>NW_027362765.1:175546033-175818533 GCF_046119375.1 Phyllobates terribilis
GTGTAATGTCTGTTTGTGTGTGTGTGTGTGGGCAGATGTCATTGTGTGATGTCTGTATGTGTGTGTGTGGGCAGATGTCATTGTGTGATGTCTGTTTGTGTGTGTGTGGGGGGGCAGATGTCATTGTGTGATGCCTGTTTGTGTGTGTGTGTGGGCAGATGTCATTGTGTGATGTCTGTTTGTATGTGTGAGTGTGTGTGTGTGTGGGCAGATGTCATTGTGTGATGTCTGTGTGTGTGTGTGTGGGCAGATGTCATTGTGTGATGTCTGTGTGTGGGGGGGGGGGAGATGTCATTGTGTGATGTCTGTTTGTGTGTGTGTGTGTGTGGGCAGATGTCATTGTGTGATGTCTGTTTGTGTGTGTGTGGGCAGGTGTGATGTGTGTGTGTGTGTGGGCAGATGTCATTGTGTGATGTCTGTTTGTGTGTGTGTGTGGGCAGATGTCATTGTGTGATGTCTGTTTGTATGTGTGTGTGTGTGGGCAGATGTCATTGTGTGATGTCTGTTTGTGTGTGTGTGGGGGGGGCAGATGTCATTGTGTGATGTCTGTGTGTGTGTGTGTGTGGGCAGATGTCATTGTGTGATGTCTGTGTGTGTGTGTGTGTGGGCAGATGTCATTGTGTGATGTCTGTGTGTGTGTGTGTGTGTGTGTGGGCAGATGTCATTGTGTGATGTCTGTGTGTGTGTGGGCAGATGTCATTGTGTGATGTCTGTTTGTGTGTGTGCGTGGGCAGATGTCATTGTGTGATGTCTGTTTGTGTGTGTGTGGGCAGATGTCATTGCGTGATGTCTGTGTGTGTGTGTGTGTGTGTGTGGGCAGATGTCATTGTGTGATGTCTGTTTGTGTGTGTGTGTGTGTGGGCAGATGTCATTGTGTGATGTCTGTTTGTATGTGTGTGTGGGGGGGCAGATATCATTGTGTGATGTCTGTTTGTGTGTGTGTGGGCAGATATGATTGTGTGATGTCGGTTTATATGTATTTTTGTGTTTCAAATGTGTTTATGCGTGTATGTATATGTCTGTATATGTTTGTGTGTGTGCGTGACTGCGTGCGGCCACCTGCTGAGTATAGTTGGCTACGTGCGGCCTCCCGCTGAGTATAGATGGCGCTGTGCGGCCTCCTGCTGTCTCTGAGGGGGGGGCGCCGTGCGGCCTCCCGCTGTGTATAGATGGCTACGTGCGGCCTCCCGCTGAGTATAGATGGCGCTGTGTGGCCTCCTGCTGTCTCTGGGGGGGGCGCCATGCGGCCTCCCGCTGTGTATAGATGGCTACGTGCAGCCTCCCGCTGAGTATAGATGGCGCTGTGCGGCCTCCTGCTGTCTCTGGGGGGGGCGCTGTGCGACATCTATACTCAGCAGAAGGCCGCACGTAGCGATCTATACACATATACTCAGCAGGAGGCCGCACATAGCCATCTATACGGTGCCATCTATACACAGCGGGAGGCTGCACTTAGCCATCTATACACAGCGGGAGGCCACACGGCGCCATCTATACACAGCGGGAGGCCGCACAGCGCCATCTATACACAGCGGGAGGCCGCACGGCGCCATCTATACACAGCGGGAGTCTCAGTGCTTTGCAAGAGCAGTCAATAAATTCTGCTTGACTAATTCTGAGCACCATAAAGTTTGGTTCGCTTCTAACCTGCTGTCTTCATTTTCAGCTTGCTGAATTCTAACTCATTTACTGTCATTCGAGACAATGCCTTTGCTGGTCTCTTTCACCTTGAATACCTGTAAGTGCTCCACTTAATGTCATATTTTTGATTCTGTTCTTCTTCATCTACTGGCATGTGCAATTGTATGAGCAAGTATTCATATGAATTTATGACCTACTTAAACCTTCGAGGACCTTAAATTTTATTCAATCAAATTTTTTTCCAGTTTAAAACTATGGGACATATATGTGCCTTGGTCCTCAAAGGGTTTTTAAAGGGGCTGCAAACATAAATACGAAAAAAATAATTCAATTAGTGCTTTTTGTGTTCATTTAATTTTTATTTGAAGTCCATTTTTTTATATACCTTGAAATTAGCCCTACCCCATGGAATGAAGCCCTACCTACACGACATCTGAGAGCTACATGGATCCCGCTTGTGAGGTGCCTGTCCGTCACTACTATTCAGTTTTAGGGTCCACTCACTAAGCCATATATTCTCTCATGCAAAAGAATAGAGCTAATTATGCTAATGACACTCGGCTCAAACTCTGTCAGAGCTTCAACTGAGTGTGATCCGATTCTCTCGCAGCACAGATATGGAGAAGATGGAGAACTTACTTTCTCCATCTTCTCCATAGTCTCTGTGAGTGTTCATCAGACTGCACTTGGATGACATCCGAGTGCAGTCTAATGTTTTACGTGCACCCATAGACTTGTATGGGTGCACATGGTCCGAATATCGAATGAGATTATTTTCTCATGCCGATAATCGCAGATCTGCACTGTCCCATAGTATAACATAGGGCCGAGTCCTATCCGATAAAACAGGGTTCCCCAACTCCAGTCCTCAAGGCCCACCAACAGGTCATGTTTTCAGGATTTCCTTAGTATTACACAGGTGATAATTGCATCACCTGTACAGGCAATAATTCCATCACCTGTGCAATACTAAGGAAATCCTGAAAACATGACCTGTTGGTGGGCCTTGAGGACTGGAGTTGGGGAACCCTGCGATAAAACATCACATAACATTCGGCCGTGTTATGCGACAGTGTGAGCGAGCCCTTAGAGTCAAGGAATATTTACATGCAGATGATGATATTACTCTCCCAGTGTATATTTTTTTAGGCGAGTTCATAGTAAATGCTTTGCCTTTTTGACATGTGATCAACTAAAGAGCAAGAAAGATTTAGGACCTCCCCTATAGAGAAATGGAAAATAGTTTGGAGGACTTGCATGTCCTTTTTTATTTATTATGAGAAAATCATAAAAGATCCCGTTTTTTAACCATGCTGTGACTTTCTGCTGAGGGAGAGGGAGAGAGCTGCCCTATTCAGAGTCTGTAATAAGACCTGCTGACAAAAGTGTTGAAGATACAGTCTAATGTGAATTAACAATGAAAAAAAGTTAATTTCACAAATGGCTTGTATTTTTTTTAATACAAACTTTTTTGTGTTTACAGCTCCTTTAAAGGGAATATGTCATCAGGTTTTTGCCACCTAATCTGAGAGCAGCATAATGTAGGGTTAGAGACACTGATTCCAGTAATGTGTCACTTACTGGGCTGCTTAGTGTTGCTTTGATAAAATCATTGATTTGTCAGAAGGTAATTATCACTAGATGACAAGTAAGTTCTGTAGGACCCCACCCCCATCACTGATCAGTAGATTTCTGTGTACACTGAGCATGGGCAGAAAGCTGCCAATCAGTGGTGTGGGCGGGGCTATACAGAGCGCAGCATTCAGAGAGCTGCTAGATCTGCAGCAGATAAAACGGTGATTTTCTCAAAATGACAACAAGCAGCTGAAAAAGTGACATATCGCTGGAATCAGGGTATCTGCCCGAATATTGTGCTGCTCTCAGATGAGGCAGCACAATTAATATTGTGCCAAATTAATTTCCCGTGAACTATCACATGATCTATCACAGGGGATCATGTGACATGTCACGTGATAAATCAGGTGTGGGGGTGGGGGGGGGCGCGCCTTCTAAACTGCCCGGGGCCCTTGCTACTCTTAATCCACCCCTGCTGACCAGTGTCACTTTATGAGGTAATAACTCTGGAACGCTGTAACGGATCCCACCAATTCTGAGATTGTTTTTTTGTGACATATTGTACTTCATGATGGTGGTAAAATTTCTTCGATATGACTTCAGTTTATTTGTGAAAAAAAATGAAATTTGGCCAAAATTAATAAAAAGGTTGCAATTTTCAAAATTTTAATTTTTATGCCCTTAAGTCACAGAAATATGTCGCACAAAATAAAATAGTTAATAAATAACATTTCCCACATGTCTACTTTACATCAGCACAATTGTTTAAACTTATTTTTTTTTAGTTAGGAAGTTGACCAGCGATTTCTCCTTTTTCCAACCATTTTCCACCATTTTTTTAGGGACCACATCACCTTTGAAGTGACTTTGAGGGGTCTATATAAAAATTACCCAAAGGTGACACCATTCCAAAACTGCACCCGTCAAGGTGCTCAAAATCACATTCAAGAAGTTTATTAACCCTATAAGGTGCTTCACAGGAATTTTTGGAACGTGGAAGAAAAAAATTAACATTTAACTCTTTTTCACAAAAATTTTACTTTAGACCAAATTTTTTTTTATTTTCACAAGGGTACCAGGAAAAAATGGACCAAAAAATTGTTGTACAATTTCTCCTGAGCATGCTGATACCCCATATGTGGAGAAAAAACACTGTTTGGGCACACGGCAGGGATCGGAAGGGAGGGAGTGCCATTTGACTTTTTGAATACAACATTTCTTGGCATAATTAGCATTTTCATAATGGTAACAGGAGAAATTACACCATACAATATGTTGTGCAATTTCTCCCGAGTACGCCAATACCCAATATGTGGAGGAAAACTACTGTTTGGGCACACAGCAGGGCTTGGAAGAGGAGGAGCGTCATTCGACTTTTTGAATGCAAAATTTGCTGGAATAATTAGCGGATGCCATGTTGCGTTTGGGGAGCCCATGATGTGCCTAAACAATGGAAATCCCCCACAAGTGACACCATTTCGGAAACTAGACCCCTAAGGGAACTTATCTAGATATGTCGTGAGCACCTTGAGCCAGCAAAAACAAAAAGCCTTTCCTACTATATACAACACTTTATTGAAATTATCATAAAAAGCGGGGACTTAAATTTATTAATAAAGTCACAGGGGAGAAAATGGACAGCAGGCCTGACCCTATAAAGGCCTCATATACTGTCCCTGCCTTGCAGCGGAGGTTGGCACCTTAGTGTTGCGATGTGGCACCCCCCCACTCCTCATCGGATCTCCCACCGCCAGATCATATGCCAGACAGCGTCCACATTTCCTCCATCTGCCTTTACACAGATACCCTGTGTAAGCACTCAGCTTACACGGGGTTTCATGTACTTACTGCGATCATTGGGTGGCAGAATGAATAAATCAACACCAGGTGAAGAATTGGTTTTATTTATTTTTTACACCGTTTCTCGTGCAGTATAAGTGATTAGAGAACTTTATTGTTTGGGTCGGTGCGATTGCAGCGATACCAGATTTATATCGGGTTTTTATGTTTGGCTGCTGCCACACACACAAAGACTCTTTTTTTTTTTTGTTGCAAAATCTTTTATGCATTGCCATATTTTGAGAGCTATAATTTTTCCATATTTCTGCCGACAGTCATGTGAGGGCTTGTTTTTTGTGGGACAGGTTGATGTTTTTATTGGCACCATTTTAGGGCATTGCTAAGGAAGCTTTATTCTTCGGGTCTGTACGACTACAGAAGTACCACATTTATATCTTTTTTTATGTTTTGGCTCTTACACAATAAAAACTGTTTTGTAGAAAAAAAAAATATTTTTGCATCGCTTTATTCTGAGAGCTATAACTTTTTATTTTTTTTGGGTGATGAAGCTGTATGGCATCTTGTTTTTTGTGGGATGAGATGACATTTTCAGCGGGTCTGTGGGTGGGTCTTTTTTTGGTCCTCTGGCTTCATAGTCATTATTCTGGGCTTAGATGACAGGTCACTGAACCTTCAGTGACCTGCCTCCTCTTTTAAATACTGCGCTTGCGCAGTTACTATTGTGGTCTTTAAAAAAAACTTAGCTCCAGCAATATGGCGGCGGCGGCATATGTGGAGTAGCATCTATCACTTGCCGGTAGATGCCACTGCACATGCGCCGGTGCCATTTTGCTGAAGGCAATTTTTTCTTTCTCCAACAAAATGGTGCCGGCTGCGCCATTTTGGTGGAGCTAAAATAATTTTGGTTTTTAAAGATCACAATATTAACTTCCAAGCGCAGTATTTAAAATAGGAGGCAGGTCTCTGAAGGTTCAGTGACCTGTCATTTAAGCCCAGAATAATGACTGTAAAGATCTGAGGTTGTGGGTTTTAAGTAATCACCTAGGCAGGTTAACGATGCAACAATATTTTATTGATCACAGCCATGGTAATAAAGCAATTCCAGGTAAATGGCCAAAATACAGTTCACTCAGTCCTCAAGTTCCCAATCGGCGTTCAGTAGTTCCACTAGCTTTGTATCAGGCCATACTCACTGTCTCCCAACTTTTGGTTGACCCACAGATTTCGTATCTCCAGCCAGTATAGTCTGTAGCCACAGTCCATGATCCTCTAGACGGCAGATAAAACGATGAAAGCACAGGTATCCAGTAGCAGCAGTCCTTTTAAGAAAATTTAAATCCAAATGACATAATCCATAATGGTAACATGTTTATCCATCCATCCTTCCAAGTCCACGGTCAACATCCTCTTCCTTCAATCCTTCCACACAACTCTCACTAAAACATGTCTGTCCTTTCTTTCGCTGGGATCAATCCCCTCCCAGGTCAGAATTGATCACCCTCCCCCTTAAGCATTTACCGTTAGCTAAAAACAATGAAGAATATTCTAGAAGCCTTCATCTGAGACTGCATGTAAGACCCCCTGTGGTGACGGCTCCACTGTGTCTACAATCTACACACACATAATGAGATTATTGGCTGTTGGAACAATGGTTAGATACTCCTGAGATACAGATATCCTGAGATACAGATTAGTGGAATGCTGGACATTTTACAAGTGAATCTAGTGCACATCCTACAAGTTAGCAGAACTATATTAAACATAACAAGTAAATCACTAATAAAACACAATAATAATATTGACAAAAATGGTGGTCCATTGCTGACAAAGTATCATAGTCTTTAGTAAGTGGGCAGCTCCTCACATACCTCCCCCACTTTTTTAGCACGGACACGAGTGTAAGAGGTCTCGCCTCTATGAGAATGAAACTTTGTATCATCCAGTTTCCTCAAAGCATATTCCATGTCGTCCTTGCGCATATACTCCACAGTCCCCATTCCACCCTGGTATACATCAGTGTAATAGACATCTCCCGCTTCTCTCATATGGTCTTTCAGATCCTGCCAACTTCCCAATGGTGGAAGCCCTGAGACAAGGACTCTGTATTTAGTTCGCTGGATCAGAGGTCTGTCCTTTCCGCGGGGTCCTCCATATCCCCCCCTGATACCCGGTTTGTCCTGGGAAACTCCCCACGTGCCCAATGAGAACCAAACTTGTATCCATTGCGACCAACCCCAGAGTGCTGACACCCAGTTAGGGGGATGGTTACTATCCTGAGATACAGATTAGTGGAATGCTGGACATTTTACAAGTGAATCTAGTGCACATACTGACAAGTTAGCAGAACTATATTAAACATAACAAGTAAATCACTAATAAAACACAATAAAAATATTCACAAAAATGGTGGTCCGTTGCTGACAAAGTATCATAGTCTTTAGTAAGTGGGCAACTCCTCACAATGACTGAGGCCAGACCACCAAAAAAGATCCGCCCACAGGCCACCCTGAAGCGTGTGCATCTCATTAACTCAAAACTGCAAGCACAGATTAAACATGAACCACAAGACTGATTTCTTCAATCCAGGTATCAATTTTAATCAGTGTAACAGTGCCAACCTGACAATGCCTGCAGTTTACTTCGCAAAATCCTGATGACAGGTTTCCTTTAATTACTCTGAAAAGACCAAAATTTTGCAAACGCTTACAAAGGGATGCAACACTATTGAAATTGCTAAGACATTGGGGCATGATGTCACAGGTGTGTCAGAGGTGACAGACAGTTACCCTGCAGTTTTTGCAGGAGATCTCTACATTTAGCATTACAGACTTCTTAGAGGTTGCCTGTCTCTAGTACCCAGCAACTACCTCCCTCTGGCTAGTTAGCTCCCTGGCCTGAGTGTATAAATACCTGGTGTGTCTGAGAGGGAGGTGCCGGCGATATTCATTACTACTTGTGAGGCTTTAGAAAGAACAGTACTTCATCCTCTTTGGAGCTTGAGGCTATGGGCGCATTTGTCTGGAGTCGTCTAAAGCTAAGCAATCCCCCCCTTTTTGTATACCCTTGCTGTTTATAGAGTTTAGTGAAGATCGACTAGTGCTCATCTCCTCCCTTCCCTAGCCTTTGCCATACTCCAGGGAAAGTCAGGGCGAGGCACGCATGCGGCGATTGGTGAAGAGCCAATATAGGGATGGTAGTTGAGACAGGGTGATGCTAGACCAGACTAGAATGTCTCCACTCCCCCCTTTCCCTAGTGTCTGGGCTCCCTTTCCCTCTTCCCTCGGTGTTTCACTAAGTCTTTCACACACCTTGCATGACATTATCGCCGGCAGAGCACGTTTTGAAAAGGAAAAAAAAAACTGACTTTATTTTTTCTCTGTGTTTTTGGATGTGGACCTTTTTTTTTTTCTTTTCTCCCTTGGTATGGGTTCAGTTGCAGAGCTCGCAGAGCAGTTCCACTGTCTTTGTCTGGAGGTGAATGACCTCCGCTGTGAGGTTCAACAGCATCAACGGTTACAGGTCGCCAATAAGGGGGTCTCTGCAGGTAGGCCTGTCCAGCCTGAACCCAAGGTTTCCCTCCTGGACAGGTTTTCAGGAGGTAGGGACAAGTTTTTTGTGTTTAAGGAGACATGCAAGTTGTATTTCAAACTTTGTCCTTACTCCTCCAGTAATGAGGAGCAACAAGTTGGTGCTGTGATCTCTCTATTGCAGGGAGATCCTCGGTCATGGGTGTTTTCGTTACCGCATGACTCAGTTTGTCTCCAGTCTGTGGAGGGGTTTTTCGGGGCTCCGGCCCTCATCTATGATGACCCTGACCGAGTCGCCTTGGCTGAATCTAGGCTACCTCGCCTTCAGCAGGGGAATCGGTCAGTGGAAACGTACAGTTCGGAATTCCGTAGATGGGCAACGGATTCCAAATGAAATGACTCAGCCCGTAGAAGTCAGTTTTGTGAGGGGCTTACTGAAAGGTTGAAAGAAACCCCTCAGTCCTTGGAGGTTGCCATGTCTTAGGCCATACGTCTTGATGGGTGAGACCATCTTCTCCGGGGCCTGTTTGTCGGGGTTGTGTACCTCTCCTGGGGAGCGATCTGGGGGAGAACCAGTACTGGGGGAGGTGGAGGAACCCATGCAGTTAGGGGATGTCTCTGCATCATACATCTCCCCGGAGATTCGCAAAAGAAAAGGCATTTGGGTTTTTTTTCATGGGAAAAAGGGACATTTTCTTGGGACCTGTCCTTCAATTCCTAAACAAAAGGAGACTCTATTAACTTTTGGTAGTCTGGAGTTGGATAAACAAGGGGTGCATTTGTAGCCAAACTGCAGTTCTCACTTTGTCCTGACAGCAGAGGTGGTGCTAGAGAGCAAAACCGACAAAATTTCTGTGTTTGTTGACAGTGGAGCCGGAGTCAGCATGGTGGATGCTGAGTTGTGAAAACTCATGGTCTTGCTTGCTGTACTTTAGATATCCTGTTTCCATTTTCGCCATCGACTCGGCGCCACTTGCACAGAAAGCATTTACTCAGATTGTACATAATGTAAAACTGAGGGTGGGGGCAGTTCATTGTGAAATAATCCCTTGCTATGTTCTGGACAATCTTCCCACACCGATTGTCTTGGGTATCCCTTGGCTTGTTAAACATAATCCGTTGGTGGATTGGCAAACCGGAGAGATTATTGAATGGGGAGATTACTGCCATGAGAACTGTTTAGATATTTCCCTTGCTACTGTCTCTACAGAAATATTACCTACCTTTCTGTCTGGTTTTGAGGACATTTTTTTCTGAGAAGGGGTGTCAGAATTTGCCTCCTCTTCGTGGTTATGTCCTATTAACCTGACCCCCGGAGCTAAACTACCCAAGTCCAGACCGTATAATCTTTCTGGCCCTGAGATACAAGACATGAAGGATTTCATTGCGGAAAGTCTGGAGAAGGGACATATCAGACCCTCATCTTCAGCCATGGCGGCAGGGCTCTTCTGTGTGCAGAAAAAAGATGGCGGTCTACGTCCCAGTTTAGATTTCCGGGAATAAATCAAATTACCATCCGTGATCCATACCCTCTTCCTCTGATTCCTGATTTGTTCATCCAGGTTGTGGGAGTTAAGGTATTCTCCAAGTTGGATTTAAGAGGAGCCTACAACCTGGTTAGAATCAGAGAAGGGGGATGAATGGAAAACAGTGTTCAATACCCCGGAAGAACATTTCGAGAGTCTGGGTATGCCTTTTGGTTTGACCAATGCACCTGTGGTATTCCAGCACTTCATAAATGATATTTTCCATCATTTGGTGGGGAGGTTGTGGTGGTCTATCTGGACGATATTTTGGTTTACTCACCTGATTTTAAGACTCATCGGGGGCATGGTAAACTGGTGCTCCAGATATTAAGTGATAACAAACTATATGCCAAGCTAGAAAAATGTGTTTTCGCTGTTGAGGAGGTGCAGTTTTTGGGGTACTTGTCATCTTGGGGTTTTCAGATGGATCCCGAGAAGATCCGTGCAGTCCTTGACTGGGAACTTCCCGAGAACCTGAAGGCCCTACAACGTTTTCTGGGCTTTAGTAATTTTTACCAGAAATGTATCCAAAATTACTCTGTTATAGTGTAACCCCTTACTGACATAACTAAGAAGGGGTCTGATTTTTCCAAATGGTCGGATGCTTCCCTCCAGGCTTTTTCTTCCTTAAAGAATAATTTTGCCACTGCACCTATACTCAGTTAACCCAATGTTTCTCAACCCTTTATTGTGGAGGTTGATGCGTCGGATGTCGGGATTGGGGCTGTGTTGTCTCAGGGTTCTTTCCCTGGTAAATGGCGTCCATGCGCCTTCTTTTCTACAAAATTGTCTTTGGCTGAGAGAAATTATGACGTGGGTAATAGGGAACTTTTGGCAATCAAATTGGCGTTCGAGGAATGGCGACATTGGTTGGAGGGGGTGTCCATCCTATTACTGTTATTACTGACTATAAGAACCTATAATATCTCCAGTCAGCTAATCGTCTCAACCCTAGGCAAGCCAGATGGTCCCTGTTTTTTACTAGGTTAAATTTTGTTGTCACTTTTCGTCCAGGGGTCAAAAATGTTAAGGCTGATGCTTTGTCCCGGATCTTCCCTGGTGGTGGTGACCATGAGAATCCTGCCCCGATGTTACAGAAAGGGGTAGTCATTTCGGCACTTTATCCTGAACCAGAGGGTGAGGTGTTGGAGGCACAGGGGGACGCCCCTGCTCCCTGCCCTTCAGGAAAGTTATTTGTACCATCTAATCTGCGCCGCAAAATAATTAAGAAACATCATAACTCTGTGCTTGCTGGGCATCCAGTTGGTAACGCAACCGCGGACCTCCTCTCTCGTCGTTTTTGGTGGCCGGGGTTGCATCGGGATGTAATTGAACATGTAGCTGCTTGTAGTTTTTGCGCGCGTTCTAAGGTTTCGCATATGCATCCGTCTGGTACTCTTCTACCGCTACCTATCCCTAGTAGGTCATGGACACACTTGTCCATGGATTTTATTACTGACCTACCGGTTTCTGCAGGCAAAACAGTGGTTTTGGTGGTAGTAGATAGGTTCTGTAAAATGGTTCATTTTGTCGCATTGCCTGCACTTCCAAATGCCAAGACACTTGCTCAGGTATTCATAAATGAGATCATGAAGCTTCACGGGGTTCCCTCTGATGTGGTGTCAGATCGGGGGACCCAGTTTATTTCCAAGTTCTGGAAGGCATTCTGTTCTTGACTAGGGGTGCAGCTGTCCTTTCCTCTGCCTTCCACCCTCAGTTTAATGCACAAACCGAGCTTGTCAATCAGAATTTGGAGACCTACCTCAGGTGTTTCATTTCCGAAAATCAGGAGGATTGGGCATCCTACCTACCGCTGGCAGAATTTGCCATCAATAATCATTGTCAAGAATCCACTGGCAGGTCACTGTTCTTCGGTGCATACGGTTATCACCCACAGTTTGGTACCTTTAGTGGGGGAGGAGCTTCAGGAGTTCCTGAGGAGGAACGGTTTGCTTCGTCACTCTCCTCGGTATGGCAGGGTGTGCTGAGTAATTTAAAGATCATGGGAGACAGGTATAAACATATGGCTGACAGAAAACGCTTGCCAGGTCCGGATCTGAATGTGAATGACTTTGTGTGGTTATCTACCAGGAATATAAGATTGAAAGTTCCTTCTTGGAAGCTGGGACCTAGGTTTATTGGTCACTATAAAATAACCACCGTGATTAACACTGCAGCGTTTCGTCTTGAACTTCCTCAGGCCCTTAAAGTCCACAATGTGTTCCATAGGTCCTTACTTAAAAAATATGTGGAACCTCTTGAGCCCTCACCTCTACCACCGCCCCCAGTAATGGTTGATGGTAATGTGGAGTTCCAGATTTCTAGGATTGTAGATTCTCTTCTTCAACGTTGTTCTCTACAATACTTGGTACACTGGAAAGGCTATGGTCCAGAGGAGAGGATGTGGGTTTCAGCGTCAGAGGTGAACGCTCCCAGATTGGTTCGCTCATTTCACACCTCTTTTCCTGAGAAATCTGGTCCTGATTGTCCGGAGGCCACTCGTAGAGGAGGAGTACTGTCACGGGTGTGTCAGAGGTGACACAGTCGCCCTGCAGTTGGTTGCAGGAGATCTCTACGTTTAGCATTACAAACTTCTTCTTAGAGACTAGATGTCTCTAGGATGCATTTTATCCTGTTACCTATGTGAAAATTAAAAAATTTAGGCTAAAAGAAAATTTTTGTAAAAAAAAAAGTGCTTTTTCATTTTTACGGATTAATTTGTGAAGCACCTGGGGGTTCCAAGTGCTCACTATGCATCTAGATAGGTGCCTTGGGGGGTCTAGTTTCCAAAATGGGGTCACTTGTGGGGGAGCTCCAATGTTTGGGCACACAGGGGCTCTCCAAACGCAACATGGTGTCCGCTAACAATTTCGGCTCAAATTGTTAGCGGACACCATGTTGCGTTTGGAGAGCTCCTGTGTGCCTAAACATTGGAGCTCCCCCATAAGTGACCTCATTTTGGAAACTAGACCCCCCAAGGCACCTATCTAGATCCATAGTGAGCACTTGGAACCCCAAAGTGCTTCACAAATTGATTCGTAAAAATGAAAAAGTGGAAAATAAAATACTTTTTCATTTTTACGGATTAATTTGTGAAGCACCTGGGGGTTCCAAGTGCTCACTATGCATCTAGATAGGTGCCTTGGGGGGTCTAGTTTCCAAAATGGGGTCACTTGTGGGGGAGCTCCAATGTTTGGGCACACAGGGGCTCTCCAAACGCAACATGGTGTCCGCTAACAATTTCGGCTCAAATTGTTAGCGGACACCATGTTGCGTTTGGACAGCTCCTGTGTGCCTAAACATTGGAGCTCCCCCATAAGTGACCCCATTTTGGAAACTAGACCCCCCAAGGCACCTATCTAGATGCATAGTGAGCACTTGGAACCCCAAAGTGCTTCACAAATTGATTCGTAAAAATGAAAAAGTGGAAAATAAAATACTTTTTCATTTTTACAGATTAATTTGTGAAGCACCTGGGGGTTCCAAGTGCTCACTATGCATCTAGATAGGTGCCTTGGGGGGTCTAGTTTCCAAAATGGGGTCACTTGTGGGGGAGCTCCAATGTTTGGGCACACAGGGGCTCTCCAAGCGCAACATGGTGTCCGCTAACAATTTCGGCTCAAATTGTTAGCGGACACCATGTTGCGTTTGGACAGCTCCTGTGTGCCTAAACATTGGAACTCCCCCATAAGTGACCCCATTTTGGAAACTAGACCCCCCAAGGCACCTATCTAGATGCATAGTGAGCACTTGGAACCCCCAAGTGCTTCACAAATTGATCCGTAAAAATGAAAAAGAGGAAAAAAAAAAACTTTTTACATTTTTACGGATTAATTTGTGAAGCACCTTGGGGTTCCAAGTGCTCACTATGCATCTAGATAGGTGCCTTGGGGGGTCTAGTTTCCAAAATGGGGTCACTTGTGGGGGAGCTCCAATGTTTCGGCACACAGGGGCTCTCCAAACACGACATGGTGTCCGCTAACAAATTGGAACCATGTTGCGTTTGGAGAGCCCCTGTGTGTCCAAACATTGGAGCTCCCCCATAAGTGACCCCATTTTGGAAACTAGACCCTCCAAGGCACCTACCTAGATGCATAGTGAGCAGTTGGAACCCCCAGGTGCTTCACAAATTGATTCATAAAAATGAAAAAGTGGAAAAAAAATACTTTTTCATTTTTACGAATCAATTTGTGAAGCACTTGGGGGTTCCAAGTGCTCACTATGCATCTAGACAGGTGCCTTGGGGGGTCTAGTTTCCAAAATGGGGTCACTTGTGGGGGAGCTCCAATGTTTCGGCACACAGGGGCTCTCCAAACACGACATGGTGTCGGCTAACAAATTGGAACCATGTTGCGTTTGGAGAGCCCCTGTGTGTCCAAACATTGGAGCTCCCCCATAAGTGACCCCATTTTGGAAACTAGACCCCCCAGGGAACTTATCTAGATGTAGTGTATGTGAGTTTGGTGTGTGGTGTGGTGTATACACCACACACACACACACAAACAACCTCACATACACTACAACACACACACCAACCTGACATAGGTTGGTGTGTGTGTTGTAGTGTACGTGAGGTTGTTGTGTGTGTGATGTTTTGTATGTCATGCTAGTGTGGGTGAGTTCTGTAGGGAAGGTCAGGATGTGTTTAGTCCGGGGACATGTGATGAATTTTGAAGCATTCATTCAAACACAGTCCCGGTTTATCAGGACACGTTTCACATTGGAAATGGGTAACCTTTCTTATCCCCCTTTTATGGCAGACCCGGCACCTTTTTCTTACCGTGACCTCACCAGGAAAATGTTGCCCTGGTACCACACGGGAGACTCGAGTTCCAGGGGTGCTGGGGCCCGCTTCTTCTTCGCTTCTAAAAATCAGGGCCTTTATCACCGCCTCCTGGAAGTTGAGGAAGGTGTTGGTGGTCTGGCCTGCACATCGTGACAGCACGTATGCGTTATACAGTGCCATTTGAACGATGTGCACGGCCAGTTTTTTATACCAGACTTTCGCCTTCCTCATCGCACTGTAGGGCTGGAGGACTTGATCAGAAAGATCAACTCCCCCCATGTGCTTGTTGTACCCCAGGGCACAGTCCGGTTTGCGGACCGGTGCTGGGGTACCTCTAACGTTGGTGGCCGTGGTGCCGGGACCATGGATTGTGGTCAAGAAAAAGACGTCCCTTTTGTCTTTGTACTTCACCACAACCATGTTGCTGCTACATTGAGCTCGGCTCTCACCCTTTGGGAAAACCTGCTCAATTAGCGTCAAAGGGAGACCCCTCTGGGTTCTGCGCACAGTACCGCAAGCGGCGGTAGCTCTGGCAGAGAGGGACTGAAATAGGGGAATGCTTGTATAAAAGTTATCAACGTATAGATGGTAACCTTTATCAAGCAGTGGGCGGATCAAATCTCACACTATTTTCCCACTTACCTTCAGAGCAGGTGGACATTCTGGCGGCTGAATCCTCGAATCCTTTCCTTCGTAAACTCTAAAGCTGTGAGTGTACCCTGAGGAACTCTCACACAGCTTGTAGAGCTTTATTCCGTACCTGGCCCTCTTACTGGGCAGGTATTGTCGGAATTGAAGCCTCCCTTTGAAGTGGATGAGGGATTCATCCACAGAAATTTCCCTTTGGGGAACGTACACTTCAGCAAACTTGTTGCTGAAGTGTTCTATGACCGGACGAATTTTGAACAGTCTGTCAAAATTCGGGTCATCGCGGGGAAGGCTGTCCACGTTATCCCTGAAATGTAAAAATTTGTGAATGACCTCAAATCTTTTGCGGGTCATCACCATTCCGAACACTGGAGTATGATATAAAATATCGGTACTCCAGTATTGACGGATTTCTGGTTTCTTCACAATCCCCATGTGAAGTTCCAGTCCCCAATATTTCAACATTTCTACTGAGTCAACGGGACTCCAAGTAGAAAACATTGAATTTGGGTTTGCAGACAAAAATTGTTGGGCGTAAATGTTAGTCTGCTCCACCATGAGACTGACAATGGCCTCAGAGAAATAGACTTTGAAAAAGTCTATTTCCCTGAGGTTTGCTGTCTCAAACTGGATTCCTGATTGGGGAAGGAAATCAGGAATCCGTGGAGCGTAATTTTCAGGGACGGGGGTCCACACGGGGGAACTGGTGCTAGGTTGGGCGTGACTAGCACCAGGTTGAGGGTTACTTACAGATGGCTGTGGGTCTTCTTCTACGGCCTCCGGACGATGCCTTGACCTCTGACGTCGTCTTGGTGCCGGCTCGGTGTCACTGGAGGAGGAAGAATGAGAGGAATAGAGGAACGTGGGGTCCTCTCCCTCACTATCAGCTTCGGAGGCAATAAATGAATATGCCTCCTCAGCTGAGTACGCCCTAGGGCGGGACGGGCGGGACATTTTGTGTGCTGTGGGTAAAAAAAAAAAAATCTAAACTTTATTATTAGTGTGAGTGTACGTGTGTATGTGTGAGTGCTTGGTGTAAATCACGTGTGGGCCCGGTCAGGCGTACAAGCCGCAGGAGGGGGCGCAGTCAGGCGTACGGGGCGCAGTAGGGGGTACGGTCAGGCGTACGGGGCGCAGGAGGGGGCAAGGTCAGGAGTACGGGGCGCAGGAGGGGACACGGTCAGGCGTACGGGGCGCAGGAGGGGGCACGGTCAGGCGTACGTGGCGCAGGAGGGGGCACGGTCAGGCGTACGGGGCGCAGGAGGGGGCACGGTCAGGCGTTCGGGGCGCAGGAGGGGGCACGGTCAGGCGCACGGGGTGCAGGAGGGGGCACGCTCAGGCGCACAGGGCGCAGGAGGGGGCACGCTCAGGCGCACGGGGTGCAGGAGGGGGTTGAGGAGATGGAAGAGCAAGCAGCAGCAGGGGGGGGTGATCACTGGGGCAGAAGGGGGGGCAGGAGCTGGCAGCAGCAAGGGGGGTGTTATGCACACGCCCGGGCTGAGCGGCGTGTGCGTGTGATTGTAGTGATTCCACTGGACCGTGCCGGAGAGTGAATGCCTGGAGGGGCTTAGCTAGGTTTTCACCCGATCCGACCAGGGTCGCACGACGGCATACGATGCCAGTGCACCAAGGAGGAACCGAGCAGAGGGACCAGGTGCTACTCCAGGATAGACCCCGGACACGGCTGTTGACCCACACAGGGGAATACAGGAACAGACTGGTAGGCTGGCACACAGACTGGTGGGTATAGGCAGGCACGACTGGTATGCAGGCAGGCGGGTATGCAGGCAGGGGGGTACAGGCAAGCACAGCTAGAGTGCAGACAAGGAGGCACTAGCAGGTAGGAACACAGGCGGGATAGGACCCAGTACACACTGGGACTCAGGAACAATACAGGCAGAGGGGTACAGGCAAGCACAGCTAGAGTGCAGACAGGGAGGCACTAGCAGGTAGGGACACTGGCGGGATAGGACCCAGTACACACTGGGACTCAGGAACAGAACCACAGATGTGGCGGACAAACACAGCAGAGTGAGGCCGCCCAGAGAGGTGAGCGAGAACAGGGCAGGACAAGGCCACCTGGAGCGGTGAGCAAGAGTAGAGCAGGACAAGGCCGCCAGGAGCGGTGAACAAAGGATCAGAGCTGAGCGAGACTGCTGGAGCAGTGAGCAAGAGTAAAGCAGGACGAGGCCGCCTGGAGCGGTGAGCAAGAGTGGAGCGAGACTGCCGGATCAGCGAGCAAAAGGGTCAGAGCGGAGCAAGGCTGCCGGAGCAGCGAGCAAAGGAGTCAGAGCAGGCTAGAACCGCCGGAGCGGTAAGCAAAGGAGTCAGAGCAGACTAGAACCGCCGGAGCGGTGAGCAAAGGAGTCAGAGCAGGCTAGAACCGCCGGAGCGGTGAGCAAAGGAGTCAGAGCAGGCTAGAACCGCCAGAGCGGTGAGCAAAGGAGTCAAAGCAGGCTAGAACCGCCGGAGCAGTGAGCAAAGGAGTCAGAGCAGGCAAGGCTGAGTAGGGGGGACAGGGCTCTGTTCACACGGAACAGACAGGAAGGGAAAGGCAGAGCCAGACACCCACAGGGTACTTGCAGTGAAGTAGCGAGTGGACCACAAACTCACAAACGGGAGTACAGAGACAACAGGCAGGAGTTAGGTACGAGTTCAGACTCTGCAGAAAAAGGAAAGGAACGGACATAGAGAAAAGACAGATGAAAGATAGGAGAGAGTACAGACTGGAACTGAGTGTACGGAGGAGACCGACACAGGAGCGGGACACAGGAGCGGGTCTGGGAATACGGCCCACAGAGAGGCGGGACAAACAGGCAAGGAGCGTGTTCAGACAGGACAGACAAGATACAGGAGCAGGTCTGGGTAATCGGCCCCCAGAGAGGCAGGACGAACAGGCAAGGAGCGTGTTCAGACAGGACAGACAAGATACAGGAACGGATCTAGGTAATCGGCCCCTAGAAGGCGGGAGGAACAGGCTAGGAGCGTGTTCAGACAGGCCTGGAAATACAGCCTCCAGGAAAGGCAGCAGGCAAGAGTACACAGACAGGACTCAGTTCAGACACGGGAACTGATACCGCAAGGCAGGAGACAAAGACAGGACTCAGCTCAGACACGGGAACTAATACCGCAAGGCAGGAGACATAGACAGGACTCAGTTCAGACACGGAAACTGATACCGCAAGGCAGGAGACATAGACAGGACTCAGTTCAGACACGGGAACTGATACCGCAAGACAGGAGACAAAGAACGGGACCTGGCACCTTCAGAGTGGAAGCACACACTGAATGAAACACTATGCTCAGGCAGGAATAGATGGGAGCAGCTGAGCTATATACCAGGTGACAGACAGCAATAGGCTGAGGACGCACAAGGGGTGTGACCCACAGCAGGTACAAAAAGCAGGAAGTGATCGGGCGCCGCCCTTAAGCAGCAGAAACAGACACAAACAGACAGCATGGAGGGAAGCCAGAGAGACATTCTGGACTGGAGATCAAGTGCGCGCTCTTGCACAGTGGGAGATGGACCACCATGCAAGGACGCCGCCAGGTATGTTACAGTACCCCCCCCCTTACGCCCTCTCTTCTTCAGGCCTGCCAGAATCTTCCGCAGGGAATTCGAGGACCAGTCGTTCACTTCAAGGAGATCACTTCCACTGTCTACAGGAAAAACTGATCTCATCTGGTTAGCTAGGATGCTACCTCCTATCCAGCCATCCTCAGCAACAGACGAAACAGGTGGAGTACCAGGAACAGCACACAAGGAAGTCTCTCTCCACATATTTTCAAGTGGCACCCCAGAGGGTACAGGAGACAACTGGAAGTCCTTCACCGGGTTGGAGGGGGACAGAGACTTGGGGGTAATCTCTGCTTCGAGGTACATCTTGTCAAGCTCACAGGAAGAAATAGACGGGTTATCAGGTACATAATGAGGAAAAGTCACTGACTCTTTGTTATCTGGTGGTACCCCGGAGGATTCAGGAAACAACTGGAGGTCCTCCGCCGGGTCAGAAGAGTGCAGAGGCTCAGAGAAAACATCTGCTTCAGAGTACACTAGGTCGGACTCACTGGACGAAGCAGGCGAGGTATCGGGTACCGAGTATAGGAAAGTCTCTGTCCATTCACCACCAGGTGGCACCCCGAAGGGTTCTGGAGACAACTGGCGGTCCTCCGCCTGGTCAGAAGGGTGTAGAGACTCACGGGTAACCTCTGCTTAAGAGTACACTAGGTCGGACTCAGTGGACGAAGCAAGCGAGGCATCAGATCTAGGATATAGGAAAGTCTCTGTCCATTCACCACCAGGTGGCACCCAGAAGGGTTCTGGAGACAACTGGAGGTCCTCCGCCTGGTCGGAGGGGTGTAGAGACTCGGGAGTAACCTCTGCTTCGGAGTACACTAGGTTGGACTCACTGGACGAAGCGAGCGAGGTATCAGGTACAGAGTATAGGAGAGTCTCTGTCCTTTCGCTACCAGGTAGCACCCCGAAGGGTTCAGGAGACAACTGGAGGTCCTCCGCCTGGTCGGAGGGGTGTAGAGACTCGGGGGTAACTACCACTTTGGGGTACCCATTGTCAGGCTCACAGGACGAAGCGGACAAAGTATCGAGTACCGGGTGTAGAGAAGTCTCTCTCCATTTGTCATCGAGTGGTATCCCGGAGGATTCAGGAGGCAACAGGGGGTCCTCCACCAGGTAGTAGAGGTGCACAGACTCTGAGGTAACCACAGCTTTGGAGCATCCTTGGACATGCACACCGGTTAAAGTGGGTGAAGCATCTGATGCCGGGTGCAGGAAGTTCTCCTGTGTGGAGTCTGGATGGGCAGAAGTCTCTTCGGGCAGGAGAACTGGTGCACTACCCACGCACATTACCCGTTGGGGCTTCTCCGGGATACAGGGAGATGAAGCTTCAGTAGGGACTTCAAGGTTGGGGTCAGGAGGTCTCAGGGAGGACAGACCCTGGCGTGACGGCTTGCCTCTACGTCTAGCACGTCTGGACTGCCTCTTGAGGTTGGGAGAAGTATTCCGGAAAGCGTAGTCACCCTGTGAGGATTCTGGGTGGGCAGTAGTCTCATTGGGCTGGAGGACTATTGCGCTACCCACACACATTACCCGTCGGGGCTGCTCCGGGATATTGGGAAGTGAAGCTTCAGCAGGGGCTTCAGGGTTAGGGTCCTCGAAGACCATACGAAAGGCCACCAGGAAGGCCTGCAGGTCAAGGACGACAGGATCCCATGCTTCCCATAGGGGGGTGACCCATTTCAAGGCATCACCCGCTAGGTAGTCAATCATAAAGGCCACTTTAGCCCAATCGGAAGGAAAATAGAGAGGGTAGGCCTTAAAGTGTAGCATGCATTGCTCCACAAATGCACGACACTGTCTTGGATCCCCATAGTAACGTGGCGGATCCGCAGGAACGAGAGCTGATAGATCCATCTGGACGGTGCGTAATTCGCCTGGAACTCAGCTAAGGAAAAAAAAATTTTATTTATTTATTTTAATGCATGTATTCGCTGGAAAACTTCTCAGAGAGCGAAGGCCGTGGGGCTCAACGGGAACCATGGCCTGAGCATGCTGTTATGCACACGCCCGGGCTGAGCGGCGTGTGCGTGTGATTGTAGTGATTCCACTGGACCGTGCCGGAGAGTGAATGCCTGGAGGGGCTTAACTAGGTATTCACCCGATCCGACCAGGGTCGCACGACGGCATACCAAGCCAGTGCACCAAGGAGGAACCGAGCAGAGGGACCAGGTGCTACTCCAGGACAGACCCCGGACACGGCTGTTGACCCACACAGGGGAATACAGGAACAGACTGGTAGGCTGGCACACAGACTGGTGGGTATAGGCAGGCACGACTGGTATGCAGGCAGGCGGGTATGCAGGCAGGGGGGTACAGGCAAGCACAGCTAGAGTGCAGACAGGGAGGCACTAGCAGGTAGGAACACAGGCGGGATAGGACCCAGTACACACTGGGACTCAGGAACAATACAGGCAGAGGGGTACAGGCAAGCACAGCTAGAGTGCAGACAGGGAGGCACTAGCAGGTAGGGACACTGGCGGGATAGGACCCAGTACACACTGGGACTCAGGAACAGAACCACAGATGTGGCGGACAAACACAGCAGAGTGAGGCCGCCCAGAGAGGTGAGCGAGAACAGGGCAGGACAAGGCCACCTGGAGCGGTGAGCAAGAGTAGAGCAGGACAAGGCCGCCAGGAGCGGTGAACAAAGGATCAGAGCTGAGCGAGACTGCTGGAGCAGTGAGCAAGAGTAAAGCAGGACGAGGCCGCCTGGAGCGGTGAGCAAGAGTGGAGCGAGACTGCCGGAGCAGCGAGCAAAAGGGTCAGAGCGGAGCAAGGCTGCCGGAGCAGCGAGCAAAGGAGTCAGAGCAGGCTAGAACCGCCGGAGCGGTAAGCAAAGGAGTCAGAGCAGACTAGAACCGCCAGAGCGGTGAGCAAAGGAGTCAGAGCAGGCTAGAACCGCCGGAGCGGTGAGCAAAGGAGTCAGAGCAGGCTAGAACCGCCGGAGCGGTGAGCAAAGGAGTCAGAGCAGGCTAGAACCGCCGGAGCAGTGAGCAAAGGAGTCAGAGCAGGCAAGGCTGAGTAGGGGGGACAGGGCTCTGTTCACACGGAACAGACAGGAAGGGAAAGGCAGAGCCAGACACCCACAGGGTACTTGCAGTGAAGTAGCGAGTGGACCACAAACTCACAAACGGGAGTACAGAGACAACAGGCAGGAGTTAGGTACGAGTTCAGACTCTGCAGAAAAAGGAAAGGAACGGACATAGAGAAAAGACAGATGAAAGATAGGAGAGAGTACAGACTGGAACTGAGTGTACGGAGGAGACCGACACAGGAGCGGGACACAGGAGCGGGTCTGGGAACACGGCCCCCAGAGAGGCGGGACAAACAGGCAAGGAGCGTGTTCAGACAGGACAGACAAGATACAGGAGCAGGTCTGGGTAATCGGCCCCCAGAGAGGCAGGACGAACAGGCAAGGAGCGTGTTCAGACAGGACAGACAAGATACAGGAACGGATCTAGGTAATCGGCCCCTAGAAGGCGGGAGGAACAGGCTAGGAGCGTGTTCAGACAGGCCTGGAAATACAGCCTCCAGGAAAGGCAGCAGGCAAGAGTACACAGACAGGACTCAGTTCAGACACGGGAACTGATACCGCAAGGCAGGAGACAAAGACAGGACTCAGCTCAGACACGGGAACTAATACCGCAAGGCAGGAGACATAGACAGGACTCAGTTCAGACACGGGAACTGATACCGCAAGACAGGAGACAAAGAACGGGACCTGGCACCTTCAGAGTGGAAGCACACACTGAATGAAACACTATGCTCAGGCAGGAATAGATGGGAGCAGCTGAGCTATATACAAGGTGACAGACAGCAATAGGCTGAGGACGCACAAGGGGTGTGACCCACAGCAGGTACAAAAAGCAGGAAGTGATCGGGCGCCGCCCTTAAGCAGCAGAAACAGACACAAACAGACAGCATGGAGGGAAGCCAGAGAGACATTCTGGACTGGAGATCAAGTGCGCGCTCTTGCACAGTGGGAGATGGACCACCATGCAAGGACGCCGCCAGGTATGTTACAGGGGGTAGGAGCCGGCAGGCAGTAGCTGGCAGCAGCAGGGGGGGGTGATCACTCGGACGGGGGGGGCTGGTGATCACTGGGGGGGGGGTGATCACTGGGGGGTGAGATCACTAGGACAGGGGGATGGTGGGTGAGATCACAAGGACTGGGGGATGGTGGTGTGATCCCTGGGACTGGGGGATGGTGGTGTGATCACAGGCGCAGGAGATTTACACTGAGCCTGCTGCTGCCTGTGATCACAGTCCACCGGCTGTCAGAAGGAGAGCAACAGCTGGTGGATGAAGATGCGGGAGAGAGAGTGGAGGGAGCGGTAGGAAATTGGGCTGGGGTGGAGGGGGGGTGGTAGGGGATGGAGGGGGGGGGTCGGGGGCTAAGTGGGGGCTGGAGTGAGACAAGGGGAGAAACAATTACCGGCGGCAGCAATGTGGGGCGGCAGCGGATCGCAGGCAGCGGTGGATCGCAGGCGGCGGGGGTCGCTGGCGGGTCGCTAGCGGGTCTGGGGTCGACGTCAGCGGCGGCTAACCAATCTCCTCAGCATCCACGGACAGGATAAAAGCTGAGGAATTTGGTTAGCCATTTAAATTTCCTCCTCCACATCTGATTGGAGGGCTAGCGTCACATGGACACTAGCCTCAATCAGATCTGGGGGGGGGGGCAGAGGTGACACTCCCCCCCCCCAGCCAATGGCTGATGCTATAAGCATCAGGCCATGCCCAGATTGAAATATTTCACCAATTTTCATCGGTGAAATGTTTCATTCATTCCGATTGGCAGTTTCACTAAAAGTGAAAGTGAAACTACCAATCGGAGGGGTCCCAGGCACGGGGGGGTTAATCCACCCCCCCTGGGGTCAACTTCAGGTTGTCTAGTTGCATCAGCAACTGTGACACCTGAGTGACCCCGCTCGCAGGCGCTGCAGGGGCGCGATCCCTCCATGTCACACACGCTGTGACATGGGTCGGGAACGAACTGTTTTCCTTGTCACAAACGGTGTGACACGGGTCGGGAAGGGGTTAATAACTGCTTGCAGTCTCTGAGGCATGGACTTAATGAGTGACAAACAGTACTCTTCATCAATCTGGCTCCAACTTTCTCTGATTGCTGTTGCCAGATCAGCTTTGCAGGTTGGAGCCTTGTCTTGGACCATTTTCTTCAACTTCCACCAAAGATTTTCAATTGGATTGAGATCCAGACTATTTGCAGGCCATGCATTGACCTTATGTGTCTTCTTTCAAGGAATGTTTTCACAGTTTTTGCTCTATGGCAAGGATGCATTATCATCTTGAAAAATAATGTCATCATCCCCAAACATCCTTTCAATTGATGGGATAAGAAAACTGTCCAAAATATCAATGTAAACTTGGGCATTTATTGAATATGTAATGACAGCCATCTCCCCAGTGCCTTTTCCTGACATGCAGCCCCATATCATCAATGACTGTGGAAATTTGCATGTTATCGTCATGCAGTCATCTTTATAAATCTTATTGTAACGGCACCAAACAAAAGTTCCAGCATCATCACATTGCCCAATGCAGATTTGTGATTCATCACTGAATATGACTTTCATCCAGTCATCCACAGTCCATGATTGCTTTTCCTTAGCCCATTGTAACCTTGTTTTTTTCTGTTTAGGTGTTAATGATGGCTTATGTTTAGCTTTTATGTATGTAAATCCCATTTCCTTTAGGCGATTTCTTACAGTTTGGTCATAGACATTGACTCCAGTTTCCTCCCATTCGTTCCTTATTTGTTTTGTTGTGCATTTCCTGTTTTGGATGCATATTGCTTTAAGTTTCCGGTCTTGACGCTTTGATGTCTTCCTTGGTCTACCAGTATGTTTGCCTTTAACAACCTTCCCATGTTGTTTGTATTTGGTCCAGATTTTAAACACAGCTGACTGTGAACAACCAACATCTTTTGCAACATTGCGTGATGATTTACCTTCTTTTAAGAGTTTGATAATCCTCTCCTTTGTTTCAATTGACATCTCTCGTGTTGGAGCCATGATTCATGTCAGTCCACTTGGTGCAGCAGCTCTCCAAGGTGTGATCACTCCTTTTTAGATGCAGACTAACGAGCAGATCTAATTTAATGCAGGTGTTAGTTTTGGAAATGAAAATTTACCGGGTGATTCCATAATTTTTTCCTCAGAATTGAGTGATTTTATAATTTTTTCCCTCTGCTTGGTCTGAAAAAAATTACCCTTACTGAGTACCACATTTTTAATCTTGATTTCTTTTAGTGCTTCTTAAAGCCCTAAAGTTGCCATTTGAAATTACTTTAGTTTCGTGCCATGTCTGTGATCTGCTTTTTTTCAACAACATTAAACAACTGAATGAACATCCTCCGAGCCCAGTGATTCCATCATTTTTGCCAGGGGTTGTATGTTTTATTTTACTAAGGATATAATCGTAGTTTCTTACGTTCCCAAAAAACACAAACAGGTCATTCTGATGAGCACAATGAACCATGATAGTGCAATCAGTAATTGAAACGACAGAAAGCCGGACATGATTTTACATTATAATGCTACAAAAGGGACGGTTGATACTCTAGATCAACTCATAGGCACTTACACCTCTAAACGCAAAACAAATCGGTTGTTTTTTACAACATTCTTGATGTGACGGCACACAATGCATTCGTGTTATGGTGTGAAATACACCCAATTTGGGACAAAAATAAACTATATAAAAGAAGAATTGGAGGAGTTGGGAAAATCACTGGTTAACCCATATATCGAAGAAAAAAAAGTAACACCCAGAGATGATGGAGCGGCTGCCATTGTCCACAGGATCCAACAGCATGCTAAAGAAAGTGAACCAACAGCTTCCACCGGCACTGCTATGATACCCATGGCCTCCACTAGCAACGCAATCAGCCTAAAACGGAAACGATGCGCCTTCTGTCCACCATCAAGTAATCACAGAACAAATGTGATATTATTTATTTATATAGTGCCATTGATTCCATGGTGATATGTTGCAGTTGTGCAAAGTACTTATGCGAAAGACATGTAAATTATACCTGTGACGAATGCAAACAGTAAATTTAGCACCGTGAACCTTTTTTACCATTTTATATAGAAAAAAACTGAACTTTTTTTTTTTTAAATATATTTACATACAGTTTGATGTTACTAGTTATAGTTTACAGTTATATAAAGAATATGTTTTTCTATGTGCAAATGTGCAATATGCATGAATATTGCAATAAGGCCATGTAGCATATTTTGATACAAAAAAAATAAAAATTAAGTTTTTGATTTCATTTTTCATTTGTTTATTAACAACCATGTTCACATACAGTATAATAATGCAACAGGTATTCAAATAAAACACTTAAATTAGCTAAAAATAAAGACTTTAATAGGTCCGGTCAAAAATAACCGGAACATTATAAGTGTATAGTAGACCTGAACAGAACAGCAGGGTTAAAAGGGACTTTTAAAAAAAAATCTTAATTCCTATGTTTTTGATACATTTTTTGGGGGCGATTTAAAAAAATAAATCTCATTCAGTGAATGTTGAAACAGAAGATGAAATAGAAATGTGTTGCACTCCTGAAGATTGACAATTTGGGCCGGCAGCATGACTGAACCGCTGACCCACGCTCTGATGCTTCTAGCAGTGGCAGCTTTGCCTTTGCAATCTCAGAGTGGCAAACTTCAGAACACTGCTTTCAATGTGTATAGCAAACCTTGTGCAAGCGTTTGCTCCTTACCTAGGAAACTGGCCACTTCTGAGGTAGCCGGTAATCTTGGCCACTGGCAGTACACTATAGAATTAAAAACCTTTCTGTTCTTGAGAAAAAAAAGATTTTTAGGCTGCGTGCCCACTATGCGTTTTTCAAGCGTTTTTGCCTCGGAATTTCCGCAGCGAAAACGCTTAAAAAATGCTTGGTAATACGTGCCCCATGGTCCCCAGTGATAATCCGCATGTGCTGTGCACATGTTGTGGAAATTTCCGCTGCGGATTATCATTGCGGAAAAATACGCAGCATGTCCATTAATTTTGCGGACACGCAGCATAATTGCCGCCACTGTCTTGCATTGAAACGCTTAATATCCGTGTCAGCACATTTGCACACACGGATATTAAGCGTTTCAATGTGCGGATGGTACCCGAGGCTGGAGAAGAGGAGGCTCTCCTCCAGACCCAGGTACCATAGAACCTGTAAAAAAAAGAATATATTTTTTATTTTAAAGATTATACTTACCTTCTGATGTCCCCCGGCCTCCTCAGCGATGCGTCCGGTCTCTGGTTCGGCTTGCGGTGGTGTGAGAACCTGCCATGGCGTCATTTAGTCATGTGACAGGTCACGCGACCGCTGACTTTGGTGGTCGCGTGACCTGTCACATGACTCAATGACGTCATCGCAGGTTCTTTCACACCACCGCGAGACACCGGGGAGACCGGACGGAGCGGAGAAAATACCAGGGGACATCAGAAGGTAAGTATAATCGTTAATTTTTTATTTTTTACCATTCTTATTCTTTTTTTAACTATTACTCGGTCACACTATATAAATCCATGCCAGTTGCATGAATTTATATAGTGTGATCAAGTTGTCAAGCACTTTTCCAAGTGATGCTAAAATTGCTTGGAAAATCGCTTGATAACCCGCATGCAGAAATGCATGCAAAAACGCTTGACAAACGCTTCTACCTGACGGGAAAAACGTATGTAAAATCCGCATGCGTTTTTCCTGCCAGGGAGAAGCGGAAAAAATATGCAGCATTTCTGCATCGTGGGCACATAGCTTTAATAAGAGGTAAATTGCAAAGTTACTTGTTTTTAGAAGCACTTTGCAATTTTATACATTTAATAAAATAAAACAACTCCTTCAACGAACATCAAGTATAATTACATGCATGTAATAAAACAATTTTGTTCTAATTTTATTTTGCCTTCCAGATAATTTTAAGTTTACAAATCATGATGCCATGATAAAAAATTTTTTCCAAAAAACACCATTAAGTTTATTTACTGTATATAGTACATAACTGGTTCTACTGCATACATTGGGAAAGAAGATTGGAATTCTCACTAGTGACTTGAGATGGAGTGAACAAGATATTTCTCTGAACGGCACTGTGGAATATGTCAGTGCTATGTATGAAAAAGGATGATTACTAAATAAGAATTATAAATAATCATTATATTTCTTACGTAGCAGACCAACAAATACCCAAAATATGTATCGTTGGGTAAATTAGTTTATCAAGTTGTAGTGACACTATACCACAATCAAGATTTTATGAGAATCCCTTAGGCAAATAGATTTTCTGCATTTGCCAAATGATCTAGCATGTTTTAAGTGCAGTTGTTCACAGTTTTAATTGACTATAGTTAAATCAATGGATAAAAATTCATCAAATAGATAAAAGAGGACTTGTCACTTCTCTTGACACCCCTATTTTAATAAGTACACATTTTCTACCCTGCAATGCAGGAATGTCTTCACCTTCTAATACCTATTCCTGTAGCTGTGAGAAGGGGGAAATCACTACACCTAAAGGAAAGAAGATTTAACCATCATCAGAAATTAGGTTTCAGTATTTTAAGAGTTATGGAACTGTGGATGCTGTGATGGTTAATTTGTTGAAAGAGTTCAAGGGGGTTTTAGATACCTTTCCTGATTGTTAGGTTGCTCAGTCAACATTATTTTGGGTGCCATATTTAGAATTGAGAAGGAATGTTTCCCCCATTTACACTGGTACTTTTGTTTAGGAGCAGAAATTGTCCTATTGGCTATATACACATCAATGAGCACTCGTTTAATGATCCATTCACATGGCCAGACATAAAATGTCTTTTGTACATTTTTTTTTGCTATAACTGGCAGTCTCTAGCAGAACTGATTTCCATCTGTTAAGACCCCACAACTCTGTTATGCCAGGGAGACACCCAGTGATTATGTGATTGTGGGGACCATTGAGCTCTATATGGGTTGAAAAAGAGAAGACCGTAGTGGTTATGAAACTACTGTCCTTTACTCAGGTTCCCCCACTGCCAAAGACTCGACCTGCTACTGCTCGATTACTGAAACATTGATGCAGCAATATGAAAAAACATTGCTGCTGACTAGAGACCTGAGCCATCAAAAGGCAATGTGTGGTTGCTAAATAGTTAATGATTTCATCTACATAGTCTAAAACAACTTGCACAATAATACAGTTGCGCAAAAGTAGAGTAGTAAGCAAGGCTTCACCCATTCTTCGTACCTCATCACCATAACAATGCTGATTCAATGTCTATTGTAGCACTATTTACTTAAAATCATTGCAAATGTAATAATTTTCTGCTATGCAGATTAGCTAATTGCCTTCGTCTTGTTTCTGTGAACTGAATATTTTAAGCTAGTTTCCAAACAGCATTGTTTATGTCCAGTTATCTCATGCTGCAAAGTATCATTTTATGATTGAAGTATAGGAGGCTGGAAAAATATATAGAATTTCATGATTGTGAAAGTATAATTGCCCCCCTTTTTATGTGTAATTGCACTTCACACTCTACATCTGCCCTTTCAGATTAGGCATCTGTTTGTGTATACTCACTGTTCGATTTTCCAACATCTCACTAAGCTTTTTTTTATCTTTACTACCTTGTCCTGTCTGATGGAACCTCTGGGAATATTATTAGATATATGGCAAATCCCACTTCAGCCGTAACTCCCCCAGTCTATTCTTTCTCTTCTTTTAAATACGTGAATATTTCTCCTTTTCAAGCAAGTAGAGAAAAGTGCTCCCTAGGCCTGCTCTCAATAGCTCTGAATATACAATACAGGGCAGCCCATCAATAACTGCTTCTGACAGGGCTATAATGTGAAGACAGTCACTGCCTTAGGACTGGCTTTCCAGCTGGGGACATACAGCGTACAGACATCACAGAGAGGGAAAAGCTAGCGAAAAAGAAAACAGTATAAAAGAGCAAAAGGGGGAGAATTCTCGATATGTATAGAAAACCAGTTCTTAATGAGAGAAAAAACATGAAATGACCTGTGTATTAACATTTGTTTTCCTGTTTTTTTTTTTCCTTGGGGGCTGTTTTGAGCTTTTAAAATTTTGAAAGAAGATCCATAGATGCCATATTTGTACACCAAACAGACATTTTTCTTATATTTATTGGAAGACAAAATGATTGCATAACGAGACACTTTTCTGAAGTACTTTACAGGAACGTCTCAAGATCCAAGAAACTATATTGTATACATTTTTTTGCATTAGAGGTCTCCCACCACATCTCCACAGTCACTTCTACCTTTCATCCTGGATCTAGCACACATTTCCACAACCTCTCTAACCTTATACCCATCCGCCCAGCCCCCACTTCCCCAGTACCACTAACAGGAGCTCTATGGCACGCTCGCTCCGTCTGCAACAAACTTTCGTAATGATCCTTTCATCACTAACAAACTTTCCTTCCTCGTCATCACCGAAACCTGGCTCACCCCCACTGACACAGCCTCTTCAGCTGCATTTTCATATGGCGGATTCCACCTTTCCACCCCCCCCCCACGCCCCAGCGGCAAGCATGGTGGAGGAGTTGGCTTTCTCCTGTCAGACAACTGCTCCTCACATATCCCACTGCCACCCATCGTTACCCTCCCCTCTTTTGAAGTACACTGCGTGCACATTTAATCCCCCTCCAACCTCCAATTGGCTGTCATTTACCGCCCCCCAGGGCCAGCCACCACATTCTTAGACCACTTCACCACCTGGCTACTTCACTTCCTTTCCGCTGACATCCCTACTATCATCATGGGCAATTTCAACATCTACATTGAAACTTCCCACTCATCTGTCTCTAAGCTTCTGTCCCTCACTTCCTTCTTTGACCTTGCTCAATGGTCTTCAGCCCTCACTCACAAAGATGGCCGCACACTGGGCCTCATCTTCACCCGCCTCTGTTCCCTATCCAACGTCTCTCACTTTCCTCTCCCTCTTTCTGACCACAACTTACTCATACTCTCTCCCCTCTCCTCTCCCGGTCTAGAATCCCCCATCCAGAAACTTGCACACCCTCGCAGAGATCTCAAACACCTCAACCTACACTCACTCTCTGAATCCCTCCTCCCTTTTAGAGACATAAATTCCCTACACGATGCAGATGCTGCTGCCGTCTTATATAACACCACAACAGCTGCAGCTTTTGAATCGGTCGCCACCCTCACACATACCAAAGCTCACACAATCAACAGGCAACCCTGGCACACCAGCCTGACTACTAAAGAACTGAGACGGGCTTCCAGGGTTGCTGAACGGAGATGGTAAAAGTCCCACTCCAACAAACACTTCATTGCATTCAAACAAGCCCTCACTACTTTCAGGTCCACACTCACTGCAGCAAAGCAAACATACTTCTTATCTCTCATCTCCCTGTCTTACAAACCTAAACAGCTATTCAGTACTTTCAATTCTCTCCTCCATCCCCCAGCTCCCCCTCCCTCTCCACTCATCTCAGCTGAAGACTTTGCCTCATTCCTCAAGAAGAAGATTGAAAACATAAGGCAAAGCTTTTGCCATAAGTCGCCATAGTCCCTCCTCACAACTACTCAACTTTCCTCCTCCAAAACCAGCTTCTCTGCCATCACGGAAGATCAACTTTACTCTCCAAGTCACATCTCACCACCTGTGAACTTGACCCAATCCCGTCCCACCTCTTCCCTAACCTTACCGCAGTCTTCATCCCAACTCTAACCCATCTTTTCAACCTGTCTTTAACAACTGGTGTCTTCCCCTCATGCTTCAAACATGCCTCGATCACATCCATCCTCAAAAAGCCATCCCTTGACCCATCCTCTCTGTCTAGCTATCGCCCCATATCACTTCTCCCCTATGCCTCAAAACTACTGGAACAACACGTCCATATTGAGCTGTCCTCCCACCTCTCCTCCTGCTCCCTCTTTGACTGCCTCCAATCTGGCTTCCGACTGCACCATTCTACTGAAACTGCCCTGACTAAAGTCATCAACGATTCACTAACTGCCAAATCCAAGCGACACTACTCTGTCCTTCTCCTTCTGGACCTGTCATCTGCCTTTGACACAGTAGACCATTACCTCTTACTACAGACTCTCTCTCTCTCTCTCTCATCACAGACTTGGCCCTATTTTGAATCTCCTCATACCTAACAGACAGGACATTCAGTGTCTCCCACTCACACACCACCTCCTCATCTCGCCCCCTGTCTGTCAGTGTCACCCAAGGCTCAGTTCTAGGACCCCTGCTCTTCTCCATTTACACCTTTGGCCTGGGACAGCTGATATTCTCACGGCTTTCAGTATTACCTCTATGCTGACGACACACAGATCTACCTCTCTGGGCATGGGATCACCTCCTTACTAACCAGAATCCTACAATGTCTGTCCGCTATTTCATCTTTCTTCTCTGCTAGATTCCTAAAGCTGAATTCATCATCTTTCCTCCATCTCACTCAACCCCCCCATCTGACCTATCTATCACAGTCAATGGCTGTCCACTCCCCCCAGTCCTGCAAGCTCGCTGCCTCAGGTAACCCTTGACTCTGATCTCTCCTTCAAACCTCATATCCAAACCCTTTCCACTTCCTGCTGACAATTCAAAAATCTTTCCCGGATACTGCACATTCCTCAACCATGAATCTGCAAAAACACTAGTGCACACCCTCATCATCTCTCGCCTCGACTACTGCAACCTCCTGCTCTGTGGCCTCCCTTCTAACACTCTCGCACCCCTGCAGTGTATCCTAAACTCTGCTGCCCGACTAATCCACCTGTCCCCCCCGCTATTTCCCGGCCTCTCCTCTCTGTCAATCCCTTCACTGGCTCCCCATTGCCCAGAGACTCCAGTTCAAAACCCTAACCATGGTATATAAAGCCATCCACAACCTGTCTCCTCCATATATCTGTGACCTAGTCTCCCGGTACATACCTGCACGCAGCCTCCGATCCTCACAAGATCTCCTCTACTCCCCTCTTATCTCCTCTTCCCACAATCGCATACAAAATTTCTCCCGTGCATCCCCCCTTCTCTGGAACGCTCTACCCCAACACATCAGACTCTCACCTACCGTGGAATTTTAAAAAGGAACCTGAAGACCCACCTCTTCCGACAAGCCTACAGCCTGCAGTAACCCTCGCTCCACCATACCGCTGCATGACCAGCTGTACCCTCACCTACTGTATCCTCACCCATCCATTGTAGATTGTGAGCTCTTCCGGGCAGGGTCCTCTCTCCTCCTGTAGCAGTCGCTGACTCGTTTTTGTTCAAATGCCAAGAGTGTGCAAAGCAGTCATCAAAGCAAAAGGTGGCTACTTTGAAGAACCTAGAATATAAGACATATTTTTAGTTGTTTCACACTTTTTTGTTAAGTATATAATTTCACATGTGTTAATTCATAGTTTTGATGCCTTCAGTGTGAATGTACAATTTTCAGAGTCAAGAAAATACAGAAAAATCTTTAAATGAGAAGGTGTGTCCAAACTTTTGGTCTGTACTGTATATGATGTATGGGATGTGGGGGGAGTGGTAGCCGAGGAGGAGCAGGGCACAGGAGGCAGCAGCCACCTGCTGCAGCCTACACTGTCCCCGCTGATAAAGAAAATGAATATTCACTGCTCCCCACACCCATGGGGCGTGGGGAGCACTGAATATTCATGCTCCTTAATAGCAGCACACAGTGTAGCCGCAGCGCGGCTCTTGCTGCTGCCGGAATCGCCTGGGCGTGGGGAGGGGTGAATATTCAATAGCGGGCACACGGGATCACCCAGCAGGAGCCGCGCTGTGGCTACGCTGTGTGCCGGCTATTAAGGAGCATGAGGTCACTGCTCCCCGTGCACACAGTCCCGGCGTGGGGAGCAGTGACTTCCGGACACTGATCTCTCCTTGTGAGCAGCGCATGGTAGTGACGCCATGCACGGCTCACATGGCGAGATCAGTACGGGCAGACAGGACGCAGCGCTGGAGGAGAGAAGAAAGATGAGTAGGAGTGTTTATTTTTTTTATTTGCAGCATGATGGGGATTAGGGGGACCATGCATACCAAAATAAGGATGAGGGGGCCATACATACCTGAATAAGGCTGAGGGGCGCATACATAACAGGATAAAGATGAGGGGGCCATACATACCAGGATAAGAATGAGGGGCCATACATACAAGGATGAGGTATGCCATGCATACCAGGATAGGGATGAGGTGTGCCATGCATACCAGGACAGGGATGAGGGGTGCCATGCATACCAGGACAGGGATGAGGGGTGCCATGCATACCAGGACAGGGATGAGGGGTGTCATGCATACCAGGACAGGAATGAGGGTTGCCATGCATACCAGGACAGGGATGAGGGGTGCCATGCATACCAGGACAGGGATGAGGGGTGCCATGCATACCAGGACAGGGATGAGGGGTGTCATGCATACCAGGACAGGAATGAGGGTTGCCATGCATACCAGGACAGGGATGAGGGGTGCCATGCATACCAGGATGGGGATTGCTGTGCCATGCATACCAGGATAGGGATTAGGGGTGCCATGCATACCAGGACAGGGATGAGGGGTGCCATGCATACCAGGATGGAGGAATTCCATGCATACCAGGACAGGGATGAGAGGTGCCATGCATACCAGGATAGGGATGAGGGGTGCCATGCATACCAGGATAAGGATGAGGGGTTCCATGCATACCAGGCTGGAGGGATGCCAGGTACACCAGGATGGGGATGGGGGCCACGTATAAAAGGAAGGGGGGGGGGCATATATTCCAGGATGGGGGATATTGTCAGAATTGGGGGACATTACCCCTATACAAGTGTCAGCAGAAAACCCCCTCCCCCTTAAGAGTGCATCGTGAACAACATTTTTTGCTTACATTTTTTTTTTCTATTTTCCTCCTCTAAAACCTAGGTGCGTCTTATGGTCCGGTGCGTCTTGTAGTCCGAAAAATATGGTATTTATGGTAATTTATAAGCCCTCCCTGTCTCCAAGACTATCAGAACGGTAGCACATCCCTCTGGCCCGCCCTTGTATCCTATTACTGGTACCTCCTTCTCTGCCTCTCTGATCTCACTCCTGAGGACTGCAGTGACGAGGTGAGGGGGCGCCTCACCGGGAAAGTGTAAGTGAAGCAAGCTGCAGGCGTCTGGGACGCCCGGGATATGGAAAAGAGAGAAAGAGTGGTGCTGTGCCCAGAAAAACACGCCTCTTTCACTCGTCTGGCCTGCCCTTGTATTACCTCCTTCTCTGCCTCTCAGATTTCGCTCCTGAGGACTGCAGTGAAGCGGCGCAGGCGTGCGTGTGCGAGATCTGAGAGGCAGAGAAGGAAGTTATACAAGGCCGGGCCAGACGATTGAAAGAGGCGTGTTTTTCTGGGCACAGGACCGCCTTTTCTCTTTTTTCCATACCCCGGGCGTCCCAGACGCCTGCAGCTTGCTTCACTTACACCTTCCCGGTGAGGCGCCCCCTCACCTCGTCACTGCAGTCCTCAGGAGCGAGATCAGAGAGGCAGAGAAGGAGGTACCGGTAATAGGATACAAGGGCAGGCCAGAGGGTTGTGCTACCGCTCTGATAGTCTTGGAGACAGGGAATGCTGGGCAGGCAGGGAGAGCTGACCAATCCAAGCAGGATTTGTATACAACAACCAGCCAATCGCCGGTAAGGTTCATCACTTTAAAATTACCATATTGAAATCAAATCTGATTTTTTTTTTTTTTTTACCGTATGTGCGTTAGAAGAGGGGTAGTCTTATACGGCGAGTATATCCCAAACTCTATATTTTAACTGGAAAAGTTGGGGGTCGTCTTATACACCCAGTCGTCTTATACTCCAGAAAATACGGTACTTGTTGTTTGCTATGTATACCCCTTTTAAACATGTAAAGCACCATGGAATTAATGGCGCTATAATAATAAATAATAATAATATAGCAGGTGTATGTGTAAGGCATAAAGTTGCAAATGACCAAGCTGAATGAAAAAAAAGGGGTGGAAAATCATTTCAAAGCTGAATATAAACACAATTCAAGTTACTGGTAAAAAGAAAAAAGTAGAACTCAGTCACATACAGAGTTTATTTATTATGCATTGCTTACATAGCGCCATCATATTCCGCAGGAGAAAACCCACACAAACACGGGGAGAATATACAAACTCCTTGAAGATGTTGTCCTTTGTGGGATTTGAAGTCAGGAGAGTTTGTACAACTGTATGAGTTTTGGCATTGCCTTTCTGTTATATCCGTCGTAGTAGGGACACCTATTATTTTTATTCAGTCCCAGCTTTTTTCATAGCATACTGTATATGGTTACACATTTCTTTGTCTTTGTTACAGAAAATGTGGTTCATTATTAATAATGTTTAATCTGCACACAAATATTCTTATATTCCGAAAGGTCACTTGAGAGAGAAAAACAGGCTAAATATATATTTAGTATCAATGTACAGCAGCAAAAAATGGGATAAAATATTAGATAACAATACGTTCACAATTTATGTATAATTAACAAATAGAAAGGTGTAATGGTGGTTAATTACCGTATATACTCGAGAATAAGCCGACCCGAGTATAAGCCGAGGTACCTAATTTTGCTACAAAAAACTGGGAAAACGTATTGACTCAAGTATAAGCCTAGGGTGGGAAATGCAGCAGCTACTGGTAAATTTCCCCATCCTGGTAAGTATTGCCCCCTCATTCCCAATCCTGGTATGTATGGCCCCCTCATTCCCAATCCTAGTATGCATGGCCCCCTCATCCCACAATCTTGGTATGCATGGCCCCCTCATCCCACAATCCTGGTATGCATGGTCCCCACATCCCCCAATCCTGGTATTTATGGCCTCCTCATCCCCCATTCCTGGTATGTGACGCGCCCCCTGGGCCGTGGGGTACCCGGTGCCGGGCCGATAGGTGCTGGGGGTGATGTCACAGTGGCGGTGACCCGGTCCGTGACCCAGGGCGGTCAATCAAGGGGGGTTTATTTATAGGGGATTTATAGTGTTTTTATAGAGTTTGTGATGCCACCTGTGGAATGCGGCTAAAGGGAGCCCCCGCTGCGGAGCAGTCCTCTGAAGCTGATATTACTGCAGCAGGGATGGTGTGGCTCTCCACAGGAAGAGCTAGCTCCAGGGCAGTGTAGATGTTGTAGATTGTGCTGGGCGTTGTAGTGCAGGGATTGATGGCGAAGCAAGAAACACAGAGACGAGGAAATGCAGTCCCAGGGTCTTTACTCACAGTTGTTGAAGTCCAGATTACAGGGATCCATGTAACTGCCCTCGTCGTCCTGTGTTTACTCAGGGAGGGGTTCGGTCTACCCCCAGTTAACCCTGGAGTACTTAGCAGGACCCCCTTCTGTGTGTCCTCGCTCTCTGGCCTTCTTCCTGCACCTCACACCTAGTATCTCCAATCTGGTACCCGCGGGCCTTGGCGGGCGACGTCTGTTCCGTCCCCTGGTTCATACATGGCTACCTTCTCGGTGAGACTGGCGTGGACTTGTGGCTACAGGGCATAAAGTACTGCAGCCTCCGGTTTCTAGTTGGGCATAAAGTCCTCCGCTAGTTGAGGGACCGGTTCCCTTTAGATGGCCTGACCCCTCCACCGCCTGGCAGATGCGGGCGTACAGGTGGCCTTCTGCACGGCCCGTACCCCTGGGGTCCTTTCCTTATTCCTGGAGCCTTTCTCCTGCTCCCTCTCCTCTCTTCTCTCCTTTTCTTCAGACTTGGGCCTCATTGGCTAGGCCCGCCTCTGGAGCAGAGCTCCTGCAGAGCCTCTGCTCCCCTCACTTTTCTCCTCTGACTGGCTTGTCTTTCTAAGATAGCTTCCCAATTTATACCTCCCTCTCATGTGCTCCCCTAAGCTACTTCCTCCACCCACACCCACTACGTGGTTCCCCCTCTCTAAGTTCCCCCCACTCCAGCCAAGGGAAGGACTCAGCAAGAACCAGAGACATCTTGCCCTCCCCTGTTTGCCTGGAGTGGTGTGTTGGATGCAGGTGTTAGGGTCCCGGGCTGTACTTCTTCCTTACCTGAGAGTGAGATGCCACATCTCTGGCTGAGATGCAACACCTCTGTGGCGACCGAACCCTCAGGGGCGCCACATACCCCCCTGGTAAAGCACAGCACGTCCGCGGGCTGGAACAGAGTAAAAACAATTTTAAAGACATGCAAAATTTCTGAATGCATTCGCTTAGAAGATTATGAACATAACATCTTTTCTTCCCTTTGTAGCATCGGCGTCTCTGCCCCGTACAAGGCAGAGACGCCGTCCCTCTCACCTCCCCGCTCCTGGCGCGGCGTCCTCCAGCGCTTCTCTCCCCGCTGCTTCCGGCACGCGCTCCTTCCCCGGCAGTGTGCTTAGGGCGCGCGCGCGCTCCCCCTCTCTTAAAGGGACCGCGCGCGCCGTCCTAAGGAGTTCCCGGCCAATTGCCGGAGGACCTCCCATATATAAGGCACCTCCTCCAAAATGGAGGTGCCCGAGCAATGTTGTTGCAAAGCCTTCACTCTGCTTCAGCCCTCAGGTCCCGTTACCAGTTACCTGCCAGTCACCTGCCAGATTCCTGCTTGTTACCTGCCAGTCACCTGCCTGATTCCTGCCTGTTACCTGCCAGTCATCTGCCAGATTCCTGCTTGATACCTGCCTGATATCCGCTTACCAGCTTGCAAGCCTGCGGTCCGACGGTCTGCTCTCCGACACCTGTCTGTCTGTCTATGGACCAGCCTACCCGCTCACCTGGGAGCGCTCACCTGTTACCTGCCTGCTAGCCTACCTGGAGGCTCTGCCGTCACTTGCCGTGACCACCTGCCTGTCCAGAGACTCTTGCCCGCTCACCTGGGAGCGCTCACCTGCTACCTGCCTGCTAGCCTACCTGGAGGCTCTGCCGTCACTTGCCGTGACCACCTGCCTGTCCAAAGACTCTTGCCCGCTCACCTGGGAGCGTCCACCCGCTACCTGTCTGCTAGTCTACCTGGAGGTTCTGCCGTCACTTGCCGAGACCACCTGCCTGTCCAGAGACTCTCGCCCGCTCACCTGGGAGCGCTCACCAGTCACCAGCCCGCTGCCCTTCTACCCAGAGACTGTCCCTGTCACTTGCCGTGACTACCTGCCCTTCTACCCAGAGACTGTCCCTGTCACTTGCCGTGACTACCTGCCCCTCTACCCAGAGACTGTCCCTGTCACTTCCCGTGACTACCTGCCCGTCTTCCCTGGGAGCCACCCGCTTCCTTACACGGACTGCCCCCTTGTATAGTTGCTCAGAGGTTCCACCTCCCAGACCCGTTACACCCTTTATGGGAGGCACATTTTCTTAAATAACATTTTCCTTCACATATAAAACATTTTTCCTCTAAACTGTTCCTTAACAGGTTACAGCACGATTTGCAACCAGGTGTCCTTTCTTCTTTAGTAAGGTGCAATTTTGAGCAACATGAGGGTCCCGTCCAAAAACCCTCAACGTAGGCCCTGGGCGTGGCTGCAGCTCATAGGTGATCCAGATGTTGGACCACGTCTTCGGCCACGCCAAACGGGTTTTTGTTCTGAGGTCATCGTTGTATAGATATAAAACCAATAAGGGGCACTTTAAGAAGTGCAAACTATTTACAAGATCAGTTCTTGGCTGCTCACAGTCGTCAGCCTGTCAGTCTTTGGTACCCTTACCGGGTAATTATGGAAACACACTCATAACTTTTTTTAAACTTGCAGTGTCTCTGCTGCACCCTATGGGTAACTATATACAGTTCAAAGTTCCAGCTACTGTGCTTAATAGTGGTGCTCCCTCCGGGGAAGCTCTTGTCCACTGTAGGCTGGCCCAGCCGGGTCTTCAGCGCTGTAGGGTGAGGAACTGCTCCCTTTCCCCACCCGGTGGACATTCAGGGCATACCAGCCTCTTTCGCCTCTGTGCCTGGTGTAGGTGACGTAATCACCCGGGTACAGATTCCGGTCCGGGTGACCTTCTTTTAGGTGGGACTCCACGTCCCTCCGGTTCACAAAAAGATCTGTCTCAGACTGCGGGTCCCGGATGAAGCCCCAACCTCCCTCCAGGTTGAACTTCACTACGGTCCCTTCGGCACGGGGACCGTATGCTGTCCTCCTGTCTTTGCGGGCCAAGGCCTTCTCCTCCATGTTCCGGGCCTCCAGCTTCTCCCAACGCACCCTTCGGATGTGCCGCTCCCTCTCGAGCTGCTCCAGCTCCCTCCTGCAGTGCTCTTTCCTGTGGGCCACCTCTGCTTTTGTTTATTGTGGAAACCCCATGAGGTTTCCCCCGGGGTTGTCCCACTCAAACTGATCCTCCTCACCTCGGGAGACGGCGGGGGGCAGGGGAGCTGGTAGGAGTGGGGGCTGCTGGTCCTCCACCTCCGCGGACCAATCCCATGGACGGCGTCTTCACACCCAGTCGAGTGTCGGGGGAGGCGGTTCCCGTAAGGGGCCCAGGAGCGGGCCGGTGTCGCTGGTGCCCGGAGGTGACGGTTCCGGGGCCTGGAGGACGTCTAGGGCGGGTACGCCCGGGGGCAGATGTCCTGGGAGGAGGGTCCGGAATGGGTCCACGTCTTCCGCGCCCGGGGGCAGAGGGCCTTGCTGGGGTGTCAGGAGCGGGCCACTGTCAGTAGCGCCCGTGATCGGCGGTTCCACCAGGGGGCCCAGGAGCAGGTCAGCGGCTCTAGCGCCCAGGACAGGGAGACTCCTCTTACCTGCTCCCGCTACCGCTCTTGCGCTGCACTCTGCTTCCTGGCGCTGGTCCAGATTCGCCAAGGCTGGGGCGCTGCCTGTGCTTGGTAGCGTTATCTGCTGCCGGCTTGCTATCCTTTCCACCATCTCCTTTTTCCAGCTTGTGATGGCATCTTGCTGGGCCCTCTCCATTCTCCGGTTTAGGTCCTCCATCCCGGCGTAGAGGAACTCTAAATCCTCCCCGGACAGCCTGGCAACTAACCCCTCCAGGGTGAGGGGCGCCTCCGGTTGTAGCAGGCCGCTGGCAGGGATTCCGGTTTCTCTTCCTTCCATGTTCCCTGCCAGGTGTGGTCTGTCTAGATTGGCCCAGACCACACCCTGTCTCTCAGTTTTATTCTTCCCTCTCCCCTTTCTGGGGCGGTCCCATGTCTGCTTGCTGTCGGTCACACCTGGGGGCGTCTCCTCCAGACCAATGGGCAGGTCCAGGGTTATGGCCACAGTTGCAGTGGGTGGGCCGCGCTTTTGGCGCCATTCTGGGACCCAGCCCACGATGGGAGGCGATCTCTTGTTGTCTTTGGTCTCGAACATAATGGCGCCCGTTCTTCTGGGGCGGGCGCCACATTCAGTATAGAAAACAGTCTCTAGGCGCACAATACCCGGTGATAACGGGTGGGTTGCATATCCTGTTCGTGATGCCAAGTTGACGCCCCCCTGGGCCGTGGGGTACCCGGTGCCGGGCCGGTAGGTGCTGGGGGTGATGTCAGAATGGCGGTGACCCGGTCTGTGACCCAGGGCGGTCAATCAAAGGGGGTTTATTTATAGGGGATTTATAGTGTTTTTATAGAGTTTGTGATGCTACCTGTGGAATGCGGCTAAAGGGAGCCCCCGCTGCGGAGCAGTCCTCTGAAGCTGATATTACTGCAGCAGGGATGGTGTGGCTCTCCACAGGAAGAGCTAGCTCCAGGGCATTGTAGATGTTGTAGGTTGTGCTGGGCGTTGTAGTGCAGGGATTGATGGCGCAGCAAGAAACACAGAGACAAGGAAGTGCTGTCCCAGGGTCTTTACTCACAGTTGTTGCAGTCCAGATTACAGGGATCCATGTAACTGCCCTCGTCGTCCTGTGTTTACTCAGGGAGGGGTTCGGTCTACCCCCAGCTAACCCTGGAGTACTTAGCAGGACCCCCTTCTGAGTGTCCTCGCTCTCTGGCCTTCTTCCTGCACCTCACACCTAGTATCTCCAATCTGGTACCCGCGGGCCTTGGCGGGCAACGTCTGTTCCGTCCCCTGGGTCCTATATGGCTACCTTCTCGGTGAGACTGGCGTGGACTTGTGGCTACAGGACATAAAGTACTGCAGCCTCCGGTTTGTAGTTGGGCATAAAGTCCTCCGCTAGTTGAGGGACTGGTTCCCTTTAGATGGCCTGACCCCTCCACCGCCTGGCAGATGCGGGCGTACGGGTGGCCTTCTGCATGGCCCGTACCCCTGGGGTCCTTTCCTGATTCCTGGAGCCTTTCTCCTGCTCCCTCTCCTCTCCTTCTCTTCAGACTTGGGCCTCACTGGCTAGGCCCGCCTCTGGAGCAGAGCTCCTGCAGAGCCTCTGCTCCCCTCACTTTCCTCCTCTGACTGGCTTGTCTTTCTAAGATGGCTTCCCAATTTATACCTCCCTCTCATGTGCTCCCCTAAGCTACTTCCTCCACCCACACCCACTACGTGGTTCCCCCTCTCTAAGTTCCCCCCACTCCAGCCAAGGGAAGGACTCAGCAAGAACCAGAGACATCTTGCCCTCCCCTGTTTGCCTGGAGTGGTGTGTTGGATGCAGGTGTTAGGGTCCCGGGCTGTACTCCTTCCTTACCTGAGAGTGAGATGCCACATCTCTGGCTGAGATGCAACACCTCTGTGGCGACCGAACCCTCAGGGGCGCCACATATGCATGGCCCCCTCATCCCCCAATCCTGGTATGCATGGCCCCCTTATCCCCAATCCAGGTATGCATGGCACACTCATCCCCCAATCCTGGTGTGCATGGCCTCCTCATCCCCTAATCCTGGTATGTGTGGCCCCCTCATCCCCCAATCCTAGTATGCATGGCCTCCTCATCCCCTAATCCTGGTATGTGTGGCCCCATCACAGCACACTAAAAAAAATAAACACTTATACTGACCTTCCTTCCTCACCTCTGCTCCAGCGCTGCGTCCTGTCTGCAACAGCTCATGTCAGCATCTGAGGCGCAGCGCGCGCTCTCAGACACTGATGTGAGCTGCTGCTGCCGCATGCCCTTTACTCTTACTCTTTAGTAGCGGGCAAACGTGGTAGCTTCAGCAGCGGGGCACTGATGTGAGCTGCTGCTGCCGGCATATTCACTCCTCTCCACGCCAGAACTATGTGCGTGGAGAGGAGCAAATATGCATTCACTTTAGTAGCGGGCACTGTCAGCAGGAGCTGCGGCTCAGCGCTTCTCCGTGCCCTTTACTCTTACTCTTTAGTAGCGGGCAAATGTGGTAGCTGCAGTAGCGAACTACCCCTCTGCCGCCGCAAACTCCCCCTCCACCACCGCAGCCCCCACCCCGCTATCCACCAACGGAATCTATATATACTCGGGTATATACCCGAGTATAAGCCGAGGGGGGCTTTTTCAGCCCAAAAATGTGCTGAAAAACTCGGCTTATACTCGAGTATATACGGTATAATGTCTAATTAATGGTATTTTCCATAGCAGTCACTTGTCTGCCATTTAACAGTTTGCACATTCTAGACCAGTATTTTTCAACTACTGTATCATAGAACCTAGTCAAAGATTCCCCAAAAGACAGCAGCAACAAGTGCCATCATATTTCAGCCTTCGTAAAGATGCTTATCAGGAGGATTGCAAAGAGTTACATAGGTTGAATAAAGACCTAGGTCCATCAAGTTCAAACTTTCTCCACCAATCGTATATTTTGTCATTAAATTAACTATAACCCACAATGTTATGCGTACTGAGGAAATCATCCAGCCATTTTTAAAAGCTGTTAGTGTCTGCCATCACTACCTCTTGTGGTCGGGCATTCCACATTCTGACTGCTCTTAACTGTCAAGAACCCTTTCCTATTTAGCTGCCGGAATCGCCTTTCTTCCACCCCCTGGTCCTTAGTATGACCTTTGGAAGGAATATGTTGTGTGCCAGTCCTTTGTATTGATACATATATATTTATACATATAAATGAGATCTCCTCTGAGCCGTCTTTTTTCTAAGCTAAACAAGTACAACTTTTCCAACCTCTCATCATATGAGGCCTTACATCCCTTGTAATAATCTAGTTGCTCACCTTTGAACTTTAAGTTCTGAATATCCTTTTTAAAATGTGGAGTCCAGAACTGGATCTCATATTCTAGATGTGGCCTCACAAGTGATTTATATAGGGGTAACAATACGTTGGGATCACAGGATTTTATCTCTCTTTTTATACACTCTAAAATCTTATTTGTTTTTGCAGCTGCTGCCTGACATTGAGTACTGCTGCTCAGCTTACTTGTAACCAGAATAGCCAAGTCCTTCTCCTGTTTTGTAGTCCCGAGTATACTCCCATTTAATGTGTATGCAACAATAGGATTACTCCGTCCTAGGTGCATTACTCTACATTTATCAACATTAAGTTTCATTTGCCAAGTGTTTGCCCATTCAGAAATGTTATTCAGATAGTTTTGCAATATTGTAATGTCAAGGTTAGATTTTAATATCCTACATAGTTTCGTGTTGTCAGCAAAGACTGAAACTTTGCTCTCAATCCCATCCCCAAGGTCATTAATAAAGAGGTTAAAAAGAATCGGTCCTAGCACAGATCCCTCCGGTACCCCACTGCTGACTATATCCCATTTAGGGAATGTACCATTTACGACAACTCTTTGTTTCCTGTCTTTTAGACAATTCCTTACCCATCTGCATATAGTTTCCCCCAGTTTCTGCTTCTGTAGCTTCAGTATAAGGCTGTTATGATGTACAGTATCAAATGCCTTTGCAAAGTCCAGATAAATCACATCAGCTGCATTACCAACATCCAGATTTGCACTTACCTCCTCATAGAAACCCAACATGTTGGTTAAACACTACTTATCTTTCATAAATTTGTGCTGGCTGCCAGTTATTATATTATTCTCTGCAATATCTTTCTGCAGGTTATCTCTTAGGCTAAGTGCCCATGATGCAGAAATGATGCATATTTTTTCCGCTTCTCCCTGGCAGGAAAAACGCATGCGGTTTTTACATGCGTTTTTCCCGCCAGGTAGAAGCGTTTGTCAAGCGTTTTTGCATGCATTTCTGCATGCGGGTTATCAAGCGCTTTCCAGGCGATTTTAGCATCACTTGGAAAAGTGCTTGACAACTTGGTCACACTATATAAATCCATGCAAACGGCATGGATTTATATAGTGTGACCAAGTAATAGTTAAAAAAAAGAATAAAAATGGTAAAAATAAAGATTATACTTACCTTCCGATGACCCCCGGTGTTTTCTCCGGGGGCCATAGGAAGGTAAGTATAATCTTTATTTTTTATTTTAAAATTCTTTTTTAACAGGTTCTATGGTACCCTAGTCTGGAGGAGAGTCTCCTCTTCTCCAAACCTGGGTACCATCCGCACATAGAATCACATAATATCCATATGTGCAAATGTGCTGACACGGATAATATGCGTTTCAATGCAAGTCAATGGCGGCAATTACGCTGCGTGTCTGCAAAATTAATGGACATGCTAAGTATTTTTCCGCAATGATAATCCGCAGCGGAAATTTCCGCAGCATGTTCACAGCACATGCAGATTATCATTGGGGACCATGGGGCACGTATTACCAAGCGTTTAAGCGTTTTCGCTGCGGAAATTCCACAGCAAAAAAGCTTGAAAAACGCATAGTGGGCACGCAGCCTTATAATGCCCTCAAAACTTTGCACACTACTGATGTCAGACTTACTGGACAGTAGTTACCTGAATCCACCTTTTTACCTTTCTTAAATATTGGTACCACGTGAGCCATCCTCCAATCCTGTGGCACCAACCCTGTTACAAGAGAGTCTAAGAATATGAGATACATCAGTCTCGCAATTACTGAGCTCAATTCTTTCAATATCTGTGGATGAATGCCATCTGGGCAGGGGATCTATAAATATTTAATTTGCTCAGACGCATGCGTACTTATTCTTGTGTTAGGGTATGTGCACACGATGCAGAAATGCTCAGGATTTTTTCCTGAGCGTTTCTGCATCTCTCTGGCAGGAAAAAACACATGCGGATTGTACATGCGGTTTCCTGCCAGGGACATGCGGAAATGAAGCGTTCTTCACTTTCATTTCCGCATGCGGGTTGACAAGCGCTTCCCAAGCGATTTTAGCATCACTTGGAAAGTGCTTGTCAACTTTACACTATATAAATCCATGCAACCGGCATGGATTTATATAGTGTGTGAATGTCAAAAAATAAATATATACTTTACCCTCTGATGGCCCCCGGTGTCCTGCTTCATCGGTCCCGGCTGCCGGCAGTGAAGACTGTAGGACCTTCCGACGTCAGCGTCACGTGACCCGTCACATGACTCTGACGTCAGCGAAGGTCCTTCATTCAACCGCGAAGTGCCGGGAACCAAGCAGGAGCGCTGCGTGGGCCGTCAGAAGGTGAGAATATATATATTTTTTATTTTATTCTTTTTTTTTTTAATGGTACCTGGGTCTGGATGAGAGTCCTCTCATCCACACCCGGGTACCATCCGCACATTAGACCGCATGAAAAGCGCATCAACATATACAGTGATGCGGATTCCATGCGGTCTAATGCAAGTCAATGGCGACAAAAGAGCAGCGTTTCCGCAAAATTAAATGACATGCTGCGGATTTTTGACCGCAGCGTTTACGCTGCGGAAAAATCCGCATCATGGGCACAGCACATGCGGATTTCAATTGGGGAACATTGCTGCCCTTCTACCATGCGTTTTTAATGCGTTTCCGCAACTGCAAAAACGCCGCGGAAACGCATGAAAAACGCATCGTGTGAACTCAGCCTTAAACTAGGTATATCAGGTGGTGAACTTTGATTTTTGCCGGAGCAGTCAGTTCATTAGTGAACACAGATGAAAAATGCCTGTTTAATATCTCAGCCTTTTCTTTGTCCTTTATTATTATCTTGTTATCACCTTTTAAAGGGCCGATATCATCCGTTTTTTTCTTTTTGGCATTGATGTACAGTATTTATAAAAATTTGGGGGATTTATTTTAATGTTGCTGGTGATTTGTTTCTTTGTAGATAACTTTGCCTGCTTGATTTCTTTTTACATTTCTAAATGAGATCTTTATACTCCTGAAATTTTATTTCTGTATTCTCAGCCTTCAAGATCTTGAGTGCCCTTTGATTTTGTCTTATTAAATTTTATACTGTCTTATTTATTCATAATGGTTTCTTTTTATTCCTGGACATTTATCAGAGGGTATAAGTTTTCTACAAGATTCTAGTAGTATTTCCTTAAACATGCCCCATTTTTGTTCGGTATCCCCAGTTACCATGACATGATCCCAGTCTACATGATTAAGCTCTTCCCTTATTTTGTTGAAATCATCTTTCCTAAAGTTCCACGTTTTTTCATTTTCCCTTTGAAATGTTTTATTGAATATTACATTGAAACCTACCATATTATGGTCACTGCTTCCCAAAAGCTCCCTGACCTGTAGATCTGAAATTCTATCTGGTCTATTTGACAGGACAAGATCCCACAGATTATAAAGATTATCTCCCTGGTTGGTTCATCTACCAGCTGAGAGAGGTAATTGTCTTGAACTGCGGATAAGAACTTGCAGCTTTTAGCACAACCAGAAGATTCTATGTCCCATTGAATAATAATAATCTTTATTTTTATATAGCACTAACATATTCCGCAGCGCTTTACATACATTATCATCACTGCCCCCATTGGGGCTCACAATCTAGATTCCCTATCAGTATGTCTTTGGAGTGCGGGAGGAAACCGGAGAACACGGAGGAAACCCACGCAAACACGGGGAGAACATACAGATGTCTTTGGTGGGATTTGAACCCAGGACCCCATCGCTGCAATGCTGCAGTGCTAACCACTGAGCCACCGTGCTGCCTGTATGGATAGTTACAATCCCCCATAATAAGGACCCTATTATTTGCTGCCTTTTTAATTTGTTGTAGCATTTCATCCTCTACCTGTTTGGCTATATTGGGAGGCTTGTAGCAAACTCCAGTTAACAGCTTTCCATTATTGCAATCCCCATGTGATTTACCCATACCGACTCTACATTGTCACAGCCCCCCCAATGTCATCATTGAGCACAGGTCTTAAGTTGGATTTAACAAAAATACACACCCTTCCACCTTTTTTGTCTTTCCTTTCCTTTTTAATGTAGTATAACCCTCTACGTTTGTTACCCAGACATGGCTTTCGTCTAGCCAGATTTCTATAATCCCCACCACATAGTAATCTGTGGCCAACATAAGAGTCTCCAATTCATTCATTTTGTTTGCAAGACTTCTTTCATTTGCCAGCAGACATGTTATACTATTAGCACATTTATTACTCCTACTCACCTCCCTACTTTTCTTCCATATCCCAGCTCCCCCCTAAATCGTCATTAACCCATATTGTCTCACTTTCTCTGTCTACTCTATCTATTCATTGCTCGAAAATAGATTGTAAGTTTCTTTGGATGAGAACAAGAGTTAGGGTTACTTGGCAGTGGAATGTTTTTCAGGGGTTCCACTTTGATAATAACCTTGGATACCACTGTTCTAGATTCAGGGGCAGACATATCACTGGGGCAACCTGTGCAGTCGCACAGGGGCCCAAGAGATAAGGGACCCTTCTACCACTTCCAAAGCAGCAAGCTGATTCTGTTATAGACAGAACTATTGGACTGAAAAGGGCCCATATAGCACAGGGGCCTTTTTCTGTCTGTATTTGACACTGTCAAGATTTTAACCCTTTAGTGACCACCAATACAACTTAAATCTGACCTAAGATGTAAGAGAATAGCATCCCCCGACTGCTGAAAATGCAGCAGCTGTCTGCTGTACACTATAGCTGACACCCTGCTGCATTAGTCATGATCGGTGTTCACACCGACCATGGCCGTTTAACACCTTAGATGCTGCTGTTAATAGTGACTACAGCATCTAGATGGTTAATAGAGTGTGAGGGTTTACTCTTTAACCCCATCGGCACCCTGAGATCATGATTGTGTGGTCCTGATGGTTGCCATGGCACCAAATAATGGCCTTACAGTCTGCCAGCTGTAGTAACCTGTTCAGAAGTTAGCAACATTTAGGTGGTAAATATAACATTCTTCTTTTCTGTCATGCCACTTTGCATTAATTCCTGAAAAGCACTCGAAGGGTTAATAAATTACCCAAAAATAGTTTTGAATATGTTGAGGGGTGCTGTTTTTAAAATGGTTTCACTTTTGTTTTGTTTTCTAATATATAGGTCCCCCAAAGTCACTTCAAAACTGAATAGATCCCTAAAAGAATGTGTTTTGTAAATTTCCTTGAAAAAATGAAAAATTACTGCTACAATTTTAAAGCTTCTAACATCCTAACAAAATAAAAGAACGTTTTGCAAATGGTGCTGATATAAAGCAGACATGAAGGAAATGTTAATCATTAACTATTTTGTGTGGTATGACTATTACATCAGTATTTGTAAGCCAAAATCAGGAGAGAAACAATCAGAGGAAAAGTATAATAGAAACACGTCACCACTTCTGTATTTATCACCCACTCCTTGTTTTGGCTTACAAATACTGACCAAATACTGGACGTGTCAGCGTGGCCTTAAAGCAGAGGTGGGGAACTCAAGGCCTGCAGGCCGTTTACAGCACTCGATAATCTTTTATCCAACCCCCTGGGCAGATTCCCAGAGACCGCAGTGCTTGGGCCGTCAGCTGTATATTTACGTCCACCCGCTTGTTAATTTTCTCTTGCTCTGTGAGCACGCGCACGCAGTGTTCACTACTGAATGCTGAGGCACATGCAATGAAAGATTACATCCTGACACCAGTGCCAGTGACTCGCCCCCTGGGCCTAGTGTGGACGTGTGTGGGATACCCGGAGCCGGGTCTCTGGGGGTTGTAGAATCCGTGGCGGTGACCCGGTCCCGAGGCTCAGGGTGGTCAGGCCGATGGCGGTATTTTGTGGGGGTTTTAGGTTAATTGTCCGACTACGCCACCCGTGGATTGCGGCCAGCGCGGACCGCCGCTGCAAGGCAGACCGCTGGGGCTGATGATGTGTGCAGCTGAGGTAGTGTGACTCCCCACGGGAAGAGTGGAGCCCCAGGGCAGTGTAGTTGATGGTGAGGGTGATAGTGCACGGAGTCCCAGCACTAGTAGTGCTGGTGCGGCAATGAAGCAGGAACGACTCAGAGTCTTTGCAGTGCAGTTCAGGGTCTTTACTGGTGATATTAAGGCAGACCATCCCGGGAGTACTGGCTAACATAAGGGGCCTGGTCAGTCTGCGAGCAAACAGGAGTTCCCCTGGCCAGGTGGAGTTGTAGGCCTCCCCGTCTATCTGCACTCTTTCTGGCTACCTTGCTGTAAGCGGGTAGAAGTAGCCCACGTCCCTGAGTATACCGTGTGGTGCTCACCCGTATGGCTGGTGACTTGGGGCCTTCTGTTAGCCTCCGCTCCTGGATGGCGGTGCTGGTCCCTTCCTTGTGACTGAGCCTCCGGGCTTCTATGGCCAGAGGACCTGGAATCCCCTGCCGGCTGGTTTCTGCTGCTGGGTGAATATCAGTCCCCACAGCCTCGGACTCCTGTGTCCGGTTCCTAGATTCTTCTGCCAGGGCGAGCTATATCTCTGCTTAGCTTCCAGCCCCTGGTCTTCTGCTCCTAGCTCCTATAGAGCTCCTGCTGTTACTCTCCCTGTGTCTGGAGCTGTCTCCAGGCTCTGACTCAACTCATCCCGCCCCAGACCCAGTTTATAAGGGCAGATTCCTCCCCTCCCAGGTCTGGGCAGGAAGTGTTGCATGCTTAGGGCTCCTGACCAGAGAAACCTCCCACTTGCTCTCAGATGTAATATTTCTATTACTGTGGCAACCAGACCCCTGGGGTGCCACACCAGCGTCATGACGTATTTTGTTTGCTGAGTTATATATTTTTATCAATTAACAAACTGCAAAGTGAATGAGCATGAGAAATCTAAATCAAATCAATATTTATTGTGACCACCCTTTGCCTTTGTAAAGGGAGGGAAAAGAAGATGCCGAGTCAAGAAGAGTTAAATTGTACAGTAATGTGTATTGATGTTTTATGGTTATGTGTTTATATAAATCTGCATTTTTATCCTTATGGCTGGTCTGTGTCTCGGTTTTCCTTGAGGTTTCACCTCAAGGCCATCCACAGGGAGTGGAAAAGGCTGTCCATAGGGGAGCCAGCGGAAGGCATAGGGATACAGCTTGCAGCAGTCAGGATAAGATATAGTTAACAGTTTGGTAATAGCCCACATATTTGGAGGGGTTAGATCAGATAAAAAAGGGAAGCACTTCCTTCTTCAGGAGTTGAGTGATGAAAGTCAGGAAGTCTCAGACAGTGACAAGTGTTACAGGTTCAATTCCAGTGGATGCAGCAGCAAAGGGTCAGTGCAAATCTCTAAAACAGTATGAGGACACATCTGAAGTTTTGAGCAGGTCCCGGGTTGGTATTGGGCCTAGGGCCCAGAATAGGGATCGGATTCCATGGCTCTGTCTCCCCTGTGAGGAAGAGGCAGGTTGGGTCACAGCAAGAGGCAGCCCCTGGTACCAACAGAAGCTGTTGAGGTGGGGGCAGGTCAGGCAGAAAGGAGGCAAGAACTGATAGTGCACTGGACAAAGGGAACATCAACTGGAGTGGACTCTTGTTTCATTCTGTGTGCTACAACCACATGTATCCGAATTGCACAGTAAAGCAGAACCTGTTAAACTAGACCTAAAGTCTCCTGGTGTGTGTGCAGCTGTATCTGGTCCCAAGGACGGGGAGGTAACAAGGACTTCCGTACGACAAGTGAGTACAGAATAAATCCCACAGCACATCACACACATGTCAGATTCCTGTTCAGAAGAGGGATTTCAGGGCAAAAAGAATCACTTCTGGCCCACAGTATCAAGTCCTGTGCCCCCCTTCACCTTCAAAACAACATCAAGGCATCAATTCTTCTCTGTACACTTACGCACAGTTTTTGAAGGGACTCTGCTGGGAGGTTGTTCCAAACACCTTGGAAAACTAACCTTTCATCTTCTGTGGATGTAGGCTTGTGCCTCGCTGTGCAAGTAGACCTTAAAAATAATTTCATTTGACAAACGAGTAGTTTATTCATTCACCATGTGATTAGCAGTCTGTTTATATTGCACCATTATCGGGAAATGCTCCTTCACAATCATTGGGCAGTGTAAATCCAGCTTAACGGTATTTAGAAAGACTGAACATACGCTTGATGAAAAAAGGGCAGGAAACTAAAACTTATCAATATTGGACAATATGATTTACAGTAAGTAGCGTCATCTGTCACTTAAAATAATTCATGCAAATTCTGGATGGTGACTATAGTGTTGAAAAGACTGATTGAAGATATTGTTCATTTGGTTAATTCAAATTTGCACAATTGTAAAAACAGCAAACTAGATAAGTATTTTACTACAGGCCCCTGGCATTAGTGATACCACTCTGGCTTTGAAATAAAAAAAATGCCGGAGTGGTGCTTTAAAGTGATTCTGATTAACTCCACATAAAGTTTAGCTTTTGTAGTAGGATTTTCCTGACATTTTCTTAGTTGCATTTTACAGCAAAATTCATGGTCCATAAACAGCTTACAACACAACAAAGAGATCTCTTTGTTAAAAGTTATCAGACAAGAGAAGGGTACAAACCAATTTCCAAGGCATTAGATATACCAAGGAATAATGTCATGTCTCAGTTTCAGGACTCAATCTGGTGACCTCTTGCTGTGTGGTCGGTTTCCCTTTCTGCTGAGCCACATCCTGTTTGGCCTCTGTCCAACTGCTGATAGTTCTTTTGTCTTTTCTCTCCTTCCTTTGGTTTGCTTCTATTCAGGTGTCTCCAACTTCCTTATTTGATTCTGTCCTATCACTTCTTGGGAGGGGCTATTTATACTCACCTTGCACCTGCCTTCTTTGCTGGATTTATTTCAAGATGAGTGTTTGGAGATCCAGCTCCTCGGCTAGGGATTATCTCACCTGCTGCTGCTTTTCCTATGGTTTGTTTGTGTGTCTTCCTCCCCAGCACCCTTTTCTTTTATGTTTGGGGTCTGGGAGGTTTTCCACATATTTCATTTGTTGTGTGGTTCTTCTTATTTTCTTCTGTGTTTCCTGTGTGTCTGTGTGAACACGTTCTTAGGTCTGTGCCTCTTCCTCAGATTTTTGTGTAATTCACTTTATAGTTATTACTTTTTTAGTGTTGCACATTGTTTATAGTGTGCAGTTAAGGACATTCAGGGTAAGACTTCGTTGAGTGGGGGTGCCATTGCATATACTTAGGCCAGTGGTTCTTAACTGGGGTTCTATCGAACCCTAGGGGTTCGGTGAGTCTGTCTCAGGGGTTCGGTGGAGCATCCACCACGGAGGTCAAGACACACCCGACTCATTAAGTAAATTCGTGATGACATGCCCCGCTTGGCCATCACTTGCTGCAGATGATCACGTTACATTAATTGGCCAATCAGTGCTGCGGGGAAATTAGTGTGCTCAGTAATCCATACTAACTATGTTGAGCAAAAAAAGAAAGTGGTCGGACGAATATGTACAACATGGATTCACATGTATCACGGAACGTGATGGGAGTCAGCGTCCTATCTGCATGATTTGCAATGCCAAGTTGAGCAACTCTAGTCTCGCACTGGCCAAACTGAAGGAACACTTCTTGAAGCTGCATGGAGATGGGGAATACAAGAACACAACGCTTGCTGAATTCAAGGTGAAAAGAGCCAGATTCGATGAAAGGGCCACTCTGCCTGCTCTTGGATTTGTACCTGTGAACAAACCGATCCTCACCGCATCGTACGAAGTTGCTTACCTGATCGCAAAGCAGGGCAAGCCGCACACCATCGGTGAAACACTCATAAAACCAGCAGCGTGAAAGACGGCGAATCTGATACTCGGAACAGCGGCCGAAGGTAAATTATCCCAAATTCCTCTTTCAAATGACACCATCAGTGACAGAATAGAGTGCATGAGTAAAGACATCTTGGTTCAAGTAGTCGCAGATCTAATTTCAAGTCCGGCAAAATTCAGCCTTCAACTCGACGAGACCACAGACGTTTCTAATCTATCCCAGCTTGCTGTTTTCGTGCGCTATGTGAAAGACAACATGATGAAAGAAGAGTTTTTATTTTGTAAGCCTCTTACAACAACAACTAAGGCAGCCGATGTGAAGAAGCTTGTGGATGACTTCCTCAGAGACAACAATCTTTCATGGGATATTGTTTCTGCAGTTTGTATGGACGGAGCTCCAGTCATGCTGGGAAGAAAGTCTGGTTTTGGTGCGCTAGTAAAAGCCGATGCACCACACATCATTGTTATGCATTGTATTCTGCACAGGCATGCGTTGGCAACAAAAACCTTGCCTCCAAAAATGGCAGAAGTATTAAAAACTCTAGTGGAATGTGTGAACTATGTGCGAAATAGTGTTCTGAGGCACCGCATCTTCAGTGAGCTGTGTAAAGAAATAGGCTCTGAATTCGAGGCACTCCTGTACCATTCTAATGTTCGGTGGTTATCCCCGGGACAGGTGCTGAATCGTGTTTTTGCCATGCGTGTGGAATTAGCCCTGTTTTTGCAAGAGCACCAACATTGTCATGCAGATTGCTTCAAAAATCCTGAGTTCATTCTAATTTTAGCGTACATGGCTGATATATTTGCAGCTCTAAATCATCTCAATCAGCAGATGCAGGGTGGTGGAGTCAACATCATGGAAGCAGAAGAATACCTGAAGGCTTTTACAAAAAAAATTCCGTTATGGAAACGACGAACAGAGAACAATAACTTCGCAAACTTTCCCCTTCTGGACGACTGTGTAAGTAAGATCGAAGATGTGTCTGGAATCGGAGATATTTCTGTATCCATGGAACTGAAGCAAACAATTGCCACGCACTTAGATGAGCTTGCAAAGTCTCTCGACGGATATTTCCCTACAAAAGAGTCATATCCAGCATGGGTGAGACAGCCGTTCACGTTTGCTGTTGAGATAGCAGATGTCAATTATGAATACCTCAACGAAATCATTGAAATTCAGCAGAGCCAGGTTCAACAGCAACTCTTCAGAACAGCAACACTCTCAACGTTTTGGTGTCGACAGTTGGAAAAGTACCCAATTATTGCTAAGAAAGCCCTGGAATTTTTTATACCATTTGTTACAACATATCTCTGTGAACAATCCTTTTCGAGGATGCTGGACATAAAAACAAAGAAAAGGAACAGACTTTGCTGTGAAAATGACATGAGAGTAGCACTTGCCAAGGTGAAGCCACGCATATCTGAACTGGTCTCTCATAAACAACAGCAGAAGTCACACCGATTTGCAGGTATGTAATTTGTTGTGAGTTCATGCACTGTGTTGGTTTTGTTCTTTGATCAAGGTGATGTTCATGCACGGTTCATTTTGTGTACCAGTAAAAAAACATATACCTATGTCTTGAATTTGGAAAAAAGTTATATTTGATTTATCACTAAAGAAAGGTTTGGTGAATGTGCATTTGAAACTGGTGGGTTCGGTACCTCAAACAAGGTTAAGAACCACTGACTTAGGCGTTTGTCTCTCCTGGTTTGTACGTAACCTGTGTGAATGTGTTTATACAGTCAGAACAAATACTTTGACAATCATGAAGAAGTGGCTAAAATGTAACATAACAGTGACATTGCCTAGAACTGTATGTCCCTCAAATATTGATGAGACACGAAGAAAATTAGTCCAGGAGGCTGCCAAGAAGCTTACAGCAACAGAAGAAGCTGCAAGAATTTAAGGCAAGTACCGATGGTGTACTGCATGTGACAACAATGTCCCTTATTCATATGTCTGGCATATGGGGTACAGTAGCAAGACAGAAGCCTTTTATTACAAAGAAAAACATCCAAGCCCGGCTACTTTTTTTTGCCAAAACCTGCATCAAGCCTGCCAAAAGCATGTGGGAAAATGTGTTATAGTCTGATGAGACCAAGGTGGAACTTTTTGGCAATAATTCCAAAAGGTATGTTTGGTGCAAAGCCAACATTATGCATCACTAAAAGAACACCATACTTACAGTGAAGCATGGTGGAGGCAGCATTATGCTAGGGGTCTGTTTTTCGGTAGCTGGAACTGGGGCTTCAGTCAAGGTCAAGGGAATTATGAACAGTTCCAAAGATCAGTTCATATTGTATCAAGCCCTTCAGACCCCTGCTAAAAATCTGAAGATGAAGAGGAATGTCACCTTTCAGCATAAGAAAGACCCTAAGCATACCTCCAAATCAACAAAAAAAGGTCTTCGCCAGAAAAAGATCAAAGTTTTGACACAGCCGAGCCAGAGCCCTAAACAGAATCCAATTGAATATTTGTGGGTTGACCTAAAGAGTGCTGTACACAGGAGATGCCCTCACAATCTAACAGATTTGGAGCACTACTTCACGGAAATGTGAGCAAAGATTACCATTTTTAAAAGTGCCATGCTAATAGATTCCTACCCGAAATAACTGAATGCTGTCATACATTCAAAAGGTACAAAGTATTAGTTTAAGGGTGTGCAGCCACATTGTTTTAGTTCTTTATTTTTCTGTTTCCACCCAAAAAGATTGTAATTTGATTTCAACTGCATTGTACAAATTATATGTGACATCACATGTAGCAAAAGTTCTGAAATGATTCTTCTTGGTATGATTTTTTACTCCATGACGAATACCTAGCATTTTAATAAGGATGTATAGATATAGACTTTTTATATCCACTGTATGCAATGGAAACTACTATTTTAATTGTATCTCTTTTTCTTTTGTTGTCTGCCAATTATTACTAATGCAGCAATTATTGCATTTAGCCATGCAGTGCACTAGAGAATCAGGTGGAAATATATTCAGTTTGATTCACTGGTTGCAGAGATAAATTACATATACCATGTTTACAGCAAATGGAAATAAGTAAATTTTAGTCTAATTCTTTGATAGCATTTCATTTAGCTTTATTGATTCCGTTGCTAGCCAGTAGTGCGTGTCCTATGTAGCTTGCAGCAACCCAAGCCGGCAGAATGCTTCCCCAGCTATGGCTGTTATATTAACATATTGACAGGCAAAAAACATTGGCAGACATATTTTAAAAACTTGTGCAAAGGTAAAGTAAACCACTTCCTGTCTGATACAATTTTCATTTTCGCACCTTCCTCCAAGAAGTGTAACTATTTTATTTTTCTATTGACATAGCAGTGTAACACGGGTACTTTAGATGCAGTGACACAGAAACACAGAGCAGCCAATACGGGGGTAATAAACAGGGGAAGTTTATGATAACAGGGTCAATCTCCACACAGGGAGTAACACGGGAAAAAAACAAGGGAAAAGCAGGTAAAAGTCTATCACTAACTAGATGTAGCAGAGTTGAACCGGTTATAATCGACAGTTTTTTCACTTAGCTGACTCTTGCTCCTCACAAGGCAGTGGCCAGCTGATGCTGGTGTTGATTTTTCAGGCTTCCCCGCCCAAACAATGCTCCGTCTTCTGGCGGCAGCGGGCGGTCTCAGGTTTTACCCGCTGAGCCCCTAGTCCATAACACGGCACCTCACATGCCCGGCTCCACCGACCCTGCGTCTCTTCTCTAGTCGGCTTGACTCCTCCGGTCCACTGCACTTGGCTCTTGCTCCCAGTCCTGGAGCCAGGAGCCTGGACCCTCTCACGCTGCTCTGCTGAGCAGGACCCAGCTCCGCTTTCCCACGCAAACGTCCTCATCTCTTCCTCTCTCTACCCACGTCACCAGTCTCTCGGTCACCTGACCTCCCAGCTCTCTCTCTGGACATGCCCCCAGCTTCCCAGTCACTTGACTCCCGTGCTCGCAGTCTGTCTTCCCCCTGCAAGCAGAGGCACGGCCCCGGCAGTTCCAGATCCCTTGCTCTGAAAGCACTTACACCCCGGTCTTCCCCCTTACAGCAGTATGTTGGCTTAATGTTTGGGGGACAAGTTTTAGTCTTGAATGATGCTATTCACTTTACCATATAATATACAGCCAAACAGAAAAAAAAAAATTCAAGTGGGTAAAGTTGTGGAAAAAAAACAATTTCTCAATTGTATTTTTGGGTTTCGTTTTCATGTTGTTCACTGTGCACTAAAAATTAACTGGTAACTTGATTCTGCAGGTCAGAATAAGTATGGTATTACCAAATTTATATAGTGTGGTTTTTTTTACTGCTTTTAAAAAATTCAGAACTTTTTGTTTTAATCTGGTTTGTGTCACATAACTTTTTTTTCCATTGAAGGAGCTGAGTAAGTGCTGTTTTTTTCTGTGGTGCAAGCTGTAGTTTTTATTTGTAGCATTTGGGGTATCTTTCATATCTAGATTGACATGAGTTAAAGTTGTCCTCTTTATCTTTATTTCAATAAATGTGTTGGCAACAAGATTCTAATATATAATTATTACAGGTTCTCCTCCAGCACTTGTTAGTACAGCCTTCTTTACAGACTGCACAGCGCTCCTGACCACATGATAGAAGTTGATGGAGGGACATTTTACCAGATCTGTCCATCAGTCTCCTGCAATTGAAAAACACTGCACATAATAAAGCTGTTTTTCAACTGGAGGAGACTGATGGACAGGTCTGGTCGCATGAGCTTCCATCAGCCGCCATTTTGAAAGAATAAGAACTGTGTAGTCTATGAGGAAGGCCGTACTTAAAAGATCAGAAGGAAAGCCTATAATTCTTATATATTTGTAAGTGCTAACAAAATAATATTCCCAAACAGATTTATTAAAATAGAGTTATTGTGCCCAACCATAGATGAGCAAATTGAATCCGCTATGAATTTAACAAAAAATTCAGATTTCCCCAGCATTTTAATATTTGCAATTCATTTCACCTGAATCCACCAAAATGGTAACTGGTCACCACTTTGCCAGACTCTTTTTAGGTCCAAGAAGGGATTAATAAATAATAAAATGTTATACTCACCTCGCCCCTTAGTTATTGTGCTGTTGCAACTTCCTGCCCAGCCTTCCACCTGCTTCCTCTAGTTCTCTCATTGACTTTTAGTCCTCCAGCACATCCCAATATGAGTAGACCATGTACGCACATCATAGACATTAGTGACATGCAAGTGGCCTGTTCAGCATTAAACGGGTTCAGAGACCTAAAAGTGAGTATTGCAACACTGGAGGGAGCAAGTAGAGGAGCTGTTTGTGCATGACAGATAAGGGGCAAGGTGAATACAATATTTTACTATTTTTTTCAGCTTTTTCCTTCAGCTCTATTTATTATTGATTGGAGTGTTTAGAGACCTTGGAGCATGATAAATGTATTTTAAAAACAAGCGGTGAACTTTCGATGCACATCAAATGAATATGATGCACATCAAATTTCCTGTCCGAATTTGAACAAATCTTATAAATTCAGATTTTAGGAGATTCGCTCATCTCTGTGGTCAACCTGTTGAATATAAAACCTATTGCAATTTTATTGGCTCAGTGAAAATGTAGGTTGAACAGGCAATATATTACATATCTTGCATTGGTTACATATGTTACTTTGGAAATGTGTGCAGTAAATGTGATTTTTTTTTTCTTTTATTTTGGCACCACCACTAAGAAAATGTATTAATCATGTAATTGATCCAAAGTTATCATTATTGTGCTAAAGTTTTACGAGCACGCCGAAGATACTCTGTTAGCAACCGAGCGTGCTCGGATAAGCCCTTATCCGAGCACGCTCGCTCATCACTAGTGCTCAGCTAATCTCGACTTTTAATACATACAAGTGTTCTTTCAGACTACCAACACTTGACCCTTATGCATAAGCTGGTGTCTGTCCTTATCAAATAGATAAGCCTTCTGTTGGTACTGAAGTATTGTTATCAGTTTTTAAGAAAGCCTGTTATGTTTCGAGGATCTGGTGTTAACCTTTATGACAAGAAGTTTACCCCCTGAAACATTGCAAAGTAAGGGTGAGTATTCAACCTTGAAGATGTGATGAACAGAAACCAAGAGATGTTGGCAATTTGTCTTCTCAAGAGTGATGTTGCTACTAAGACACTCATATGAAAGAGAAAAAATGCTCTATGTCAAAAATGATAGGGAGTTGTCATTCAGTCATAGCCTAAAACTGTACCTCTTTTTGGATCAACAATCTTTAGTATTATTATTATTTAGTATTACTTTTTCACCCCAGTTCATAGGTACAGAGTTCATGCGGTTGAAAAAAAACAAATGACAAGTAAAACCAAGGGTAGGGAAAGGATAAAGAAAGGGGCAAATGCACAACCACAATGCATGATCCAGTCTGTCTCAAAAGAGCAATTCGTTCCCTCCTGAACTCAATTGTCGATCGCTTGGACGAAACTGCCAGAAAACAACTTAACATATTTACAAAAGTATTTATGTTATTTTCTTCTAAAAAATCATCCAAGCCTATATTAAAACGATCAATGGTTCATCAAGCAATTTTCACCAGAAAAAAAATGGCAAAAGGGGCAACATTTTTTTCAGGTGAAAATTGCCAATTTGACCAAATTTTTGATAAGTACGTAGAACACATTCTGGCATTGCCATACGTGCCCGACAAGGGTATCATAATTTGTGCCACTATTGGCTGGTGTATATTTCTGGCAAAGGCATACAGAAGTTGAAAGATGTGCCAAATTCATTAAGAGGTATGTACACCTCATTCCAGTATTCCCTTAATTAAGACTGGCATACAAAAATGCCAGTCTTAATTAATGAATTGGGGCCCTAGTGATTACAGTATGTGCCACTTGTTTACATTCAATCAAGATTGTATGGAAAAAGGAGGAGACACGAATAGTAATGTAATTATTTCCTCCTGTGAAAAGTCTTCATATATATAACAATAAATAATACTTCAGCTTTTTTTTTTATATTTCTTTATTTTAAGAAAAATAGAGATATAAATTTGAGACTGATGTTTCTTTAGTGTTATGAACAATGTGGAGTAAATGCAATATTGTCTTCAGTGTGACAGTCATTTACTGATGTTTTTATTATAATTTTTCCTAAGTGTGTTTCTCAGTGATGAAAGCATTTAGTATTGATCAGTGTATAAAAGATATCTTTATTACTTATGAATGGATGTGTTTCAATATATTTTTAAAAGTTAGGCTAAGTTCAGACAAGCCTGTGAAAATCAGGCCAGTCACGTCCACAACTTACTGGCTTAATAGGTTCTGCGGGTGCTTGTCACATCACAGATGCTGTCCACTATAGCGTCCACTATATCATATGGACCAGAATTGTGCACACAGCAATTAATTCATGCTATAAAAGCCTATGTTCACTAGCACATTTTCTATAATTCGACCTTGTGCTGTCCATGTGTGGTCCACCACACACCAAAAACATGCTCATCTGCGTGAGCCCTTAGGTGCAGGCTAAAATAACAACATAGATAACATTTGGTGCATAGAAAACCTGTCATTCTATATAAGTGGAAATAGACTAAGAGTGCTTTCACATTGCGTTTTGCCAACCGTTCGTTGGTCCCATTGGGGCTTACGTTAGAACACCCCTGCAAAATGGGAATCTGGCGTATGCACCGAAGGGACCACGGACTATAATGGTGCCGAAAGAGTAAACATGCGCTCTGATGTGCATCATTTTGTGGGCGTACACGCCTACTTGAGGAGGACACCTAGACATAGTAGACCACAGTTATGGCTCCGTTGGTGCATAAGCTCGAATCCTGTTTTGCGGGGTGGAAGGGGTTTAGAAGTAAGCCCCAACGGGACCAACAAACAGGTGTCAAAATGCAATTTGAAAGCACCCTAAGGCTATGTGCCCACGATGCAGAAATGCTCCGGATTTTTCCTTAGCGTTTCTGCATCTCCCTGGCAGAAAAAACGCATGCGCATTTTACATCCGTTTTTTTCAGCCAGGTAGAAGCGTTTGCCAAGCGTTTTTAGCATGCGATTTCGCATGCTTTTGTCAAGCGCTTTTCCAAGCGATTTTAGCATCACTTGGAAAAGTGCTTGAAAGTTGGTCACACAATATAAATCCATGCAACCAGCATGGATTTATATTGTGTGACCAACATAATGTTAAAAAAAAGAATTAGAACGTAAAAATAACCTTATACTCACCTTCTGATTGTCCCCTCTCTGCTCCTGGCGTCGCTGCTGGCTCCGTGGCGGGTACCAGTAATGTAAAAGGACCTTCCATGACGTTGGCGGTCGCGTGACCTGTCACATGACCGCTGACGTCATGGAAGGTCCTTTTACATTACCGGTACCCGCCACGGAGCCAGCAGCGACGCCGGGAGCAGAGCGTGGGCTATCAGAAGGTGAGTATAAGGTTATTTTTTATTTTAATTCTTTTTTTTACTTACAAGTACTATGGTACCCGGGTCTGGAAGAGAGTCTCCTCTTTTCCAGACCCGGGTACAAGTCAAGGGCGGTGATTTCGCAGCAAAATCGCACTAGAATTGGACTTGCTGCGGGTTTTACCGCAATGCGAATTCGCCACGGAAATTTCCGCATGATGTGCACCGCACATGTGGATTTGCATTGCAGTAAATGGCAGACCTATTATAAGCAATTTTAATGCGTTTTTGTAGCGAAAATACGCCGCAAAAACTCATTAAAATCGCTTCATGTGCACATAGCCTAACTTCGTTGCAAAAGAATGGCACACTTCTACTAGGTCTTGGCCATGTTCTTTCCACAGGTTGATGCCTTCAGTTCACACTGCAGATGTCAGCTGACACCAAAAGGTTTCAAGAGAATTAAAATTGAGAACTGTATATGGGGTAGTATAAGGGTCTAACATATCTGATTTTGGAATGCTGATCCTTTTGTTCTCTAAGTCAGGGTTCCCCAACTCCAGTCCTCAAGGCCCACCAACAGGTCATGTTTTCAGGATTTCCTTAGTATTACACAGGTGATAATTGCATCACCTGCACAGGCAATAATTCCATCACCTGTGCAATACTAAGGAAATCCTGAAAACATGACCTGTTGGTGGGCCTTGAGGACTGGAGTTGGGGAACCCTGCTCTAAGTGATAAGCCGCAGCCAGAGAGCGGCTCTCATAGAGAACACAAGAACGCTCATCAGAGCAAGTGCTCCTATGTGTGAGAGAGTCAGGTGAGATAGCTCCTGATAGAAACGATCGCAAACCATCGTTCAGCTGACAGCAATTCAAAATGTATTGGGGGTTTAAGGAATAAGGTGTAATCATTACAGTTGTAATCAAAGCATACAAGTTCAGATAACATTCAGAATTAGAACAATTTATAAGGATAATGTCGGACAAATCAGTAGTTGTGGATCTGGGACAGAAGATTAAGATCAGTGAGTTTAAAAGATTTTCATATGCAAATATCCACTTCAGAGCGGAAGTAGACTAGAATTCAGAGAAACGAGACAATCTGACCAAAGTATAGAACCAAGATAAGGAAAATGATCAAAGTTATCAGGACAGTAAGCAGAATAGCAGTCAGTAAGAGTGTGGAACAAGATATAGTTTACCAGGAATTCACTGCTATTCAAGTGAAAAAAAGATTTAAAAATTCCATGCCAAAATTACACACTTGGGTAGTCATGACACTATAACTTGGAAAAGCATGGTTTAAATTGAACGTGGATATAATAATCAAAATAATATTAATAATAATCATTTTTGTTTTTATAGCACCAACATATTCCCAATAATGTTGTCTAGTTGTTGATGTTATTAATTGGACTTGTATGCTTAGAAAACAAATGTAATGATGAAACCTTATACTTTATTCTGTCAAAATCTGTCTGAAGGTACATGTAAAAACAATAAGACATTACATACAAAGTAATACAAATAAAGTAAGCGCCAAGCCTACAAGCTTACAATAAATAAGGAAAAAACACAAATATTAACCCCTTAGTGACAGAGACAATTTAGAGCTTAACCCCTTTACAACCCAAGGTGGTTTGCACGTTAATGACCAGGCCAATTTTTACAATTCTGACCACTGTCACTTTATGAGATAATTACTCTGGAATGCATCAACGGATCCCCCTGATTCTGAGAATGTTTTTTCGTGAAATATTGTACTTCATGATAGTGGTAAAATTTCTTCAATATCACTTGCGTTTATTTGTGAAAAAAATGCAATTTTCAAAATTTGAATTTTTATGCCCTTAAATCAAGAGAGATATGTCACACAAAATAGTTAATAAATAACATTTCCCACATGTCTACTTTACATCAGCACAATTTTGGAACCAAATTTTTTTTTTATTATTAGGGAGCTATAAGGGTTAAAAGTTGACCAGCGATTTCTCATTTTTACAACAAAATTTACAAACCAATTTTTTAGGGACCATATCATATTTGAAGTCACTTTGAGGGGTCTTTATGACAGAAAATACCCAAAAGTGACACCATTCTAAAAACTGCACCCCTCAAGATGCTCAAAACCACATTCAAGAACTTTATTAACCCTTCAGGTGCTTCACAGGAATTTTTGGAATGTGAAAGAAAACAATGAACATTTAACTTTTTTCACAAAAATGTTACTTTAGACCCAATTTTTTTATTTTTTTTTGCCGGGGTAACAGGAAAAAATCGACCCCAAAATTTGTTGTGCAATTTCCCCTGAGCACGCAGATACCCCATATGTGGGGAAAAAACACTGTTTGGGTGCACGGCAGGGTTCTGAAGTGAAGGAGCGCCATTTGACTTTTTGAACTTAAAATTTGCTTGAATAATTAGCAGACGCCATGTTGCATTTGGGGAGCCCCTGATGTGCCTTAACAGTGGAAACCCCCCACAAATGACATCATTTTGGAAACTAGACCCCTCGGGGAACTTATCTAAATGTGTGGTGAGCACCTTGAACCCCTAGGTGCTTCACAGAAGTTTAGAACATTGAGAAGTAAAATAAAATTTTCATATGTTTGCAACATAAATGTTTTTCAGCCTCCAATTTTGCATTTTCATAAGGGTAACAGGAGAAATTGCACCATGCAATTTGTTGTGCAATTCCTCCTGGGCATGCTGATACCCCATATGTGGAGGAAAACCACTGTTTGGGTGCATGGCAGGGCTCGGAAGGGACTTTTTGAATGTAAATTTTGCTTGAATAATTAGTGGACGTGTTTGTAGAGCCCCTGATGTGGGGGGTTTCCACTGTTTAGGCACAAGTGACACCATTTTGGAAACTAGACCCCTCAGGGAACTTATAAAGATGTGTGGTGAGCACCCTGAATCCCCAACTGCTTTACAGAAGTTTATAACATGAAGCCGTGAAAATAAAAAAAATCTAACTTTTTCCACAAAAATGATGTTTTAGCCCCTATTTTTTTATTTTCACAAGGGTAAGAGGAGAAAATGGACCCCAAAAACTTTTGTTCAATTTCTTCTGAGTACGCCAATACCCCATATGTGGGGAAAACATCAAGGTTTCTTACCGGTAGCCGGTTTTTCCTGAACCCATGACAGCACACCTCGAGAGGGATCCGCCTCACCAAGGACAGGAAAGGTCTGAAATAAAAGGGCGGTACCTCTCCCTCGCTTCAGTTGGATTACAGAGCATTGAGAGGACCTCCAGAAAAGGTTAGGCACATAACCAACACCTACACTCTTGGCATTCTCTTGATGAGCTTCAAGAGGTAGTCACCGGAAATGGTCTTCCAACAATCTTGAAGGAGTTCCCAGAGATGCTTATCACTTTTGGCCCTTTTGCCTTCACTCTGCGGTCTAGCTCACCCCAAACCATCTTGATTGGGTTCAGGTCTGGAGACTGTGGAGGCCAGGTCATCTGGCGTAGCACCCTATCACTCTCCCTCTTGGTCAAATAGCCATTACACAACCTGGAGGTGTGTTTGGGGTCATTGTCCTGTTGAAAAATAAATGATGGTCCAACTAAACGCAAACCGGATGGAATAGCATGCCGCTGCAAGATGCTGTGGTAGCCATGCTGGTTCAGTATGCCTTCAACTTTAAATAAATCCCCAACAGTGTCACCAGAAAAGCACCCCCACACCATCACACCTCCTCCTCCATGCTTCACGGTGGGAACCAGGCATGTAGAGTCCATCCGTTCACCTTTTCTGCGTCGCACAAAGACACGGTGGTTGGAACCAAAGATCTCAAATTTGGACTCATCAGACCAAAGCACAGATTTCCACTGGTCTAATGTCCATTTCTTGTGTTCTTTAGCCCAAACAAGTCTCTTCTGCTTGTTGCCTGTCCTTAGCAGTGGTTTCCTAGCAGCTATTTTACCATGAAGGCCTGCTGCACAAAGTCTCCTCTTAACAGTTGTTGTAGAGATGTGTCTGCTGCTAGAACTCTGTGTGGCATTGACCTGGTCTCTAATCTGAGCTGCTGTTAACCTGCGATTTCTGAGGCTGGTGACTCGGATAAACTTATCCTCAGAAGCAGAGGTGACTCTTGGTCTTCCTTTCCTGGGGCGGTCCTAATGTGAGCCAGTTTCTTTGTAGCGCTTGATGGTTTTTGCAACTGCACTTGGGGACACTTTCAAAGTTTTCCCAATTTTTCGCACTGACTGACCTTCATTTCTTAAAGTAATGATGGCCACTCGTTTTTCTTTACTTAGCTACTTTTTTCTTGCCATAATACAAATTCTAACAGTCTATTCAGTAGGACTATCAGCTGTGTATCCACCAGACTTCTGCACAACACAACTGATGGTCCCAACCCCATTTATAAGGAAAGAAATCCCACTTATTAAACCTGACAGGGCACACCTGTGAAGTGAAAACCATTTCCGGTGACTACCTCTTGAAGCTCATCAAGAGAATGCCAAGAGTGTGCAAAGCAGTCATCAAAGCAAAAGGTGGCTACTTTGAAGAACCTAGAATATAAGACCTATTTTCAGTTGTTTCACACTTTTTTGTTAAGTATATAATTCCACATGTGTTAATTCATAGTCTTGTTGCCGTCAGTGTGAATGTACAATTTTCATAGTCATGAAAATGCAGAAAAATCTTTAAATGAGAAGGTGTGTCCAAACTTTTGGTCTGTACTGTACATATAAACACCCAAAACGTAAAGTGCTCACCAGGGTGTGGGAAAGAGACAGGGGGGGGTGGGGAACTACGGGTGCTGTCGTGGGTTCAGGAAAGTAACCTTGGTGTTTTCCCCTCACCCATGACAGCACACCTTGAGAGAATTTTGGAGAATATGAGCACCCTAGGGAGGGACCACCGCCTGAAGTACCCTTCTCCCAAAGGTAAGGTCAGAGAAGGATAGATCCAACCGATAGTGCTTGTAGAAGGTGGATGGTGCAGACCAGGTAGCAGCTTTACATATCTGGTCAATTGAGACGTCTGCTCTCTCTGCCCAGGAGGTCGCTACAGCTCTGGTGGAATGAGCTTTAATACTGTCCAGTGCCGGAGCACCTGTAGATATGTAAGCTAGACAAATGGCCTCCCTAAGCCACCTAGAAATAGTTCCCTTTGACACCCCGTGATCTTTCCTACTCCCCTGAAAGGCCAGAAACAAGGAGTTGTCCTTCCTCCTCTGACTACTCATGTCTATGTACTGTAGTAAAGCCCCTCTAACATCTAGATTGTGGAATCTAACCTCCCCGGGGTTTTTTGGGTTACTGCAGAATGAGGGAAGCACAATCTCTTGATTACAGTGGAATCTGGAAACTACTTTCGGAAGCTATGCTGGATCTGTACGTAGGACGACCCTGTCATCATGAATTTGGGTGTATGGGCGATCAACAGAAAGGGCCTGCAGGTCACTCACCGTACGGGCCGATGTTAGGGCCACTAGGAGAATGGTTTTGCGGGTGAGGAACTTTGGAGAGGTAACCTGCAGGGGTTCAAATGGGTCGCCAGAGAGTGCATTTAAAACCAAATTCAGGTCCCAGGGAGGAACTCTGAGAGCCCGAACTGGCTTAGCTCCGGAACAGAATTTAATGAATCTAGAGACCCACATGTTCTCCGCCAGGTTGCAATTATAGAGCGCCCCTAGGGCGGACACCTGAACTTTAAGTGTTCCCGTAGCTAACCCCAGGTCACGTCCCTTCTGTAAAAACTCTAGGACATCTTTAATTGGAGGTTTATCCGACAACAGGGAGTCTATAAAATCCAGGAATTTTCCCCAGATTCTGGTATAAATCTTAGTTGTTATGGGCTTCCTACTACCCAAAAGGGTGGAAACTAGGCCTGGTGAAAACCCCCTATTGCTCAGTAACAACCTCTCAAATTCCAAGCCACCAGATGGAAACCTTTGGCTTGTGCATGGTACATTGCCCCTGGATGAGAAGGCCCAGCCTGTCCGGCAGGACCCAGGGATCCGAGATTGACATTAGGCGAAGCAGGGAGAACCAGGGTCTTTTTGGCCAAAAGGGGGGTATCAGAATTATCCTTGCCCCCTCCTCCCGAATTTTCCTCACAACTGCCAGGATCATTACTATTGGTGGAAAAGCGTAGGCCTTCCCGAACTTCCAGGGTATCTGGAGAGTGTCTACAGCAGAGGGATTCTCTGTTGGATCTAGTGAACAGAATCTCTCCACCTTCCTGTTCACCCTGGTGGCGAACAAATCTATATCCGGTGACCCCCATAGATGGATAATCTGTTGGAAGACTATCGGGTTTAGAGGCCACTCTCCTTGTCTTAAAGTGTGGCGACTGAGGAAATCTGCCCTTGAATTTTCTACCCCCCGGATGTAAAGAGCACTGAGGGATGGGAGATGCTGTTCTGCTAGTTGCAGGATTCTGTTTGCCACTACCATAAGGGAGCATGATCTTGTTCCTCCCTAGTGATTTATATAAGCTACTGTCGTCCGATTGTCGGACCTGATCTGGACATGGTGACCCTGTATGTGGGGAAGGAAGCCTATCAGGGATTTCTCCACTGCCAAAAGCTCTTTTAGGTTCGATGATGTCTCTATTTTGTGATGTAGCCAGAGCCCCTGAACCGAGAGATCTGCTAGATGACCCCCCCAGCCGGAGCCACTTGCATCTGTTGTGATTGTATGGTCAACTGGTCTGGACCACTGCAAGCCTGAGGTCAGATTCTCCCTGTTTGTCCACCAGGAGAGGGAGTCTACTGTCTCCAAGGAAAGAGATAGTCTTTTTTCTAAATGTCCGTTGAAGGATTTTTGCGCTGACAGGACCTCCCACTGAAGAAGCCTCATAAGACTTTGGGCCCATTTGACTGCCGGGAGACAGGAAGTCATGGAGCCCAATAGGGACATTGCTCCTCTCAGGGACATCACTGGAGACTTTATAGCCCTTGAGACCTAGCTGCTTATTTTGCAAACCTTGTCTTCCGGGTGGAAGCAGGATTGGAGTTGGGAATTTAGGGTCAAGCCCAGAAAGATCTGAGTCCTTGAGGGGGATAGTTTTGATTTTTGAATATTTATCAACCATCCTAGCTTATGTAAGGCTGTCCTGACCTCTAAAAGTTGAGAGGAACAGTGGTCCTACGATTTCTCTATTACCAGAAAGTCGTCCAAGTAGGGAACAATCACCACGTTTTTGATTCGGAGAAAAGCTGTCACCTCCGTTATAACCTTTGTAAACACTCTCGGTGCTATCGAGAGTCCAAAAGGTAGGGCAGTAAATTGGAAATGCCTCAATTCCCCTTGGATGAATAGGGCTACCCTTAGGTACTTCTGGTAGTCTGGATGGATTGGGACGTGATAATAGACATCTTTTAGGTTGATAACTGCCATGAAACAATTGTGGTGTAGGAGTTTTACTGCCGAGTTCACTGATTCCATCTTGAAAGTCTGGTTCTCTATCAGCTGATTTAGACTTTTGAGGTTGATAATGGTCCTTAAGGACCCATTTGGTTTTTTTATCACAAATAGGGAGGAATAAAATCCCCTTCCCCATTGTGAATTTGGAACTTCGTGAAGGACCTGCTTGTTGACTAAATCTAGCACCCCCGACTCTAGGGCTATCTGCTCCTCCCTGGACTTCCTCCTGGAGGTGATAATGAAGGTTCGGTGAGGGACTTGACTGAAGCGTATTTTTAGGCCATTCTTTATGATACTCAACACCCAGGGATTTGAAGTAACGGCTTCCCAAGCTGGGATAAAATGGGAAAGCCTTTGCCCGTCCTCTAGCCCTGCTTCATTGGGGAGATTTTTTGGTACTGGAGGATGCCCCCCCCCCAAACATGTAACCAGAGTCTTTTTTAGATCTGGGCTCCCATCTTTTCCTTTCTCCCGGAGGGCGACCCCGGTTAAATCTTTTCCTCCGAAAGTAGGACCTTTTTGTGTCCCCCGTGAACCCTGGGAAACCTCTCTTCCTGTCGCCAGCCTTCTCCAAAAGCTCGTCCAGTTTTTGGCCAAGCAAGAGTTTACCATCACAAGGAAGGGAACATAGTTTATGTTTAGACTGCAGGTCTTCTGGGCAACCCTTGAGCCACAGGGCTCGTCTGGCAGCATTAGATAAGTTAGCAGACCTGGCAGCGAGTTTAACCGAATCCGCTGAGGAGTCGGCAAGGAAAGCGGACGCTGCTTGTAGTAAAGGTAGATTGGAGAGGATTTTATCTCTGGATATCTTTTTATCCTTGAGCTGGTCTTCTAATTGTTGAAGCCACACCATGAGTGACCTAGCGACACAAGTGCCTGCTACTGCTGGTTTCAGGCCCCCTGCCTCCGCTTCCCAGGTGTGACGCAGGAAGGAATCTGCCTTCTTATCTAGAGCATCCTTTAGACTGCACGAATTTTCTAGGGGTAGGGACGATTTTTTGGATGATCGGTCAACAGACCCGTCAACTTTAGGAATTTTATCCCAGGACCCAGAGGCACTATCCTCGAAGGGGTACCTTCTTTTAGAGGATGAGGGCAACACTCCCGATTTCTCAGGCTTCCTCCATTCCCGGTCTATAAGGGTCAGAATTTTAGGTTTCACTGGAAAGGAGAGTCTCTTTTTTTCCTCCAGGCCGGCGAACATAATGTCTTCCAGGGACCTGGCTGCCTTCTCCTCCCTCAACCCCATGGTAGATCTGATCGCTCTGACCAACTTGTCAGTACCCTCAATAGGGAAACAGGGCCTACCACTGTCTGATGAAGAGGAGGATGATGAATCACTGAGGCATAGATCCTCTGACTGGGAGGATGAATCATAGTCGGAGGAGATATCCTTATAGGATCTCTTTTTCCCCTTAAGTAAGCCTTTCAGGGAATCTTGAACCTCTGTAAGGATTACGGACCTCAAATTAGAGGCAAAATCCGGGGTGCTCTCCGCTATGGTTTGGTTAATACAGCTAGCACAAAGCTGTTTCTGCCAATCTATGGAAAGGGGGACTTGGCATAAGGCGCAAACCCTGTGCTTCTGTTTGGCGCTACTCTTCTTAGGTTCCTAAGGGATGAAGCACATAATAACTTTCTATTACTATTAAGTGACATTCACGAAGCTCACTCACCCCTGAAGTGACAAAAGGGTACCGGATTTGGAGGCTGTGGTGGGACATAAGATGAATCCCTTCTGGATGGTCCTGAAGCGTCCGACACCTTACTTCTCCTGCTGCTGCTACGGTTGCTGGAGCGGCTGTCCGTGTGAGAGGCGTCCGATTGCTTCTTCCGCTGGCGTTGTTGAGATGGAGGGGGTCAGCTGCTGCTGCTCCTGGCTGTCCTGGTCTGCCATAGCTGCCATACCACAAGCATGAGTATAGGCAGCGTTTGACCAGGACAACCCCTCCACCTTAAATAGGGCACATCCAGAACCTCCTCCGGTTCTTGTGTCCTCCCCCCTCCTGACACCGCCGTCCGCGGTTTGAAAAGCCGGCCGGCAAGCGCTAACAGGGTGCCGCCATGTTGGATCCGGGTGCCGCCCTCTGACGTCATTGGGCACGCGTCTCCCAGCGCGCACCGCACCGTGACGTCAGACGCGTCACACCCAGAAGACTCCGCTCCCAGCGTGCGGCCAGCCAGGAGCCTGCAGCAGGGAGAGGACAGCGCAGCGGTCTGCGGGGAGACGGAGCCCTCCTCACTGCCTGCGCACGCTCGGACACGGCTCCAGGGAACCGCGGACGGTGCTTCTGGAACCTGGAACCCAGTGCACAGGCAGGTGCCCGCTCTTCCACACCGGAACAGGCCCAGGTAAGTATGGACATCTTCTTCAGACAGGTTCCCATCAAGGACAGGAAACCAGCTGAAGCGAGGGAGAGGTACCGCCCTTTTATTTCAGACGGTTTCCTGTCCTTGGTGGGGTGGATCCCTCTCAAGGTCTGCTGTCATGGGTGAGGGGAAAATACAGTGTTTGGGCGCACAGCAGAGTTCAGAAGGGAAGGAGCACTGTGTGACTTTTTGAACGCAAAATTGGCTGGAATTAAGAGTGGACGCCATGTCGCGTTTGGAGAGTCCCTGATGTGCCTAAATAGTGGAAAACCCCCACAAGTGACCTCATTTTGGAAAATACACCTCTCAAGGATTTTATCAAGGGGTATAGTGAACATTTTGAACCCAGAGGTATGACACAGAATTTGATAACATTAGGTCATCATATTAAATAAGTTGCCATTAGTCTTGAGCGCAAGTGCTCGCTACTTGAATTTGCATCAGGTACTCAGGTATGCATTATATATCGCGCGTGCTCGAGTGACATGCTCGAGTCCACGCCTGCATGTTTCATGGTTATTAGACACCCAAAAAATAACATGCGGGGATCGCTCGTGCATGGCAGGCAATCCCCGCAAGTTTTTTTTGGCCGCGAAGGATATGGGGCGGAGACTCGAGCATGTCACTCGAGCACCCGCTATACTCAGTGCATACTCGAGCACCCGATGCAAACTGAAGTAGCGCGCACTTGCGCTCAACACTAGTCGCCATATCGTCATCTTTTTTTTTTTACTTTTGAAAAAAATCCCATCCCTAACCCCAACCCTAATACAACCCCAACCCTAACCTTAGCCCAACCCTAACCCCAACCCTAGCCCAACCCTAACCCCAACCCTAACCCTACCCCAACCGTAACCCTAGCCCAACCCTGACCCTAGCCCAACCCTAACCCTAGCCCATCCCCAACCCTAACCCTAGCCCAACCCTAGCCCTAGAGTATATTTTTTACGCCGTTCCTCGTGCGGTATAAGTGATTAGACGACTTTATTCTTCGGGTCGGTGCGATTACAGCGATAACAGAATCATATCGGGTTTTTATGATTGACAGCTGTCACACACTAAAAGACGCATTTTTTTGTAAGATCTAGTTTTTGCATCGCCATATTTTGAGAGCTATAAATTTCCATATTTTGGCCGACATAGTCATGTGATGGCTTGTTTTTTGCGGGACAAGTTGACGTTATTATTGGTACCATTTTCGGGCATGTGACTTTTTTGATCGCTTTCTATTTCGATTTTTGGGAGGCAGGATAGACAAAAACCAACAATTCAGGAATTGTTGTTTTTAAAAAAAACGCGTGTGGTAAAATTGATAAGGTAGCTTTATTCTTCGGGTCAGTACGTTTACAGCGGTACCACAATTATATCGTTTTTCTATGTTTTGGCGCTTTTATACAATAAAAGCTATATTTTGTAGAAATAAATATTTTTTTGCATCGCTTTTTCTGAGAGCTGTAACTTTTGTTATTTTTCGGCTGATGGAGCTTTATGGTGGCTTGTTTTTTGTGAGACAAGATGACTTTTTTTCAGCTGTACCATTCTTATTTATATTCGTCTTTTTGATCGCGTGTTATTCCATTTTTTGTTTGGCAGTATGATGATAAAGCTCCTCCTTCCACCGCCGACCTCCTGAATCAGTGACCCTTCTGAGAGGACGGAGCCCGCAGCATCGCCGCACTCCTGCCACCTCTGCCGCCAACCTCCTGAAGCAGTGACTCTGGCTCCTTGTGACCCCACTCCACTGTCGCCGTCCCCCAGGTAAGCTACAGTTAAAACGAATTATAAGGCGCACCACCATTTTATTTAAACAAAAAATTTTGGGGTGCGTCTTATAATCCGGTGCATCTTATAATCCGCAAAATACGAAGTTACAAAGTAATCATCCATTTGTCCATAATTAATTACATTAGTTGAAGTTTGTTCACCCATCTTTCCCTGGACCCTGAATGGAAGTTTACATCTGTCCATATCAATGTCATGGTCCAAGATGTTACAGGAATAGGAGCACGTGTCAGGCCTTTATCCATGAGTGTGAATGTCCAAGCTCAGTAACCGACAGGAGCACATGTCAGCCTCTGTGCGTGTAGGCCCAAAATACTATATGGACAGGAGCATATGTCACCTCGTGAATGTAGACCCCCTAAGTGGAGAGTCTGATCATTTATAGAATTCTTAAGTTTACTGTTTAGCGTTAACACCCACCCATGCTAAGTATACCACATGTAATGTCAGCAAAACCTTCCATTAGGGTACAGAGTTGAAATTAGAAATTAATAATTTGATTTGACTTAATATTTTACATAATAGGAGAAATTGACCCCATAATTTGTTACAGAATTTGTCCAGAATACAGTGATACTCTTATATGTGGTCAAAACTAATGTTTGTATACATGGCAAGGTTGCTAAAGGAAAAAGCACTATGTGACTTTTGGAGTGCAAATTTGTCTGGAATAGATTGTGGCCATTATGTTGTATTTTCAGAGCCCCTGACTAGTCAAAACAGCAGAAAACCATCACAAGTGACACCATTTTAGAAATTAGACCCTCATGAAATTCAACTAGAAGTGTGTTAGGCTGTGTGCCCACTATGCGTTTTTTAAGCATTTCCGCAGCGGCAATTCCGCTGCAGAAACGCTTAAAAAACGCTTGGTAGAAGGTCTGCCATGTTCCCCAATGATAATCCGCATGTGCTGTGAACATGCTGCGTAAATTTTCGCTGCGAATTATCATTGCGGAAAAATCCGCAGCACTACCAATTATTTTGCGGAAACGCAGCGTTTTTGCCGCCATTGACTTGCATTGGACCGCATATCATCCACATCACTGCATCTGTACATGCGGATTCCATGCGTTTCAATGTGCGGATGGTACTCGGGTCTGGAGAAGAGGAGACTCTCCTCCAGACCCGGGTACCATAGTACCTGTAAAAAAAGAATAAAATAAAAGATAAATATTATACTTACCTTCTGATGGCTCCCGGTGTCCTTGTCTTGCCAGCAGCTCGCGGTAGACTAAAAGGACCTGCGGTGACGTAATTTAGTCATGTGACGGATCACACGACCGCTGACGTCGGCAGATCCTTTAGTCTACCGCGAGCTGCGGGCAAGACAAGGACACCGGGAGCCATCAGAAGGTAAGTATAATATTTATTTTTTACCATTCTTTACGGTCACACTATATAAATCCATGCCGGTTGCATGGATTTATATAGTGTGACCAAGTTGTCAAGAGCTTTCCAAGTGATGCTAAAATTGCTTGGAAAAGCGCTTGACAACCCGCATGCGGAAATGCATGTGAAGAACGCTTCACATCCGCTTGTCCCTGGCAGGAAAAACGCATGTACAATCCGCATGTACAATCCGCATGTACAATCCGCATGCGTTTTTTCTGCCAGGGAGATGCAGAAACGCTCAGGAAAAATCCGGAGCATTTCTGCATCGTGGGCACATAGCCTTAGGCATTTTATCCCTCAGGTGCTTCACATAACTTTGTAACATTTAAATTGTTTACATACTGTATGAAAACAAAAAAATATGTTTTTCCAGTAAAATGTTGTTTTGGAACAAAATTTTAAATTTTCACAAAGGATAACAGGCAAAAAAAGGACAACATAATTTGTTTTGCAATTTCTCCCGAACATAGTGATAACCCATATGAGATCAAAAACTAATGAGGAAGTGAAGATGGATCCAGCTGAACACACCGGGCAATTAATTAAAATTCAACAATCTTTATTGGCAAATCCTTTTAAAAACTTGTAGAAAAGACAAAAAATGGACATCTCAGACTACAAAGCCAGCTTAGCCAGTGTTCAAGAGTTTTTCACTCGAAACGCGTATGGCATTTTTTATACACACCACCCCATAATATATGCTTTGTCATCTGAGATGTTCATTTTTTGTCTTTTCTACAAGTTTTTAAAAGGATTTGCCAATAAAGATTGTTGAATTTTAATTAATTGCCCCGTGTGTTGAGCTGGATCCATCTTCACTTCCTCATTGACCCAGGCGCTGTGCAGCAGCGAGGACACCGTGCTCCATGCCAGACTGGGATTACATCTCAGGGGTGAGCTTCTCTTCATTCAGATCAAAAACTAATGCTTGGACACATGGCAGGACTTGGAAAACAAAGCTCTATTTGATTTTTGGAGCCCAAATTTGGACTTCATGTTGCATTTGCAGATCATCTGAAGTACCCAAAAAACACCCAAAAGTGTTCCCATTTGGAAAACAAAGCCACAAGGCATTCATTCATTTAGGGGTGTGGTGAGCCTTTTTAACCCTAAAACTATATCACAGAATTTTATAAGATTGGCAGCGAAAACCAAAAATTTAAGGTTTTTCATCTAAAATATTACTTTAGCCTCAAATTTATAATTCACACAAGGGATAATAGAAAAAAATTGAAAGATTCTGGGTGTCATTAGCTGAGCCCCTGAGGTGCGAGAACTGCAGTGCATGAGACCTGTCATTGTCACGCTGAGACAGCCTGTTAGAGACTCGGCTTATGGCAGGGACTAACAGGTCACCATACCTTGAGGTCATTACGTGACCTTGGGTTTTAATAGCAAGTATCAGCAACCTCGATCGCAGGTTGCCAATAGGGTTAAAGAGGGAACCCTCTCCCTCTTTTAACCATCTCAGGGGTTAATCGGCCCCGATTGGTTCCAAAACCAATATGCCTGGTAAGTTATGCCTCAACTATCAACTACTCATTTTAATACATCTGTATGCAAAGAAAGTACATCACGTTGTATATTATTATTCAGATGTATGTAAGTGTAAGCAGGTGCATACTTCTGGAGCTTATCTTAGCACCATTTCAAACAATCTCACCAAAGACATTGAATGTGATGTGAACCTATCTATAAACAGATAGTTGGCAGTATTAAAAGTAAGCGTTCTTTTATGGCTCCCATACACATTAGATGACTGTCGGCCAAGTGATACTTAGGACTATCATTCTGCTGATAGCCACCTCATGTGATTCTTCCATATATAGGAGAGCTCGTTTGACTGATTGCTCCTGTGTTCTCTGAGAAAGCCGCTGGCCAGTGGCTTATCTCCAAGAGAACAATGTGATTGGCAGTCCAAAATTAGGCATGCCCAATCAAGTTCTACCCCGACCATCAGTTTTCTGGTACCCCCACAGACATCAGATGATCGGCAAACCCGTCTATATTATCCGGTTCATCCAACATTATTCTAATGTGTATGTGAGCCTTAGGGCTATCTTTCTACTTAATGAAAAAAACAACAGATTTTTCACTGTGTATTCACTTGCGGAAAATCTGTTGTGTTGTACAATGCAAGCATAATGCACATGATTTTAACAAATTTAATGTGCATGGTGTGAAGTCTATCACCAGAGGTAAATTGACAAGAGCTGTACGTTTGAGATCCGTAGCATGAAAATTTACGCTGCCTATGTAGTGGAAATTTCACACTTTGCAATGCACAAGGTGAAATGTCCGCCTCCCGAGATCCTTCTTCACAATGATCTGGATCAATAAATGCTGTTGCGGATATCACTGCGGCATTTCCACTGTTGGAAGATGCTATATGGGAATGTAGCCTTAAAGGAGTTGTCTAGTGGTGTGATATTGATGACCTATCTTTAGGTCAACAATATCATAACATGGAGGGCGGACATCTCTCATCGCCACTGATTAGCTAGTAGCATTTTCAGCAGCGGCCAGGTATAGAGTGTGGACCAGAATATCACAACTCCATCACACTGTTTTGTGGCTGTTCAAGGCTACTGCAAATCTGCATTTATTTGAATAAGACCTGATTTTCTGTACTCAAGAGCTTTGCTATTCTTCTCCATCACACAGCTTACATTTGGACTCTGTCAGAGCTGCTAGCAACTAATTGCTGCAGGTATCAACCCTCCACCTAATATTGATAACCTATCATGAAGTCATCAATATCTGCTTATGGAAAACCTCTTTAAGGTTCTAGTGATACACAAATGATTAAACAAGGCATCAGATTAAAGGCTCATTCACACTGGTCGAACCACAATAATTGACTAGTGTAAATGCAAATACTATATCTGGAGTTTAATTGGAATGTTGTTATTGTATGATGGGATTGTTAAAGAGAATTTGTCACCATATTTTTGAGTGCAAGATTATGTATGAGACCCTGATTCCAGTGATGTATCAATTACTGATCTACTTGCTGCAGTTTTGGTAAAATCCCTGCTTTCTCTGCTGCAGATCTAGCAGTTCTTGAAATGCTGAGCTCTGTGTAACCCTGCCCACATCACTGATTGGCAGCTTTTTGTGTACACTGTGCACAGGCATAAAGCTGCCAATCAGTGGTGGGAGCTTGGTTATACAGAGCTCATGAATATGAAAGACTACATGGCAGCAGATTTACTAGTCGTCTAGTGATAGGCTATGTGCCCATGATGCAGAAATGAAGCAGAAAATTTCTGCAGCATTTCTGCATCTCCCTGGCTGAAAAAACGCATGCAGATTGTACATGCGTTTTTCCTGCGTAATACAGCGGATTCACATGCGTTTCCACATGCAGATTGACAAGCGCTTTCAAAGCGATTTTAGCATCACTTGGAAAAGTGCTTGACAACTAGGTCACACTATATAAATCCATGCAAACAGCATGGATTTATTTAGTGTGACCTTTAGAATGGTTAAAAATAAAAAAATAAACCTTGATACTTACCTTCCGATGGCCCTGCGTGTGTAGCTGCGCTCCTTCCTGGCTGCCGGCTGATCGCGGGACACTGCACTGAAAGACCTGCCGTCACATGACTGTGACGTCACCGCAGGTCCTTCAGTCTGCTGGCAAGCACAGGGAAGGAGACCGGGGGCCATCAGAAGGTGAATATAATCTTTATTTTTTATTTTATTCTTTTTTTTACAGTTTCTATGGAACCTAGGTGTGGAGGAGAGTCTTCTCTTCTCCACACCCGGGTACCATCCGCACATTAGAACGCGCCAATTACGCAAGTACAGATGCAGTCTTGCGGTATTGGCGCTTTCTAATGAAAGTTAATGGCGGCGAAAACGCAGCTCTTCCGCAAAATTAATGGACATGCTGCGGATTTTTGAGCGCAGCATAAACGCAGCGGAAAAATCCGCAGCATGGGCATTGAAAGTGTGGAATTGCATAGGGGACCATGGCAGAAGGCTTACCATGTGTTTCCCAAGCGTTTACGCTGCGGAAAATTCCGCAGCAAAAACGCTTGAAAAACGCATCGTGGGCACACAGCCTTTATCTCTTTATCAGTGATTTTATCAAAACTTCAGCAAGCAGCTGAAATCATTGTCTTTGCCTGTACATTATGCAGCTCTCAGATTAGGTGTGAAAAACCTGGTGACAGATTCCCTTTAAGTTCTTATGCTTCCTCTAATGTCCAGTTGCTATTCTTTTTATTTCTTCAATGAGAAGATGTATCCAAAAGTATGGCATATTACAGAGTACTTTTAACCCTTTTGCTGCCAGTGATTGTTTGACAGTTTGAGCTTCTGGAAGCCAGGAAAATCTCCACACTTTTGACATACAAATAAAAATTTTATACAATAAAATTGATATTAAATCCCCAATATCTAAATATTATTATATATAAGTAAACACCTTTGACAAGCACATTGTCAAAATACCCTCAACTTTTTATATACATGGGCATCTTCATGCAATCTTGTGCAAAGTTGATTTTTTTATAAAAATCTATAAAAAATTCATATTAGTGAGATTATGAGCCCCAACGGGACAGTGATGATGATGTCTGTAAAGTGCTGTGAAATTATTGGTGCTCTATAAACGAGTAAAAGAAATAAAAATAAATAAATAGATGTGTGAATTAGATATACCACAGCTCCTTAAAATACTATTTTATCATGTGCAGAATCCATACAAGCCACTTGGCCTATAGGCCTATGTCTACATTTTATTTATCTTTATATATCCATCAGAACTGGAAAGACCAAAAATATAGTTTTACACTGGAAAATTCTAATTGACTTTGGAACGCCTTTACGCATCCCGGTGGTTCCAAGGCCTCTTTCAGAGTTCTGAGCTGTTTCACATAAGCAAAGAAATGTTGCAACACAATCGGTGTTTTGGATCTGAGTGTCATCAGTGTTTGGTTAGTGTGTCAGTTTTTAGCATCATTGTTTCATCAATGTTTTTCACATATGGATAAATAAAAAATGTACAAAGCTTCTCCTATTCTTGCATTGTTAATCACAGACAGCACATGGACTGTACACTGAAGCCATGCATATGCTGTCTGTGATTTTCACGGACCCATAGACTTCTATTGGTACTTTTCATTTATGATGCTAGTAAAAAACAGACATGCCTCCTTTATTTTTTCACGGACACATGAGCCACAAAAAAATATAGATATGTGAACAGCCCCCAAAACCTTCAAGAGGACTTGAACTCTAGTGCCACCTTGTAATGTCAGCACCGGCGTCCCTGCACGGTTCCTCTTCCTCCTCCCGGCAGAGACACAGACGTGCTCACCTACACAGCCGCTCTACTCCGGTCCCCGCTGCAGATGCTTTCTCCCAGGACCTGCACACTGCCCGCAGGTCTCCCGGGACAGCACACAGATGACAAATGAGGAAAAATCGTCCCTCTCTCCTGGATGAAAATGGGACCGATTTTTGAGCGAACCCTGTGACATATTCATTTGATTCTGAGAGAGTCTGTGCAATTAATGTGATACTAAATTTATATAATTTTCTTTACGGTTTACTACTTTGTTAAATTATATACGTATTTATGTGTATATATACACTGTATATAAATAAATGATATAGCTTGGTCAGGTCGCCAGATTCTCGTAGATATAACCTTTTTACTTTTCGGTCAGCCAAGCTGTATGATGGCTTATTTTTTAAAAAGCAAGTTGTATTTTTTTCTTTACCAATTTGATATTTGACTTTTTGATAACTTTTTATTCTATCTTTGTGAGACAATGTGACATAAAAACAGCGATTCTGAAATTGGTTGGAGTTTTTTTTGTTTACGGTGTTCACTGAGTATGATAAACAAACACAATTATATCACATATGTAGAGGTTATGTTTTAGAATAAAATATTAACAGTAAATATTTTTTACAATAAAAAAAATTATATTTTCATGTGCCACCATATTGAAAGAGCCATATTTTTATTTTTCCATTGTCTGAGCTTTATGATGGCTTTTTTTTTGCGTGATGACTGTAGTTTTTATTTTTGCGATTATGGGATTTATGACAGTTTTTGATTGCTTTTTATTTAATTTTTTAAAGCAAAATGATAATAGCGATTCTTGGTGGGGGTTTGTGGTTTTTGTTTTCTTTTTATGGTTTTTAATGGTTTAATGGTCGGGATAAATATCATTCTCATTTTATAGTTTGTGTTATTTTGCTCGCAGCAATACCAAATATTTATTGTTTAGTTATACTTTATACTTTCTCACAATAAAATCCATTAAAAAAAAATGTTTTTTTTGATTTGTTTTTGGTCACCATATTTTTAAAGGCCATAACTCTTTCGATTTCGACAATGTAGGTATATGAGGGCTTGTTTTTGGCGAGACAAAGTATCATTTTAGTTGCAATGGTTTTTGAACTTGTGACTTTATTTAATTTTTGCTTAATTTTTTCGAGACAAAAAGTGATCAAAAACTAATAATTGTTGCTTCTTTTTTATGGCGGTCACCGGGAGACCATTGTCAAGCTTGTTTCATAGTTCGGGGCATTACAGACAAGTAGTTTTTTTTGTTGTTCTTTTTTTTCTTTTGCAAAAATAAAGGACTTAAAAAATGGCTATTTTGCTATAAATGCTATACTAGGGAGCAGTGCAAACCAATTTTTTTTTTCTCATAGCATGGGGGGACAGTGAAAGGTCACAGCCAGGAGGGAACAGTATGCTTAGGAGGGGAAGTGTGATGAGGGGGCACAGTATAGAGACTGAGCCCTATAGGGGGGACACAGTGTGAGGACAGTGTGAAGAGGGGACCAAGTATGGATAGGAAAGGGCGGTGTGGAGAGCATGTACCATAAGAAGGACAGTGTGGGGGTGATATTTTGTGCAGGGAATATAGTGAGGGCCAATTATTTATTCAGGGGCTCAGCATAGGGCAGATATTTTTATTCAGGAGCAATATAATAACACTGCTATCTTTAAGGGCATCGTGTGGGGATGTGCTGCAGAAGACCGGAGAAGATGGAAGTCTGCAGAGACGAGCTGTGGATGAGAAAAGTCATCATGGCGTCTGGACAAGAGGAAGAAAAGAAAGAGACCGACTCATGAGACAACGTCATCTATCAGGTACCTGAATGTAAATGTTTTATATGATGCTGACATTTTTTTATTTTTACTTATATTAGGAGCATTAAAGATGTTGTCCACGTTTATGATGAGTCTGCAGTCATTCTATGTGACGGCAGACTTCTGAATTCTCACAGTGTGCATTGCACACTGTCAGGATTCTCTAGTGCTGCAGAATGCAGCCGCCGGGGGGTTGGGACACCTGCACCCGGGGCACATGCCCCGCCTGCCCCCCCTAGATATGCCCCTGCTGTAACCTCTGATATTTCTGGCTGCGTCACGACTATAGTAGGGGTTTTGGTCTAATTTTAAGGCCACGATCACATGTTCAGTATTTGATCAGTATTTTTCATCAGTATTTGTAAGCCAGAACCAGGAGTGGGTGATAAATACAGAAGTGGTGATGTGTTTCTATTATACTTTTCCTCTGATTGTTCCAATCCTGATTTTGGCTTACAGATACTGATGTAAAATACTGACCAAATGCTGAACGTGTGAATGTGGCGTAAAGCTTACACCTTGGCTACTTAGTTCCCACTCTGCAAAGATATGAAATATGTCATTGGTAGGGAAGGGATAAAAACACAAAAGCTCATTTTCTTTTGTGCCAACTCTCTTAGGCTGTGTGCCCACTATGCGTTTTTCAAGCGTTTTTTATGCGGAATTTCCGCAGCGTAAACGCTTGAAAAACGCTTGGTAATTCGTGCCCCATGATCCCCAATGAAAATCCGCATGTTCTGTGCACATGCTGCGGAATTTCCTCAGCTAATTTTCCTTGCGGAAGAATCCGCAGCATGTCCATTATTTGTGCGTTTCCGCATGCGGATTTGAGGTCACAATGCATTTGAAAAATGCAAGTCAAATCCGCATGTAAAAATGCTGCAAAAACGCTTAAAAAACGCGTGTAAAATCCGCAAGCGTTTTTACTGCCAAGAACATGCAGAAACGCTGCATAAATTTTCTGCTTCAATTCTGCATTGTGGGCACATAGCCGTAATCTTTAATTATTTTTTACATAAATAGGTATGGAAACATGTTTGTGACAAGAGCTTTTCCTACACTTTCCCATGATGCAAGGAGGAGAGGTTAGTCGGGAAGAGAACTGCACGATTCCTATTGCACTGGCATTTGTAAATCTTGCCCTTTGCATTTAAATTCCTCACAGTTTTAAATAAACATTTTTTTATATGCTTAATATGAACTAGTTAACAGCTAGGAAAATTTCACACTTGCCATTAATTTGTGATAAGTGGCCATCTGACTGACCCCAGTATAATCATGGTTAGCAGGAAGAAAGAACTACATTATTTTCTGAAGCACCACAGCCCATGAACTACAGCTGCCACTGATTGGCTTCAGTGGTCAAGTTCTGTCTGAACCAAAAGAATGATTTAAGATGAAATGTGACTATATAGATAATAAGGGGCCACTTATTGGCTGCAGAGGTCACCTAACACCTCCCTGGTCTGTAGAGGAATGGCGGGCTTCAATAGGTGTGGACCCCTTGGGCTCATTATTAACCTATTTGAAAGTAGTGGACATTTAACTACCGATTTTGTGAACTTTCAACTGTTCACTACTTATCTAATAATTAACTAGATACTTCCAAGTACTTTAGTTTCTCAGTTGCAAGTAATAATCTACATGGCACACTCTCTTTAAAAAAAAAGTTTTAGTTAAACATTTCAGTGATTATTAGTTTGCCATTGCCCATTTACCTGTGTACATTCAGGTGAGATAGATTATTGAAGTATGTCCACTTATGATAACATATCTGCTCCCAATCCATCATGTCTCCACAGTCTGGCTGTTTACCCACTGATAACCTCTGGACTGAGTAGGCAAGGTCTTGTGTCTTGCTAGTTCACAAATGATAAGAAAGGGCAAGGTGGTCAGGAACAGCAAACAATAAAAGATTAATTTAAAAGAAGCCTTTTTCAGTAGTAATTGTCTAATTCTCTTTTGTCACATATTTGAGGTTATTATTATCTAACATGGTAGAATCATGCAGATCCTAATATTTGACACAGATCACACTTATTTTGATTCCATTTTCCTGCTCTAAATTAGATCTGGATTAAAAAAGAGTAGACACAACTTGCAATCATATATTCCACTCCTGCTATTGTGAAAAAGCTGCAGTAATACCTCAGTGTATGAATTTGGCATTTAAAACCAAAATTCCTTCACTTCCTAATTACATTAATATTTTTCCCTGTTAGGTATGGTAATTAATAATGCATTAATGTTGATTTGTGACATATAACAAACTAAGCATAGGATTTGTTGTATTTATTGTTTATATACTTTCTAGTCAGGGGCTTTTCCCATCTTCGGCTATGTGCACATGGCATCTTTTTCTTTCTGAAAAAGCATCCCAAGAGCGCCCCATAAAATGAACATAACACACAGCAAAGAAAAAAAGAAATTGCTGTGTAAATGTTCCTTTTATGTCACTTCTTTTAACTGCTTCAAGGTTCGTAAACCCTGAAGCGGTTAAAAGAAGTGACATGCTTATTCTATAGGCATCTTGGAAGCCGCTCGCTTTCTGTACATCACAGTATAGAGTAAAGGATACTAGTGGCAGAGCCGCTGCAAGAATGATGGCAAAACCACTGGCAAAGCCGCCTCAGGAAAACGTCTGCCAGTGTTTTCCTGAAGTGACTTTGCCTGGGAAAACTCAGCGTCAGCATCTAAAAAAAGAAGCCATGTGCACATAACCTTAGACTTTTGAGGTATATCTACTAAACACAGCAGCCGCTTATGACTTCAAACATTGTGGCCCACATTTATTATTACTAAAAGACAATGTAAACCAAGTCCAGGCAGACTAAAGATGCACCAAATCTTAGGCCCCTTCACACGTCCTGATTTTACCAGTACTGGAAAAACCAGTAACGGTGTTAACCGACTGTACATATGTGTCATCCGTGTGACACGTACCGGAAAAAAATGGAAATTACAGATGTTTATGTGTTTAAGGAAACCTGTCACCAGAAAAAAACGCTATTAACCTGCACATACGCGGTTTATCTGCAGGTTAATAGTGTTATTAACCTGCCGGGTGCCCGCACTTAGCCGAACGCTGCAGGGAGAAAATGAACTTTATTAACTCCAGTTTAATAGTGTTTTTTCTTGTGACAGGTTCTCTTTAAAGATATGCAAAAATATAGATAGATAGATAGATAGATAGATAGATAGATAGATAGATAAAAAGAAAGCGCTGCAGCACTCCATTATGGCCAAGATACATAAAGACAATAAAAACATTTGATCTAAACTGTGTTATTACTCAATGAGCTTTACTTACAAAAAATGGAGGTTCTTAGCGCATAAAATGACCAATTCATGTGTGCCCATCAACAGCTGCAAGGTGACCTCCCATCTGATGGGTACTACTCTGCCTACATGCCACTCTTGGGCTATAAGCCTACAACTTTGGACAAAACATGTCACTTCTGGGCTAAAACACCTATAATTTAAATGGGCTGGTAGAATATAATATACATCACCTGCTGGTTAAATGGGAGGAGTGCAATGTCAGGCAGAAGGCAGTTACAACCTCCTATAGTAATGTATAATAAGAAAACAGACCAGCACATGTGATGGTCAGTTTTCTTATTATAGATAGATAGATAGATAGATAGATAGATAGATAGATAGATAGATAGATAGATATCCGTGAGATAATTAGTGCCTTGCGTGTGTTGCTTACTGTAAATGTATTAACCTAATAATATCTTTGCACATCTTTAACACCTAAACATCTGTAATTTCTATTCTGCATTATATTCCAGGATGTGTCAGACATGTGTCTGTGCAGTAGGTATTGTCATCCATGCTCCCGGAAAAAAATGGACATGTCTACGTATGGGTCACATGGACACACAGTGCGTGTGAAAACACAGACATGTACACAGCCCCATAGATTATAATGGATGTGCGTGTGTATCTTCGGTACGTGTGAAAATGACACCACACGTACCGGAAACACAGGCATGTGAAGGGAGCCTTAGAGTTAGTGCATATTGTTAGAAGCTACACACCTCTCTCTTCCTTATGCAGCTTAGAGTGCATTTACATTGGTCAATAATCAGGGATGATCATGAGTAAATGAGCATTCCTAGGAAAGCTTGTTCACCATTATTGGACTGTCTAGACAGGCAGCCAGTCATCCAATGAACAAGTAGCTGAAATTATTTTCAAATTTACTTACATATCATCATTCTCTGCAGCACATCCTCCTGGATAAACATGAATATGTGCCTTTGAGAGCAAATATATTCTATGTACATAGAGCGATTGTATTAAAGAAGCACTCCCATCAACATTTTTGAATATATTGCAATCATCATATTATATAGCACTGTGTGCTTAAAGGGAACCTGTCATGTCCTGTGGACTATGTAAACTGCCCCCATTGCGTTGTTAGTAATGCAATGTGCATCACTAACACTCTTTTTTCATTAAAATCGGCGCTAATATCATGAGTATAAAGCGCTTTATATTTTTATGTCCTACCTGCTCGTTTAGTCATAGGGGTGTGATCCAGTCAGGGCTTGCGCCGCTCACATATTTGAATCCTGCTCCTGGCTTGCGCTGTAAGTATGGGGTGCTTGCACAGTATGTCATGGCCAGCCAGCAAAGCTTGTAGTGCTGGGAGCCACGCATGCTTTTTAACGAGCGGCTCCTGATGCGTGCGCTGTGAGGCTGTGTAGGTCCCACCTTCACTGCGCATGCGCTGTGACGAGCGGCTCCGGACGCACACAGTGAAGCTCGGAACTACACAGCTTCACTGCGCACGTGCGGGAAGCCGCTCGTCACAGCGCATGCGCACCTCCAAGCGCTACAAGCTTTGCTGGCTGGCCATGACATACTGCGCAATCGCCCCATACTTACAGTCCGAGCCGGGAGCAGTATTCAAATGCGCGAGCGGCGTCAGCCCTGATTGAATGCGAGGAATCACACCCCTATGACTAAATGAGCAGGTATGATCTAAACATATAAAGTGCTTTATACTCATGATAAAAACGCCGATTTTAATGAAAAAGCATGTTAGTGATTGCATCACTAACAACGCAATGGGGGCAGTTTACATAATACACAGGACATGACAGGTTCCTTTTAAATTGCTTATTTTGCCCTTCTACCCACTTAATTCTTCTCATTTCCATTATATCTATGATGTCATATGATTAGAAACAGACTAGCTGAATCCTTCTAAGCTCTATGTAGAAACAGGAGGTCAATTTTCCCGTGGGTCATGACTGCAAAAATCCCTGGCAGGGGGAGGAGGGAGCAGCTGGGTCAGGAGTTTAAGAAAGGGATGACTCATGCAGGGAAAAGAGACTTTAGCTGGGTAAAAAGGCAAAATGAGCAATTGTCAGTATACAGTGCTATAGAATATGATGACTGCAATATATTAAGAGGATAAAATTTTGATGGGAGTGCTTCTTTAACCCTTTCTCCCGAAAGCCTGTTTTCACCTTCCTGACCAAGCCAATTTTTTTAGCGGAAATTGCAAAAATTTTGCAATTTTCAAACTTTTCATTTTTATGCCCTTAAATCAGAGAGTCATGTCATACAAAATAGTTAATAAATAACATTTCCCACATGTCTACTTTACATCAGCACAATTTTGGAAACATAGTTTTTTTAGTTAGAAAGTTATAATGGTTAAAAGTTGACCAGTGATTTCTCATTTTTACAACAAAATTTACAAAACCATTTTTTTAAGGACCACATTACATTTCAAGGGACTTTGAGGGGTCTATATGACAGAACATACCCAAAAGTGACACCATTCTAAAAACTGTACCCCTCAAGGTGCTCAAAACCATATTCAAGAAGTTTATTAACCCTTCAGGTGCTTCACAGGAATTAATGGAATTTGGAAGGAAAAAATAAACATTTAACTTTTTTTTCACAAAATTTTAATTTAGACCCAATTTTTTTAACGTTTACAAGGGTAACAGTAGAAAATGGACCCCAAAATGTGTTGTGCAATTTCTCCTGAGTGCGCAGATACCCCATATGTGGTCGAATAATATGCAAATTGCCTCTTCAGAGAAAAAGAGGACTTGAACTCTATAGCACCACCTATTGGAAGCAGCAATCCTATAAGTCACAATCAACCCTTTGACGGGTCTTGCAATATGACTTAGGATAAAAGCCAAATCAGAATCTCAGTTTGCAGACACGGTGTTTCGTTCTGTTGGTCCTCCTCAGTGCAAAGTATGAGAACTGATTTGTCTAGGTGAGAGGCTCTGGACTGAGGTCTAAGGGGTAACGTTTCTCCTTGTGGAGAGTGACATACCGACTCTAGCATGCCAAGGTAATAAATAATACAAACTCAAATACAAATTGCAGGTTGATTTCCAGTGTTCTGAACCCTCCATAATATGTATAATTTAATGTTTAATAAGATGAAAAAATGAAAAGGGGTGAGAAGGTGGGGTACATATCACAAGATGGATAAGAAAAGGGGGAGGATTAAAAAGATCAAAAAGAGAGGTATTACAGAACCACATGTTTTGTTTATTATTTATTGTAGTTTTGCTGCACTTCTAACACACTCCCATTTTTGTGTTTATTATATCTGTACTTTTCAATCTCTGAAACTTTTAATAACTGCTAGTTCTGAACAATTAAAAGTGTGTTTGTGTTGCCTGTGGTTTCATCCATACTGTACCCACAAATGTCCAACACTTAGGGCTTATTTAGACATCTGATTTCCTCACATATGAGGAAAAAGGGCTGATTATTTTGATCAGAGTGTCATCCGTTTTTCCTGGGCCCCCCTCTACTAGCATACATTACTCTCCTCCAGCTTCATATAGAAACCCTGCTAATCTTATTAACGTTCAGTGCATGCCCTCTCCTATCGATTTCCATTGTGCTCTCTGGAACGCACGGTCTGTGTGTAACAAACTAACTTACATCCATGATTTTTTCCTCTCTAATTCCCTTAACCTTCTGGCCATCACAGAAACCTGGATTCAGCAGCCAGACACCACTGCTGCTGCTGCTCTCTTGTTTGGTGGGCTGAAATTTACACATACCGCCAGACCTGGCAACAGACAGGGTGGAGGTGTTGGTCTGCTCCTTTCCTCACAATGTGCTTTCCAGGTCATCCCCCCGGTTCCCTCACTTATGTTTCCTTCCTTTGAAGTGCACACTATAAGACTCTTTAAACCATTCTCCCTGCGAGTGGCGGTTGTGTATCGCCCTCCAGGCTCCTCCCACCAGTTCTTGGATCACTTTGCCACCTGGCTTCCTCACTTTCTATCCTCTGACATCCCCACCCTCATCATGGGCGACTTTAACATCCCTATCGATGATCCCCTCTCCCAACCTGCCTCTCGGCTACTTTCTCTAACCTCTTCATTCCGTCTCTCACAGCATACTAATTCTCCTACCCATGAAGACGGGAATACGCTGGACCTGGTTTTTTCCAGTCTCTGCTTGCTGGATGAATTTACCAACGCCCCTCTCCCACTCTCGGACCACAACCTTCTTTCCTTCTCTGTTAAGAATTGTCTCCTCACCCGGGACACCCCCACTTACCACACTTATAGGAATACACGTACCATTAATACCCAGCAGCTTATGGACAATCTCCGCACATCTTTAGCCCCCATCTCCTCCCTCTCCTGTCCAGACTTAGCATTGTCACACTACAATAATACACTGAAGAGCGCCCTAGATGAAGCAGCTCCTTCTACTCGCAGAAAGATCCGACACAGACAACGGCAGCCCTGGCACACGATGCAAACACGTTTTCTTCAGCGTTGCTCAAGGTGTGCTGAGCGTCAGTGGAGAAAATCTCTTTTAGCAGAGGATTTCATCCACTATAAATTCATGCTCAAAACCTATAACTCTGCCCTTCATCTGGCCGAACAATCCTACTTCACCACCCTCATCACTTCAATGTCCAACAATCCAAAACGACTTTTCGAAACCTTAAACTCCCTCCTGAGACCTAAAGCACAAGCCCCCACCACCAACCTCAGCGGTGAGGATCTGGCCACTTATTTCCTAGAAAAAATCAACCACATCCATCAGGACATCTCAGCCCAATCTCCTCAGTGCCTGGATCCCCTTCCCTGCCGCACTTCAAGCTCACTAGCCATCTTTGAGCCTGTTACAGAAGAAGAAGTTACCCAGCTCCTCGTCTCTTCTCGGCCTACAACCTGCAACAGTGACCCCATTCCTTCACATCTCCTACAGTCCCTCTCACTGGTGGTCACCACTCACCTGACTAAAATATTTAACCTCTCTCTTTCTTCAGGTATCTTTCCCTCCTCATTTAAACATGCCATCATAACCCCTTTACTTAAGAAGCCATCCATGGACCAGAACTGCACTGCAAACTACAGACCCATCTCTAACCTACCTTTCATCTCTAAACTCCTGGAACGCTTGGTCCACTCCCGTCTAATCCGCTATCTCTCGGATAACTCTCTCCTCGACCCTCTACAATCTGGTTTCCACTCCTTACACTCCACTGAAACTGCCCTCACCAAAGTCTCTAATGATCTACTAACAGCCAAATCCAAAGGTCACTACTCCTTGCTGATTCTCCTGGATCTCTCTGCAGCATTTGACACTGTGGATCACCAGCTCCTTCTCACTATGCTCCACTCTATAGGCCTCAAGGACACTGTTCTCTCCTGGTTCTCCTCCTACCTCTCTGACCGCTCGTTCAATGTATCTTTTGCTGGCTCCCCTTCCTCTCCTCGTCCCCTTTCTATCGGGGTTCCGCAGGGCTCAGTCCTAGGCCCCCTCCTCTTCTCTCTATACACTACCCCTATTGGACAAACAATCAGCAGATTTGGGTTCCAGTATCATCTCTATGCTGACGACACCCAATTATACACTTCTTCCTCTGACATCACCCCTACTATAATACAAAATACCAAGGATTGTTTGTCTGCTGTGTCCAGCATCATGTCCTCTCTCTATCTTAAACTGAACCTATCCAAAACTGAACTTCTTGTGTTTCCCCCCTCTACTAACCTAACTCTACCTAACATCGAAATTACCTTGGAGGGTTCAACCATAACTCCCAAGCAGCATGCCCGCTGCCTTGGGGTCATATTCGACACCAACCTTTCCTTTACTCCCTATATCCGATCACTCACTCGCTCTTGTCACCTGCATCTTAAAAACATCTCCAGAATCCGATCTTTTCTCACTTTTGAAACTGCTAAAACTCTTACTGTTGCTCTTATTCACTCTCGCCTGGACTACTGCAACTCTCTCCTGATCAGTCTCCCTCTTACCAAAATTTCCCCTCTCCAATCTGTCCTGAATGCGGCAGCCAGGGTTGTATTTCTGTCCAGCCGTTTCACCGATGCCTCCACCTTGTGCCAGTCATTACACTGGTTACCCATTCGCTACAGGGTCCAATATAAACTCATTGCTCTCACCCACAAAGCTCTCCACAATTCTGCACCACCTTATATCTCCTCTTTCATCTCAGTCTATCATCCTACCCGTGCCCTCCGTTCCACAAATGACCTAAGACTAACATCCCCCATAAACCGAACCTCGCACCTCCGTCTCCAAGACTTCTCTCGTGCTGCGCCAGTTCTCTGGAATGCTCTACCCCAGACTATCCGATTGATGCCTAGCCCTGATGTCTTCAAGCGCGCTTTAAAAACCCATCTCTTTATACAAGCCTACCACCTCAAATACCCAGTAAACTAACTTTCCCCTGTTCCCTCCTAAATACTATTCAGAATCCGCCCCCCACTGTTCATCCTTCTCTATACCCTCCATGCACATAACTGCAACCGGTAATTGAGTACTGCACTTAAACATACAGGCTGATGACCAGATTATACAGCTTTATATGACAATCCCGACTTATTATAATTGCCTGACCTGATATAACAAGCACTTTCCACCTATTGTGTACCCCCATTTCCTTGTAGAATGTAAGCTTGCAAGCAGGGACCTCACTCCTAATGTTACTGTTAAAGTGTCTCACCTGTATTGAATTTATTGTTTGTACATGTCCCCGCTTAATTGTAAAGTGCTGCGGAATATGTTGGCGCTATATAAATAAAAATTATTATTATTATTATTATATTTCTCCAGCGTAATAAAAAAAAGTTTTTCCACATTTTCTTTTCTGACAGTTTGTGAAAATCAGACCACACTTTGATGTCATCCGAGTGTAGTCTGATTTTTTTCATGGGCTTGCATTGCCGATTTTGATCCGATCTTAAAATCGGACATGCGGACCTCTTGATCCACAAAAAATCACAGACACATAAATGGCCCCATAGACTATCACAGGTATAAGTACTATCTGTGAAAAACACAGAGAGCACTTGTACATGAAAATCTGAAGTCTGAATGAGCCCATAAAGTGCATTTAAAGCAAGCTGACTGCCTATGTACAAGCCATTACGCGGTAATTTAATATCTTGTTTAGATAAACCGACCAGAATTCTATGCCCACAGAATGATCATTAATACAGTCATTCTTCGCACATAGAATATCACCTTTATCGGTAGTACAACTCTTGTTTACACAGAATGATGATTTAATTCCAGCATTAAAGTTGTAAGATCATGCTTAACAAATATGTTTTTATGTAAATATGAAAATTTCCATGACAAAACCTTGTGTGAAGTAGATCTAGTAGATCTAAGGATATATTCACACTGGCATTTAAGTTAAATTTTTATCTAAAAGTAGAACAGAAAAGCATAGTCTACTGCACTATTGTTCCCAAGATATTATTATTATTATTATTATTTATTTATTTATTTATATAGCGCCATTGATTCCATGGTGCTGGACATAAGGAGGGGTTACATACAAAATACAGATATCACTTACAGTAAACAAACTAACAATGATAGACAGGTACAAAGGTAAGTGAACCCTGCCCTTGCGGGCTTACATTCTACAGGAATGGGGAAGGAGACAGTAGGTTGATATAAAAAGAAACTGTCAATGACATCCATTAGGATCTGTCATATCTGTCAGGCCCCCTTAAACTGAAGCCATGATTCTAATGTGAACAGAGGCTTGAAAAGAAATTTGAAGAAAATATGTAAAAATTTTTTTAGTTGTGCTTCTCTCCTTTGCTGAGTTTCAAACAAATCAAGTCAAGTCAGCTACATGAAAAGATTAAGATGAGCAAAATAACACATATTGAATGGGGAAATGTGTTTTGTATACATCAAATATAAGTTTGAGGTCTTTGAATCACAAAAAAAAAAATGTAACATGCAAATTGCCTCTTCAGAGAGAAAGAGGACTTGAACTCTATATGACTTTATCCTAAGTCATATTGCACGACTCGTTAAAGGGTTGATTGTGACTTGTAGGATTGCTGCTTCCAATAGATGGCGCTATAGAGTTCAAGTCCTCTTTTTCTCTGAAGAGGCAATTTGCATATACAATTTCCCAGAGGAGCATTGCACGGCGAATAAGCCTCCTTACCTTGCATGCCAGAGTCAGTATGTCACTCTCCACAAGGAGAAACATTACCCCTTAGACCTCAAACAAAAAAGGGTAGAATCTTTTTTTCCTAAAAAAAAACAACAAAAACAGATAGCAGACATACAAAAATATTAGATGTGAAAATGGATCTTGAGGTAAAAAAAACAACAACTGTCCATCAAGTCAATTTGTTTTATGAGAGGTGCATCAGGAAGCATGGAGTGAAACTTATACGGAGAACCTCAATAAATTGATTGTCAGAATGCCAAAGAACTGCAAGGCTGGAATTGCTGCAACTGGAGGATTCTTTATAGAAAGCATAGATTATTTCAACAATGTGTCTTAATTGCTAGCCTTACCCATGTCTTGCTTACATTTTTGGTTGATTTTTGGAACTTTTTTAATTAATGAAAATTTGAGCTTTTGGGAAGCTAGCAACATTTTTTCTTCAAAAGGCAGTACATATTTCCATCTTTCCCTCTGAATCATGTTCATGTCCATGTGATGATTTGCACTGGGGACAACATTTGTAAAAAATGAAATCTTTAAAAAGACATACAAAAAAGCTACATACAAAAAATACAGTATGATTGTTTGGGACTCAGAAGGGGCTAGAGACCTTAATATGACCTTTAGGTTGCTGTCCATCTAAGGTCTGTCCAGGGACATCCTGCAAAGTCTCTACTGCTTTGATTTCCAGCTGAACTTTAGGTGAACTTAGGCCTGGAGGAAGGAGCCTGCAGGACAGGACTGCTGAGAGGAGGTCCTGGGACAAGTCATCAACTTGTGTAAATATTGAAGTAGCCCATGGAAAACTGGGCTGAAATAAAGATGTCAGGGTAGAGTAAACTGAGAACAAGGTGGGCCTGAGGAAGAGAAAGGAGATTTCGTTGGTCTCCAAATCCTAAAGGTAAATGAACAAAAATGGGATGAAAAACAAGAAAACAGTAGAATGGTCATAGCCAGGACATCTTTTTCAGAAAAATTCCACTCAAAATATGAATATATATATATATAATGAAATATGAAATATATTTATAGAACATGGCAAAACGGTCTATATACACTTATAATGTATAAATTACTGTAAAAAAGTTTTAGACTTGTAAAAGATGCTGCAAAATAAGAATGCTTTAAAAAATAGAAGTGGTAATGGTTTATTTTTATCACCATAAAAACATCAATTCTTCTAGGTACATTTGCACAGTTTTTGAAGGAACTTGGAAGGATGGTTGATCCAGACATCTTAGGCTGTGTGCCCACGTAGCGTTTTCCAAGCGTATATGCTGCGGAAGTTCCACAGCGTAAACGCTTGTTAAACACTAGGTAATCCGCCCCCCATGGTCCCCAAGGGGATTCCGCAAGTTCTATGCCCATTTTTCCGCAGCGTTTATGCTGCGCTTAAAAATCCGCAGCATGTCCATTAATTTTGCGGACACGCAGCGTAATCGCCGCCATTGACTTGCATTGAGACGCATATAATCCGTGTCAGTACATTTGTACTCACGGATTATATGCGTTTCAATGTGCGGATGGTACCCAGTTCTGGAGGAGAGGAGACTGTAATCCAGACCTGGGTACCATTGTACCTGTAAAAAAAAGAATAAAATAAAAAATAAAGTTTATATTCACCTTCTGATGGCCCCCGGTCTCCTTCCCTGGGCTTGCGGGCAAGACTGAAGGACCTTCGGTGACGTCACAGTCATGTGACCGCAGGCCCTTCAGTGCAGTGTACCGCGATCAGCTGGCAGCCAGGAACGAGCGCAGCTACATACGCCGGGCCGTCGGAAGGTAAGTATAGGTTTATTTTTTTAATTTTAAACATTCTTACGGTCACACTATATAAATCCATGCAAACTGCATGGATTTATATAGTGTGACCTAGTTGTCAAGCACTTTCCAAGTGATGCTAAAATCGCCTGGAAAGCGCTTGTCAACCCGCATGCAGAAACGCATGTATATAACGCTTCAAATCCGCATGTATTTGGCAGGAAAAACGCATGCACAATCTGCATGCGTTTTTTCTGCCAGGGAGATGCAGAAATGCTGCAGAAATTTTCTGCTTCATTTCTGCATCGTGGGCACATAGCCTTAGAGAACTAACCACAGAGGAAATAGACTTGCAAAAATCCTTACATCTCTTCACATAATCCTAGATAGACTCGTTGATGTTGAGATCAGGGTTATGTATGGGCCATATACAAAATAGTTCTTAATGACATTGGCTGTATATATAGGGTCGTTGTCCTACTGCACAATAAATTTGGAGCCAAACAGATGCCTCCTTGATGGTATTGCATGATGGATAAGTATCCGCCTCTATTTTTCTGCATTGAGGACACCATTAATTCCTTCCAAATCTCTAACTCCATTTGTAGAAATGCAGGCCCAAACTTGCAAGGAACCTCCCCCATGCTTTACTGTTGTCTGCAGATACTCCTTATGGTATCGATCGCCAGCCTTTTGGGGAACAAACTGCCTTCTGTTACAGTCAAATATTTCACATTTTCATTCATCAGTACATGGCACCTGCTCCACAGTTCCTATGTTTTCTTGCATAGTTGAGTCACTTGACCTAGTTTCCATGTCGAAGGTATGTTTTTTTTTGTCACAATTCTTTAATAATAAGACCACTTCTAGCAAGTTTTTTTTTTTCAAAGTAAATGGATGTAACTTGGTTCAACTGATTGCCGCCAATTCTGAACTTATAGCACTGCTGGACATCTACTGTTTGCAAAGGCAAAGAAGCATGATGTGTCTTTTATCTGCTGCACCAAGTTTCCTTGGCTGACCACTGAATCTACAGTCCTTAATGTTGCTCATTTCTTGGTGCTTCTTTAAAAAATCTTGAATAACACATATTGAAACCTTAGTGTGCTTTGTATTTTTTGCCTATGAGAGACCATTCAACTACAGTATAACTACCTTGTGTCTAATTGCTGTGCTCGGTCTTGCCATGGTGTTTGTCTTGTGACATTAAACTGTCTTCCACAACCTCACCTTTGTAACAGAGAGTTGTGTTCCTCACCAAGTTCAGTGCCTCCTACACAGCTGTTTCAGTTAATGACTATGTTTCAACCTACCTATGAAAATGATGTTCATTAACACCTGTGTGGTATACTTGTTAACTCATACACCTGGCTATAATCCTACAAAATCACTAACTTTGTGCAAATGTACTTATTATTTCTAATATTAAATTGATGCTGTGTTGACGGTAAAGGTTAGCCACACCAAATATTGATTTAATTTAGATTTCTCTTTTGTTCATTCACTTTGCATGTTAATTCATAAAAAAATAAACTATTAACACTTCCATCTTGTAGAGCTCTCTTACTTGGCAGCATTTTTTCCATACCAGCCTTACATTATTGCTGTTAGGAATACCTGCCGTGCACGCAACCGTCCTCCTCCAGTTTCCAGACTGCAGGTGGTGCGACTACACACAGTGGTGCCTCGGGTGTGGAAGTGGTGAGCGATGTGGGAACATGGGACACCGTGCTTCCCACTGGGAATGGTCATTATTGGTTCTTCTTTATTAGCTATTGTCCCGGGGTTTCCCTTTTGGATTTTTGCTACCTTTGGATTTACTCTGGTACTTAACTCAACATAGTGCATGTCACCAGACACCAGCTATCCTGCGACAGCAGTCTGAGAAGGGCTCTGTAAAGCTCCCTTCCCTTTTAGGAGAGTGAGTGAAGAATATCCCGGCCCTTAAGGACTTGCCTAGCAGTGGTGGCTTGCGCAAAGTGCACCTGTGACCGTGCTTTTGCTGGTCCGATGCGAGTCGCTACAGAGCAGCTATTCCTGTGTACAGAACAATTGCACAGTATGTATATATACTATGCAAAAGTATAAGGCAGGTGTAGAAAAAATGCTGTCAAGTAAGAGTATAATAACCAGCAATATACGTACGTATAGTATGTGTATGTACATGAAGATGATACTTTGCTGGATTCTGACATGCAAAGCAAAATTGTATCAAAAGCTCAGATGAAGGCAGCAATTTGCTGTTATTTGTAAGATTTCTTTTTTTTTCTACCTTAAGGTGTCTTCCCATTTCTAAGATCCTATCCCAATATGTAATAGGTGTAATAATAATATTAGCAAACACCTCCAATTAGAAATGTATAGTTTTTCTGTATGTCTCTCCTCATGTGCAGGGTATTGCAGGACCTTAGGTATCCATGGTTACAACCACTAGTAACTAGCTAACTAACTCACTATATTAGTGGTCATAACCATGGATACCTAAGGTCCTGCAATGCAGGAGACATAGCGAATCAGAAAAACTATACCACATTTCTAATTGGAGGTATTTGCTAATATTATTATTACACCTACTACATATTGGGATAGGATTTTGGAGATGGGAATACCCCTTTAAGTCTTTGGGTATAAAGTGGCCACAAAAATTAACCACCTTTAGAAAAAAAAATTATGGGATTAAAAAAGTGAATAAAATGCAGTGTGTTTGAGTGAAAAATGCTGTTTGAATTAGTGTTTGACCGAATACACTTTGTTTCAACTTCATTTTTCCTGCAGCAAAATTGGCAAAATATTTGGAGTGAAAAACTGCCAAATTATGGTGCCAATATCTGCCCTATTTAGCAAATGATACATTCATCAATGCTTTGTTGATGAATGTTGTGCTGCTGACTAAAATCAAGGGCAGGTTGAACTTAGTGTTGCCCTCTAAAGCTATGTGCCCATGATCAGGCTATAGCAGCACTTTGGACGCAGCATATTTTCACTGCGTCCAAAGTGCTACCTCCCATCACGTAGGTAAATCCACATGTGTTCATTGAACACATGATGAGTTATCGCATCGTATACATTCTATTGTGGAAATTTCTGTTGTGGAGACTAGTGTCTCTGCAACAAAAATGGACATGCTGCGGCTTGTAAAGCCGCGCCACCAGTGAGTTTACGCGACATCAAATAGAAGCACAGTGGGCATGGGATTTCTATAAATTCCATCCACTGTGCTTCTACTGTACAATGCAGTGTTTTGGACGCAGCGCAGATGAGCTCCGTCCAAAATGCTGCAAATACTGATTGTGGGTACACAGCCTAACACTATTTGTTAGCACCACTGACTTGCACCACAGAGTTGCTTGTGTTTAATGGCCCCTTTACACAGGCCAACCCACAAGCCAAGCGGGCCTAAGGACATTCTGTGGCCATAGAAAATCATAGCATTAGAAGCACATCAACTATTTTTACATGGGGTGATGTGCTTCTGATAACAATGATTTTTTAGGTGTCTTAGTGGCTTAAAAATCACTGCACCCTACAAGCCAGTGTTTTTCTTGTTCATCAGGTGTTTGCCGACTTGTTTAGCCAGGCAAATAGTTGTGAGTAGTCGTTGCTGCAGACGCTCATTTGCCAATTATTGGCTCATGTATGTGGGCCATAAGGCTGAATTCAGACATTAGTAATTCGGAAACACACACAAGCTCATCTAGTGACCAAGACTAAGGATGCTCTGACTTTTTAAACACGTTGGTTTTGTTATGGCGTCCTATATCCTCCCTCCCTATTTTAATTGTACCAATAAACTATGAACTTTTACTAATGAAGTCTACATATCTGAAGATGGATTGTTTTGCAGCATATTTTCTCTATGAATTCAGACATGGTCCGAGTATGGACCTTGATTTCTGGACCATATGCGGGTCTTCTGGCCCAACTTCAACAGTCTCTTATATACCTATCCCGCTGTTGAGTTTTACATCCAGCAAAAAGGGAAGAAATTTTTTAAAAATAATATTTTATATTCACTAAAATCAGGTCCAGTATGACATCTATTTTTTTACGTCTGCAAAAAAATGGCCCGTTTTAGTTTCTTGTATAATTTTTTTCAAGGGATCCATAAAAAATGGATGGCATAAGCAGTGTTTCTGTAAAGCTTCATTTTTTTGTGCCTTCATTAAGTAAAATAGGCAAATCTTGCCCAGAACTTGATTTGCAAATTGTACACTGGGATTTTTTTCACATAAAGTGTGTCAATGTGGAAAAAGATTTATCTTAATTGTATTATTGATTTCCAGTGGTCAGTGTGCTGTCCATGTACAGCTTATGTGCAGTCCATCATGCACATGGCGCATACGGATCAAAAATACACTTGTCTCAACTCAGCCTAAAAAGTTGGCCTTGGAATGTCATATATAAAGCATTTTGACCTAAATTATATAATTTTCAATGTGTATATGCCAGAAAACTTGGTAAGTACATTGATCCCCTTGTTTATAATAGATTGTTAGCACATACGTGCAACCTCACTTTATAATTGCCAACTTCTTTTGTCATCAAATGACAGATATATCATTATGCAAAAAATTCAATGAGTATAATTGGACATGTACGAAACCAGAATTACTCAGCATTAAAAACTTTCAGAGTTGGCACTATCAGCCTCATTAAAACATGCTGGAAGATCATTTTCCAAACCTTCCATGCACAATTTAAGTGTGTTTGATGTCTGGGAGCACCCAATCCATTTCCAGTCTCCAGGGTGTGAATAATGGAATATAAATACGTGTCCAGAGATGCCCTTTGCAAATCTTTTCATTTTTAAATAGTTGTCCTGTTGGCCTTTGTTGTATTCAGGATTAGACAGACACAGAAGTTGCTTCTTGCCGGCACAGAATATCCCTTGTGTTGTCAGCAAAGAGATGATCAAGACCTAACTACTGAGCCTGAGATATAGTTATACCTAACAACTAAATATGGCTTACATAATTAGTTAATTGTACATAATATAATACTCAGCCATTAAACCTATGATATAGAAGACATTAAGAAAGTATGGAAGTGACAATATCTTGTGTCTTTTTCTCCTGCACCTAATATATAGGTTTCCCCTAACATTTTATCTACCATTGTCATTAAAGAAATCAACCATTCTATCTAATGGCAGGTAGATTTATTTCCAGACACAAACCATAAAGACAACGTCTGTAGCTAAATTGTAAAAAATAGAGAAGACAGAAACACATCTTGTTACAGTGACAGATAAAAATATTTTATTTTAGAAGTTTATTGTTGTCATTCAGCAACACAAATGCAATTCGCTGATACTGTAAGATCATATGTTATATCAGAAATGTAAGACTACATTTATTTGGAGTTTGTACCTATCAGTTATTGTTATTCGGCATTGACTGAAATAGTCACGTATTATTAGTTTTAACTATTGTGTAAGCTAGTTTTTGTTAGGCACTGCCTATTAATGAGTGCTTGTGTGTCATTTTAAACAGATACAGGCACAATCACAATTTTAATCTTTTAATCCAAGCTTTGAAAAGACACAGAACACATGATAATTACTTTTAGATGCATAAATAGAACTGATGCCTGAAAGTGATGCTCCCCTAATTCTTGGGGTTCCCTGAGAAAAGCTGACTGCATTCCTTATATATGTGTATATATATATATATATATATATATATATATATATATATATATATATATCTATCTATCTAGAAGCACTTATAAAAGCTAATAGGCTATATATTTAACATGATGTAGTTTTTTAACATGTTGGGTAGGATACAGAGTTCTGAGGTCTCACTGCTCGATTTTACATGGGAGGTGTCTCCTTCCTTCTTACTTTTCTCCATCCTCTGGTTCTGAAACCGGATTTTCTTCTGAGTTTCGTTCAGGTCCAGTTTGGTGCCTGACCTGCTTTGCGGTGAAGTTCATTCTCATGCTATTCTGCTGGGCATTTAGCCCAAAATCGGCTTTGAAAAGTTAACATTATCATTAGTAATATTATTGCTATTGATCATAATATTAATAAAAACATGTATTATCAATATGATAATATAGATTCAAGTTGTGTTCAGAGTAATATTTTTCATGAAAGGTTGTACCATAATGCATCATAAAGTCTATTTCCTTCTCATATTTTGGAAACTTTTGAAGTCAGTTGCACATCTAGAGAACAGAGAAGCACATCCCACCAGATAACACGTGCCTGCTTTTCCTGTTCTGCTCACTCAAAAGGCCTGAACACATAAAATATGTATTATTTGAAGAAAATCAGAAGGGACTCGGAGGACTCTACCTCACTGGTGTATGACGATGTATTTATTGTAGGTAAAAGCATGGTGGGCACTGATCTGTGCCTTTACATAAGATAGATGACATACGAATGGTAAATTTCCACCACAATTTGCCAATTTACACATCTATACACATATAACCCATCTGTATACATGTGTTTGGTTATTTTTGGTAAAACCAAAGAGAAAATCTCTGTGTAAATCCAGGTCATTACTATGTTTTACAAATCTCATCTACAAGGTTTAGCAAATTGATTATACAGACATAGAAATCTCATCTATCATTACCAGAATTAGGAATTGTATATATCACTTGTCCAACATTTACCACAAAAATGGCTTACAAACCACAGCAACATGCGCATTACCATTTTTTTGGAATGCTGAAATAAATGAAATGTGTAAAGGAATACATTAGGAACAAATTACATTTTATTCATTTGTTTTACAAAATTTATGTAAAAAAAAAAAAAGATAAATGCTGGAGTGAAAATTACCTATAAAAACATAAAAAGGCTTTAACTGAAGACATTTCAGTATTATGGTCAGGTTTTTTTTTCCTTTTTTTTTTTACAGGATCCCATGAATGCAGCATTTGGATTGTGTATGTACAATTGAACCCAAATGAGCGTTGGAAGAAAAGATACCTAAACAAAGCAAATGTTCATTACACAAAACAACTACTTCACTGTAAATAGAACAACACAACAGGCATCACGAAAACAGAATTTAATTGAAAGCTAATTTGGAGACTTGGAAAGGGCTCATTTTAGAGATACGTCTTCTAAGAGTAATGATGATACTTTTGTTTATTTTTTTTATATTTAAAGGATTTTAATAAGGTTGTGCTTATAATAGGTTGAACAGTGAACAGCCCTGCTAGCCTTGATAGTATAGATCATACAGAACCACCTCCAAATAATGCCTGATTCTGCAGCCTGTGGGTGATCTAATATTTCTCCTAAGTGGGAAATTACACACTGCTATTACATGTGTATACTGTGGTGGTTTAGGTCAGACCTCGTTACTGTGCCCCAGAACCAGTAATAAGTATTGACAAAACAGGGCTCAGGAAAATAGGCAATTGTACACAATCTAATACACAACCATTAAACATATAAGAGACATTAAAAAAAACAAAGTATAGAAGTGACATTATCTTGTGTGTATTTATCCTGCCTGCAATATATAGGTTTCCCATATATCTTATCTACCATTGTCATTAAACAAATAAACCACTGGATCTAGTGTGAAGAAGATTTATAACTAGACACATACCATAAAAACAACATCTGTAGGTGAATTGTAAAAACACACTAAGCAAAAAACTCATCTAGTTTTCACAGAAAAGATCATTTCTTTACCACGTTAGTATTATCAGCATTAAATAGTATAAATGAAATTTGCAGATATTGTTACTGTAAAATCTTATGTTATAACAGAGATTCAACACTGTAAGTTTATTTGTTTCGGGTTCGTCCATATCTGTTATAGTTATCAGGCACTGACTGCAACTATTATGTATTATTCTTTTAAACTATAGTGCAAACTAGTTTTCTTTAGGCAATGGGTCCTTAGGTGTCCTTCAAAACGGATGGAGACGCATTAAATGTAATTCACTAGAAATTATTATACAAACTTTGAAAAGACATAAAAGACACAGAAAACATGACAATTACTTCTATATGCATAAATAGAACTATAAATCGACTAACTATAATGGAGATGCCTGAAAGTGCAGCTCCCCTAAAATATAGGGTTCCCTGAGAGAAGCTGGCCAGCTCCTTTTTATTAAAAGGGTAAAAATTTGTAAACTGTATTTCATATATAAATAAGAAGGCATTTATCGAAGAAAATAAACTATATCTTTAACATGTTTAAAATTAGTTTCCCTGTAGAAAATGTACATCACTTGTCTATGAAGAGTTGGGTGAGGTGTCTGGTGAGGTGGAGAGTTCTGAGGTCTCGCTGCTCTCTTTTAATGACTCCTTATTGATACAGGAGGTGACTCCTTCCTTCTCTCGTTTCTTCTGTTTCATCCTCCGGTTCTGAAACCAGATTTTCACCTGAGTTTCGTTCAGTTCTAATGTGGCAGCAATCTCTACTCGCCTGGCCCGAGTCAGGTACTTGTTAAAGTGGAACTCCTTCTCCAGTTCTGTTAGCTGCTTGGTGGTGAAGTTAGTTCTCATGCTATTCTGCTGGGAATTTAACCCAAAATCGGAGGGTTTGGCTGTGAAAAAATTAACAACGCCATTATTATTGGTTTTATTTTTGTTCTTATTAGTCGTAATATTAATAAACACATTTACCATCAATATGATTACAAAAACAGATACAAAGTTATATTTAGTATTTTCTATGACAAGTAGTATTTTGCATATTTCTTACTTCTATTAAAGGGAACTTTAGAAGGCAATTGCACATCTACCAATATGAGAACAGAAGAGCATTGCATCCTATCAGACTGTAATAACACGTGCTTGCTTTTCCTGTCCAGCCCACTCCATCCATTAATCATAGTTAAAATAAACAAAAGGTTTGAACACATAAAACATGTATTATAGTATTATATGAAGACAATCAACGTAGACACATGGGGCTCTACCTCACTGGTGTACAATGATGTATTTATTCTAGGTAAAAGCGTGGTGGGCACTGATCTGAACCTTCACGTAAGACTGATGAGATACTAATGATCTGCGCCCACATTTACAAATACCCTGTGAACCTGAGGCCTATAGTCAGCAATAACTCATAAGTGGTACTCACTTGTCTTTGGTGGATTGCGCTTCACTTTCATCCAGTCAAAAGTAGGATTAGTTGATGCAAGTTCAGGTTGGCAGGAAATATCTTTATCATTGTGTAATAGAGGAGAGTGGCTAGGATAGTTCTGTAGCAAGGCTTGGTGGTCTTGCCCGAATGAGTGTTGATGGTAAGTTACGGGGCCTGGCACAGCTCCACAGTATCCTTCTGACAAAGAGCCAGTGTTGGGAGCTGCGCTGGCAGAATAAGGCTGTTGTTGAAAATAAACTCCTTCTGTTTCTTGGCTGACGTAGACTTGGTGCCCATAGCCCTGGCTGCAGGATGTCTGTGATGTGTAGCTGGGTATGGAGCTGGCATATGCAAGACTGGGGCTTGGGGTATGATGATGATGGTAGGCATGGTTCTGCTGCTGGATCTGGCTTGAAATTGCTCCAGTACCTCCTGCTACAAACCGACCATCTCCGTTATAAATTTCACCCGTACTGGTGCATCCAGGAAAGGAAGGTGTCCCTTGGTCTAAATGGTGGTATCCTCTGGGTGAGTAGGCACTAGTACCACGGTTACAAATTGCATAGTCCAAAAAGGAGCCCATTCTGGTATTGTCCATCTGCCAGGGATGGAGGAGGGTCAACCTGTTTTCTGGGGAATCCTCCTTGCCCTACAACCTTTAGGTAGTATGTCAAAGCTGTAAACTTCCATCCATGGATTTCCAGGCTTCAAGCCCTCTGTCTCTCACTGAGAGAACACGTGATTCTCTGGGGACCAATAGCTGAAGACCTCCTGAAGCTTGTCAGATATCTGAACCCATCCATCATGCCCTGTGACATTTGCATGACAAAGAAACTTCAATCAAACCCAGCCCATCAATCTGATAACGACACGTTAGCTTCAGAATCTTTCTTCAGAGCCTCCAAAGAAAACTTGGAATTATTCAGGACTTTTTAAGTGTTAAAAGACCTCAAGCAAAAGAAGAAAAAAAGCTGTGGCACACTGGATGAGAAGATTGTTTTAATCGAAAGCTTTTTTTTTTTTCCTTCTCCCTAAGCTCCATCTGGCATGTTTAAAAGCTGTTTTCCTTTGCATTATGTGTCCTTAGAAAAAATATGTGAATCTTATATTACAGTTGTAATATAAATGTATAAAAATAAAATCACTAGTATATATTCACATTGTGAAATGTCCTGGTGCAAGAAGTCCACGATGAAAACACAAAGCTCCTGCTGCTGAGACATAGTCACTGGTGGGTTTGTAATCCATAAATCCAGCAAGGTCTCCTTTGTACACAAAAACCCACCAGTCTAGGCACTAAAACCAACAATTTGTAGATAATCCTTCATCTTGAATTAACCTGGTGTCCTCTCACTGGGTTGATGGTGGTGAAGTGTCTCCTCTCCTCCAGAGTCTTTGTTGAGGAGATAGGGTTGGGAAATAAGTCTCTCCCACTCATTTCTCTTACTAAAAAGGAAATGGTTAGGTAAGCAACATTTATTTACTTGTTCCAACATAAGAGACAACGGCACGTAACAATATGACGCCCACCCTCATTTGTAATACATGTCAAGAAGCTGAACCAACTCCCTGAGTCTGGGGACAGGAGTTCATAGAAAAGTCTTTACTAGCTTTCTATTTCACCTACATCTCTTTTAATGAACAATTTGTTCAGCAGTGGGGTATAGATCCCCAAGGACCCTCCATGTGTTATATTTATGGTGTCAAATTATTTTAACCGAGGTAAACGACCACAGTACACGTTTAATAGCAGTGTGTTATTTCCCATTTATGAGAAATGTTATATCACCTACAATATACAGGCACCAGAATCAGGCATTATATGGAGGAGGTGCTGCATGGTCTGTGTTACCAAGGCTAGCAGATCAGTTCACTGTGCAACCCCCAATGTATCAAATTAATATGCACTCTGAGGTTGTACAATGGGGGTTTATATAATTTCAAGCTTATTATAATCCTTTCAATATATACAAAAAGAATAAACAGCTATTATTATAATAGTGGTAGAAGTATTTCTAATGTGAGCATTCAGATGACCCAAATTAGCTTTTAATCATAAAATCTGTTTTAATGATGCCTTTTAAGTTTTTCTATTTGCAACTAAGTAGTCGCTTTACCTTTTTGTAATAAACATGTTTTGTTCATGTTTTCTTTATATGTTTCTTCAGATCTGATCGCACATATACGATTCAAATGTTGCATTTTGGGATTCTTTGATCCTGTGAAAAAACATATGCAGACAACTGTAGTTTTGCATCGCAACCGGATGGACCAATGTTATTGAATGGGGCAGTGCACATGTCGATTTTTTCTTCGGAACGAGCGGTCCAAGGAAAAAAATTACTGCATGCATAATTTGCCTTCGATAATTGGGTGGCACTAGTCCATTCATGTTTATAGGTCCGTGGAACACTTTGGACCGCACTCAGATGGCTCAGATGGACAGACTGAATGGAGAAGATGGAGGAACTTTTTTTTTTTTAATTCTCCACATCCGAAAAAAATCGGATTACATTCTGATCAAATTCTGATCAGAGTGTGATTAGCATAATCAGACTGATTTTCTCAGATGGAGAACATACAGTCGTGTGATCCAACCTAATTTTTGTGGTGAGTGTTAGATGAGATATATACATTTACTAATACTGCTAACTAGGCCACGTTCACATGTTCAGTATTTGGTCAGTATTTTACATCAGTATTTGTAAACCAAAACCAGAAGTGGGTGAAAAATACAGAGGTGGTGATGTGTTTCTATTATACTTTTCCTCTGATTGTTCCACTCCTGGTTTTGGCTTACAAATACTGATGTAAAATACTGACCAAGTATTGAACATGGCCTAATCAGTATAATTTCTATGTATGTATGATAAATTTGTTAAACATTGCGGATGAAATCTGTATAAAATGTAAAAAAAAAAATGTAGATTTAATCTGGGTTCAGGCATGTTGAAATCTAACCCTGATCATTTACCTACTCAGATGAAATAAGAAGACCCATGTGAGAGGTAAGAAACTTTTTTTTTTCCATTACAACCCTCTGGACCCATTGAGCTTAAGTGTTAAAGTTGGGCTGAACCACTTTAATCAGATTTTAAAATTAACTAAGGAACTCTTAAATAGCTAACTAGAGATATAGATCTTTTTCTTTTGGAAAAGTCTCCAAAATGTCCTAGAAGCCATCTTTCAACACAACAACGCCAGGTTGCATATTGCTCATCCTACTGTCAGCTGCCTGCGCGGCCTACATATTCTACCATGCCTTGCAGCGTCTCCATACTTGTCTCCCATGTCATTGGGATGTCATTGGTCAAAAATTCCAAAAGGAGCTGTCAGCAGGGGATCTTGATGATTTGTTTGCTTAAGTGCATGCAACGTGACAGAACATTCCTCAGACAGCCATTAATAACCTCATTGGTAGCAGCCAAGGCGTGTGAGTGTATTTTTGTACATGCCGCTCATACTTGATACTGAATAAATTGAGATGTTTTGAAAATTTTGGGTATATTTTCTCTTCATTTGCATATTATTAACATGACTATCCATCCTGTGATTTCCATAAGTCCATGACTTTTTCTTCTTGGTGTTGCAATTTTAATGTTGAGGAGAGCATTTTTTTTCTCTTCCTGGAGTACCCTTTAACTTACAAGGTAACTATCTCCAATCTTTTTCATCTGTTTTAAAAACAAATTTACATAATATACCTTTTTTTCCAAGTGACCATTGTCTGGCCAGTAATATTACCTATGGTAATCTGTAAGTCTATGATGCAAGAGAATATGTGTGACCATTTTTATTGGACACATGGTTTTGTGTTTCCCTGCAAAATCAAGTGATTACTTCAGACAATCAGGAAACTGCAATGGCAAATGGTAACTGTGGTTTTCAGCCTCATTGGCCCCTCAGTTTGGCTTTACAAATAAAGCCCTGAAAGCACAGCTGCCTCTATACTTGTTCAAACAATCAGTTCATCTCCTTCTCCCTGCACAGTGTGAGAAGAGTAAGGGTAGGAATAGCAAGGGTAATGTGAGCCAGTAAGCTTGTACTGGGATGAAGTCACACTTTATCTGTAATGTTCAATCATCAACAGCTTCCTGTTAGCATCTAAAAAATCATCAGAGCTTCATACAGAAAACTGGGACAATTTTTTATTTTTTTTTCACTTGTCATCTGTATGCAATCCGTTTTTTTACAGCAGTAGTTATTAACAATTTACAAGATGACTTACAGTTTCCTCTATTAAGAACTGCTATGTATCAGTAAAAAACAGATGCTATACTGATGTTCCATATAGGATTCCTTTTTTTCCTGCACACCCGTAGACTTGAATGGGTGAGTTTGACCCGACATACAGATGAAACTAGTATATGCTGCAATTTCTTTCAAGTATATCTTTCTAGATTTCGCCACCCTCACCAGGACAAAAATTCAGTAAATGGCTCACGTTCCCGGGTCTCTCAGGTTTATTTTACTTATTGTTATCATGTATATTGCCTTTATTATCTGATTGTATCACCACTATTTATGTTTAATTTTACCATCTAAGATACTGGACCTCTCTGGACCCGATATCACCTCCTTATTAACCAAAATCCCACAATGTCTGTCTGCTATTTCAGCCTTATTCTCTGCCAGATTTCTAAAACTTAACATGGACAAAACAGAATTCATCATCTTTCCGCCATCTCATTCAACCCTCCCAACTGACCTATCTATCAACGTCAATGGCTGCCCACTCTCCCCAGTCCCTCAAGCTCGCTGCCTTGGGGTAACCCTGGACTCGGAACTCTCCTTCAAACCACATATCCAAGCCCTTTCCACTTCCTGCCGACTCCAACTCAAAAATATCTCCCGGATCCGCACATTCGTAAACCATGAATCTGCAAAAACACTAGTGCACGCCCTCATCATCTCCCGCCTTGACTACTGCAACCTCCTGCTCTGTGGCCTCCCCTCTAACACTCTCGCACCCCTCCAATCTATCCTAAACTCTGCTGCTCGACTAATCAACCTGTCCCCCCGCTATTCCCCGGCCTCTCCTCTCTGTCAATCTCTTCACTGGCTCCCCATTGCTCAGAGACTCCAGTTCAAAACCCTAACCATGACATACAAAGCCATTCACAACCTGTCTCCTCCATATATCTCCGACCTAGTCTCCCGTTACATACTTGCACGCAACCTCCGATCCTCACAAGATCTCCTGCTCTACTCCCCTCTTATCTCCTCCTCCCACAACCGTATACAAGATTTCTCCCGTGCTTCCGTCCTACTCTGGAACTCTCTACCCCAACGTATCAGACTCTCGCCTACCGTGGAAACCTTCAAAAGGAACCTGAAGACCCACCTCTTCCGACAAGCCTACAACCTGCAGTAACCACCGCTCCACCATACCGTTGCACGACCAGCTCTACCCTCACCTACTGTATCCTCGCCCATCCCTCGTAGATTGTGAGCCCTCGCGGGCAGGGTCCTCGCTCCTCCTGTACCAGTCGCTGTCACATTGTGTTCAAGATTATTGTAATTGTTCTTGTATTATACCCCTTTTTCACATGTAAAGCGCCATGGAATAAATGGCGCTATAATAATAAATAATAATAATACTGCACTGACGAGGGCCAACAGCCCGAAAAACCGTGTCTGCAAAGTGAGATTCTGATTTGGCTATTATCTGAAGTCATATTGCACGACTCGTTAAAGGGTTGATTGTGACTTGTAGGATTGCTGCTTCCAATAGGTGGCGCTATAGAGTTCAAGTCCTCTTTTTCTCTGAAGAGGCAATTTGCATACCATCTAAGATATACATTCCAGCATATTTGTATATGGACATTTGCCTATAGCACTGTCTATCTGCATCTGCTATGATATATCAACTCATACTATACCCTCTACCTTCTAAACCAAGGATATCAAACTCAAATACATAGTGGGCCAAAATTAAAAGCTTGGCAAAGTCGCAGGCCAACCTTGATATTTTTTTAAAGAAAAAGGTCTACAACTGAGGAAGATTTTCCTTATAAAATAAAACCATTAACTTTTGGAATTATATTGGAATAATATAATATGTTATGTAAGAGCAGTAAAAAGCATATGACCCAGTGGCCTAAATTAAATATGTAATAGCAAAGGTTAAAAAACCTTGAATAAAACAAATAATAAAGTATGATGCAAAAAAGTGACCCCAAGCACAGTATGATACCCCAGAGTGAATTCCTCTGGGTCATTCCATGTCAAGTGAACCAATTAATTTTTCCTCTATATTTTTAATTCTTTTGAGATTTTGTTCTCTGGTAGTACTGTGTTAGAGAATGTAAAATGTGAAGAAAAAAAATTATATATTATATATATATATTATTATTATTTTTATTTTTATTAATTTTCAAAGTATAGAAAAAATGTGTTGCATGCCTTTACGTTTCTCCTCATAACTCAGGCCAGAAATAAGATAGAGAAATGAAAAAAAAAACAGCATTATACTCAGAACTGTACAGGCTTTCACCCGATATGTCACAAGAGTATCTTTGTTAATATTTTACCCATGCGGACTCAAACGCAAAATTTTGAAAATCATTTAAAAAAAAAACTATAGTTTTTTTATAAAACTTGAAAAATGACATGTTTAGTGACGTAATAAGAAAAAAAAATTGTTACATGTATATTTAAAAAGGTGTTGCAAATATTGATTCTTTTAATTTAGCATTAAACATATATGATTAGCATGAGACTGTATATAGAAAATCACGCTTCAAAATATGATCCTACGGAGATCCCAACTTGAATCCCTGAACAAATGTAACCAAGAACAAAAGTAACACATATGCATTTTTTTTTTTAATTTATAACATATAGTTTTTCGGCAATCGCCCATCAAAATTTAGAATTTGACTCCTTGAAATCAAAATATCAACAAACAGTCTTGTGACATATCAAATTAAAGACTGTACAATTCTGAACAAAATTATACATCTCCCATCTCTTTATCTTAATTCTAGTCAGAGATATGATAACAAATGTAAAGTCATACAAGACCAAAGTTCAGGTTCTTTCAAAACTTTAGAAATCTATAAAAAAAACTAACTAATGAAGATAAAAATTCAAAACTTTTTTTTTTAATTCACTAAAGTAGCTCTTCAAAAAACACCTAAGAAAATAAATATCCTAAGATATCAGGTATAAAAAAAAAGTATTCAGATTTGGATCACTTGAAATGGAATGACCCCACCACAGTACCCTCCACACGCACAGTATGATGACCCTACTATACCTCCCTCAATCCCCCCAACAAAGAATGGTGAACCTATCACAGTATGATTCTCCAACTGTAATCCCCACACAGCCCTCCATACAGTATAATGGGCCCCACATAGTGCTCCATACAGTATGATGTCCCCACATAGTGCTCCATACAGTATAATGGTCCCACATAGTGCTCCGTACAGTATAATGGCCCCACATAGTGCTCCATACAGTATAATGACCCCACATAGTGTTCCATACAGTATAATGGCCCCATATAGTGCTCCATACAGTATAATGACCCCACATAGTGCTCCATACAGTATGATGGCCCCACATAAAAAAATATAACTACTCACCTCTGCCCGTTCCCCAGCTGCTCCAGTCTCTTCATGGTGTCTTCAGATCCTCTGCACATCTCGGTACAGCGGGCACATTGTCATGAGGTCATCACACCCACTGTGCTGAGACATCAGACGCAGAGGGGGAATGATGGGAGAGAGAGCGTCAGTTGACGCTCCTTCCTCTATTATTGCTTTCAACTGTATAAGCATCTAGAATGCAGATATAGTTGAAAGTGTGATGCCAAGCAGGTGACCCGCTTTGTGTCGTGGGCCAGATATACTCGGGTGACTCACCTGGTGTCGCTGGGCAAATATACTCACCCTACAGGCTAGAGTTGGCCCGCGGGCCAGAGTTTGACATATGTGTTTGTGTCACCCTGGCCTGGATGCCACAAGTGTAATTAAAGCTGTGTCTGAGAGCAGGGGGGAGGTTCTCTGGTCAGGGGAACATTAGCATGCAATGCCTCCTGTCTCAGGCCAGTAGGGGGAGCAGGCTGCCCCTATAAAAGCTGGTGCTGGGGGCAGGGTTAGGGAGAACTTGATGGCCTGTCTCAGCATTGAGACTTGTCCCAGAGCAGAGCAGGGACAGACAGTTGCACTGCACCTAAGAGGAAGTGTGGCAGGAGGAGAGCCACAAGCCAGAGACAAGAGGCGAAGAGAGCCTGTCTTGGCAGATGAGAGACTGACTTTACCAGACTTTGGTGTCTGAGGCTGGGAGGATTCTACATCCTCCAGCAGAGAACCAGTCCGCAAGGGACTGTATATTCCTTGGCCTAAGAAGCCTGGAGGCCCTGCCACAACCGAAGGGACCAGTAAAGCCGTACAAGGCTGGGAGCAGAAAGGAACCCACGTCGCAGGCCATACAGGCGAAAATACACGGAAAGCTTGGAAACATGGGCTGTTACCCTATAACGAGGAGATAGCCAGAAGGAGCGCAGAAAGCACAGTAGGCCTACACCCTCACCCTGACCAGGGCCAATTTCCCCGTTGCTCTCAGACATCCAGGTCCCCTCCTAGCTGGGACTGTTTATGGGTCAGTTTACCTGTTTCAGTAAAGACCCTGGACTGCAACCTATTGTCTGTGTGCTCCTTCGCGCCTCCAGCACTACCGGTACTGGGACTCTCACCACCATCACTCCCACCATCCATTATACTGCCCTGGGGCCGCACTCTTCCCGTGGGGAGTCACACTACCCTAGCTGCACACCTCATCAGCCCCAGCGGTCTGCATGCAGCGGCGGTTCCTAATAACCGCAAATCCACGGGTGGCGTAGTCGGACATAAACATCAGCACATAACGGACTACCACTGGCCTGACCACCCTGAGCCACGGAACCGGGTTGCCACTACTACTCCCATCGTTCCCCTACTGCCCGGATCCGAGTGCCCCACGGCCCAGGGGGCGAGTCAGCTTTGGAGTAGTCGGCAGGATTTCGTGCCCGCAACCACCGGGTACTGCGTGCCTGAAAAAGACTTTTGTAACTTACCTGTGGCGAAGTTTCCCGCCGTCCGGAGTCGTTTTCCGCCATCCGGAGCCGATTCCCGCCATCAGACGCCATCTTGGACCGTTTCCCGCCGTCTTCTGCCGTCTTCCCGCCATCCGCAGCTGCTTCCCGCCATCGGACGCCATCTTCAGGACGCCGCGCGGGAAGAAGAGGGGCGTGGACGTCAAAACCGCGCGAGATCCGAAGCTCCGCCCCACGCACCGACGCTGCGCAAGGTCCTGGAAGGGAGAGAGAGCGACGCTGACGTCATCAGGACGCAACGCCAGGTCCTCGTCCATAGCAGCAGCAGCGGAGCCGTGGCCTACAGAAGAGGATCGTCGGAAGGTAGGCCACGCTTAACTAGGGGGGAGGAAGATGTCGGACACAGAGGCGCCCACTACCACCAACGCAGCTGCAGCAGCGGTGATGCCCTTTTCCCTGCCCTACATCCCTGGAGCGGCCTGGCTGCCCAAGTACTCAGGGGAGCCCCATGCCCTAACTGACTTTAAGGAAAGGCTGTACAGTTTGTTCCAAGTCTACCCCCTGACAGAGGAACAGAAGGTCAGCATACTAACAGGGCAGTTAACTGGCGCAGCCCAAAGGGAGGTAAAATCATGGCCCACTGAGGAGAAAAGGACTGTGAAGGGTATTCTGGCCCGGCTGCGGGGTACCTTTGACACACGTACCTCCACTGAAATTAAAATGAGGTTCTATGGATGTAAGCAGCGGGCACAGGACAGCATCAGAGACTATGCCCTAAATTTGCAGGAAGCCCTAAGGGCTATCCAACAATCTGACCCTGGCAGTGTGCAGGAAACGGATAAGTTACTAACAGAACAATTCATAGAAGGTCTGCTGTCTAGCGCCCACAGGGCCCAACTGCGCCTCATGTTCTTTCAGAACCCTGATCTGACCTTTGCCCAATTTAAGGACAGAGCCATAAGGGTGCTCCGTGAATCTGCAACTAGTGGCGCTATAAACCCCCGGCGCCCTGCTCTCACCTACCACCAGGAGGCGGCGCCCTCCTCTATGGACTCCGTGGAGGCTGATGCACAGGCCCTGAACCAAGCCCCGTCGAAAGACCTGCACCACCAAGTCCAGGAGCTGACCAGGAGTGTCGCGGCGTTGACCAGGACCGTCCAGGCGTTGCAAGTGGACCCGTCAAGACCCATCGAGCTGGCTTCTAGTCCGGAGGATGTCCCGTGGCGTCGACAGAGGAGGATCCCGTCGTTCCGAGGGAGGCCCACAGACCGCTACGCAGAGGATGGACAGCCCATTTGCCGTCGATGCAACCAGCCCGGACACATTTCCAGGTACTGTAATTTAAACGGGTCCAACCTGGGGCAGAGGGCCAACCCCCAGGCATAAGATCACCAGGCCCTTACAATTGGCGTAATAAGTACGTTGGGGGGCGCCCGGTTTTACCCGTGGTGCTGGACGGTATCCCCATGAGCGCCTTGCTGGATACTGGGTCGCAAGTAACCACTATCCCTTATGTACTTTTTAAGCAGTATTGGACTGATGCTGATATCACACGGTATCCAGACAGTAACTTGAGCATCATCGCCAGTAATGGCTTACCCGTGCCGCAGATGGGGTTCAAGGAGATGACCATTAAAATTGGTAAAGTTGAACTGCCGGCACAGGGAGTAATTATTGTGGACATTGACCGTCGTGAAAGTCACCCTAAAATAACTGTGGGTACTAACGTAATTGAAAATTGTCTTTCAGAGGTAATTGTAATCTTACAACAGGTGGCGGTGAATGCTAGTTCCAGCCAACAGAGAGTCCTCAACAAGGAGATAAAAGCCCTGATGAGACGGCAGCAGGTAGAACTGTCTGGTGGTGAGATCGGTAGCGTAAGACTGAGTGACCCATTCCCCATTTCCATGCCTCCCAAAAGTGAAATGATGATCTGGTGTCGGACTGCAATCGGGTTGAGAGGTAGAGACTACCAAGCCATGGTAGAACCCGTGTACTCAGACAGCAGGCCCACCATTTTGACAGCACGGGTGGTGGTTGATGTCCGTCATGGGAGGGTGCCCGTCCGCATCCTCAACATTGGGGAGAGGGAGGTACACTTACCCAGGTACGCGACACTCGCCAAACTGTTTGTTGTCGAACACAAAGCTATCAGGGCCGTGGAACCCTTGCCTCCATCTCCTCAGGCGGAGGGTAATGGCTCCCAGAAACAAAAGGAGGACTGGTGCCAGAAACTCCATGTGGGTGCTGACTCCACTCCCCTGCACCAAAAACACGGAGTCTACCGGGTGGTACAGGAGTACGAGAGAGTCTTTAGTAAGCACCCGCTAGACTTCGGCAGAGTAAAAGGGATAGAACACCACATCCCCACAGGGAGCCACCCACCGATAAAAGAAAGACACCGACCCTTACCTCCTGCACATTATCAGAACGCAAAGGGGATGCTAAGAGAAATGAAGGAAGCTGGGGTCATTAGAGATAGCTGTAGCCCCTGGGCAGCCCCCTTGGTTCTGGTGAAAAAGAAAGACGGCACCATGAGAATGTGCGTGGACTATAGACAAATCAACCGTATCACCCACAAAGACGCATATCCGCTGCCTAGAATAGAGGAGTCTTTAGCCGCACTAAAATCAGCTAACTTCTTTTCTACTTTGGACCTTACTAGCGGGTACTGGCAGGTTCCTGTGGCAGAGGCTGACAAGGAGAAGACCGCCTTCACCACCCCGATGGGACTGAGTGAGTTCAACTGTATGCCTTTCGGGCTCTGCAACGCACCAGGGACCTTCCAGCGGCTGATGGAATGCTGTCTAGGGCACCGAAACTTCGAGACGGTCCTCCTTTACCTGGACGACGTGATCGTCTATTCAAAGACCTACGAGGACCACCTAAAGCACCTGGCCGAGGTGTTCGAAGCCCTGGCAGGCTATGGCCTGAAGGTGAAACCATCGAAGTGTCACCTGCTGAAACCAAAGGTCCAGTACCTAGGGCACGTGGTAAGCGCGGAAGGAGTGGCCCCCGACCCTGACAAGGTCACGGCAATCAAGAGCTGGCCAAGCCCCTCGAACATCAAAGGGGTGAGACAGTTTCTCGGGTTGGTAGGCTACTACCGAAGGTTCATCCCCAGGTTCACTAAGATGGCAGCTCCTATGCAGGACCTCCTGATCGGACAGTCTAAGTCCAGGAGCTAAAAGCCGCCCTTCAAGTGGGATAAACCGGAAGAGGAGTCCTTCCGCCAGCTAAAGATGGCCCTCACAGGGGACGAGATCCTGGCCTACCCTGATTATGGCCAGCCTTTCATTCTCCACACAGATGCCAGTAATGTGGGACTGGGAGCCGTACTGTCCCAAAACCAACAGGGCAGAGAACGGGTGATCGCGTACGCCAGCCGGAAGCTGAGACCCACTGAGAGGAACCCGGAGAATTACAGCTCCTTCAAGCTAGAATTCTTGGCAGTGGTGTGGGCCGTGACGGAACGCTTCAAGCATTACCTGGCCTCCGCAAAGTTCACCGTGTACACGGACAACAACCCGTTGACACACCTGGACAATGCAAGACTGGGTGCCCTGGAACAGCAGTGGATGGCCCGTCTCTCCAACTATGACTTCGTGATCAAGTACCGGGCAGGCAAAACCAACGCCAACGCGGACGCCCTATCAAGAATGCCTCACTTACCTGAAGGTGACGAAGACCCAGAAGAGCTGGAAGAGGTAGAACTCCCCGCGTTTCACCGGTATGGAGCCGCTCAACACTCTCACCGCGTGAAGGAGGAGGATCTAACAACTGTGATGATGAATCCCCTACCTCACCACAGCTGGGCCGAAACCCAAGATAGTGACCCTGCAGTCCGCCTGGTGAAAGATCTGCTGACCCAGGAAGACGCCCGCCTAGATCCAGATGCCCCAGAGGAAGCCAAGCAGCTATGGAAGGAGAAGAGCAAGCTGTTCCTCTACGAAGGCAAGTTGTGCAGAAGGATTGTCAACCACCGGACGCACGAGCTGACCTGGCAAGTCGTGGTCCCAAGGCGGGATGCAGCTATGGTCCTGGGGGCTTACCATGACAGAGCCGGACACTTCGGTTGGAAGAAACTGGAGGTCCTACTAAGAGGAAGGTTCTTTTGGGTCGGCATGAGAGGAGCAGTAGAAAAGTGGTGCAGAGACTGTGGCCCTTGTCACCTGAGGAGGAAGCACCGCACCAGCCAGAAGACACCCTTGAGGCCCATCGTCACCACGCAGCCTCTTGAGCTGGTAGCTCTGGACCACGTCAAATTGGCTCCCAGCCGGTCAGGATACATCTATGCCCTGACAATCGTGGACCACTATTCCCGTTTTCTAGTGGTGGTCCCGGTAAAGGACTTGACAGCCCAAACAGCGGCCAGAGCCTTCCAGCAATATTTCTGCCGTCCACACGGGTATCCGGAACAGGTCCTGACAGACCAGGGTCCAGCGTTCGAGGCTGAAATCTTCCGGGAGTTCTGCAACCTCTATGGCTGTAAGAAGATTCGTACAACGCCTTACCATCCACAAACCAACGGGATGTGTGAGAAGATGAACAATATAGTCATTGATCTCCTGAAGACGTTGCCCCTGGAGGAACGCAGCCTGTGGCCAGAAAAACTGCCGGACCTAATAGACCTATACAACAATATCCCGGTGAATGCTACAAACTGCACCCCGGCTTACCTGATGCGAGCTAGACCAGGTAAGCTGCCCGTAGACCTGGAGATGGGAGTCCTAATACCTGAAGACACCTCCCTGGATGCGGACTGGGATACGGAAAGGCAACTGCAGTACAAGAAGGTACAGGAGAGTGTGGAGAAGAGCCTGGCCCAGGTGAGAGAGAGGCAAGAAAAACTCTTCAATCAACACGCCCCTGCTGGTCCCCTAGAACCTGGTGAGCAAGTCCTAAAGCGAAAAAGAAGGCTACATAAGTTGGACGACCAGTGGGAAAGGGAACCCTACACCGTACTGCAGTCTGACCACGACAACCCAAAGGTGTGCGTAATCACCAAGGACGGAGGAGAAACCACTAGTGTCGTCTCCAGAGACCACCTCAAAAGGTGCCCCGAGCAACTCAGTAGTGCAGAAGAGGATCAGAGTGACCTTGAACCCGCAGAGGACAAGGAAGAAATGATCAGCACCGTTCTCGGAGAGTTCCCTCAGTCCTGTACTCGCATAAATGATGCCATAGTGGTACCTGTCCTGCATTTCCTGCAACCGGCACAGCAACAACCAACACCAGAGCCGGAAGGTGAAGAGGAGCAAGCGGTTCCAGAGGCAGAAGAGCCTGTACCAGCAGCCCAGGAGAGTCAACCCTCTGCTGACAGTGAGCCTGCCATGCCTGCGGTAAGCCAAAGGACCCGCAGACAGCTGCCTGCCCTACCTGTACACTCAGCTGGTAGCTGTACCCCTAACGCTAGTGGGGAAAGCCAGGTTGGTCCACCACCAGACAGTGGGCTACGTAGGTCAACCAGGAGCACAAAGGGGCAGATACCCGCTCGCTGGAGAATATAGAGTGTACTAAAATTGTAAATAACCCTGTTGCTAAATGTTGAATTGTTTGCCAAGTTACCTGCGTGATTATTAATAGCGTGTTTCAGTTTCTTGCAGCTACCGTAAGGACTCACAGGTTATGGACTTTTTATAACCAGGACCTTGTATGGATTGCGTTCGGAGCCTAAACCAGGAAAGAACTAAGACTGTAAAGGACTTGGGGTAGGACAGACCCCCACCTGGTTAAGGCTCCCCGTTGTATTGGTGATATGGACACCCGGTCACAGGCCACACTGTGACCTTAAGAACTCAATCTGTGCGTCGTTTGTCTATTAATGTTTTATGGTTATGCATAGTGTCTTTGTTTATTGTTTAGTCCCGGAGTACTAAATTTCACTAGGGGGAAATGTGTCACCCTGGCCTGGATGCCACAAGTGTAATTAAAGCTGTGTCTGAGAGCAGGGGGGAGGTTCTCTGGTCAGGGGAACATTAGCATGCAATGCCTCCTGTCTCAGGCCAGTAGGGGGAGCAGGCTGCCCCTATAAAAGCTGGTGCTGGGGGCAGGGTTAGGGAGAACTTGATGGCCTGTCTCAGCATTGAGACTTGTCCCAGAGCAGAGCAGGGACAGACAGTTGCACTGCACCTAAGAGGAAGTGTGGCAGGAGGAGAGCCACAAGCCAGAGACAAGAGGCGAAGAGAGCCTGTCTTGGCAGATAAGAGACTGACTTTACCAGACTTTGGTGTCTGAGGCTGGGAGGATTCTACATCCTCCAGCAGAGAACCAGTCCGCAAGGGACTGTATATTCCTTGGCCTAAGAAGCCTGGAGGCCCTGCGACAACCGAAGGGACCAGTAAAGCCGTACAAGGCTGGGAGCAGAAAGGAACCCACGTCGCAGGCCATACAGGCGAAAATACACGGAAAGCTTGGAAACGTGGGCTGTTACCCTATAACGAGGAGATAGCTAGAAGGAGCGCAGAAAGCACGGTAGGCCTACACCCTCACCCTGACCAGGGCCAATTTCCCCGTTGCTCTCAGACATCCAGGTCCCCTCCTAGCTGGGACTGTTTATGGGTCAGTTTACCTGTTTCAGTAAAGACCCTGGACTGCAACCTATTGTCTGTGTGCTCCTTTGCGCCTCCAGCACTACCGGTACTGGGACTCTCACCACCATCACTCCCACCATCCATTATACTGCCCTGGGGCCGCACTCTTCCCGTGGGGAGTCACACTACCCTAGCTGCACACCTCATCAGCCCCAGCGGTCTGCATGCAGCGGCGGTTCCTAATAACCGCAAATCCACGGGTGGCGTAGTCGGACATAAACATCAGCACATAACGGACTACCACTGGCCTGACCACCCTGAGCCACGGAACCGGGTTGCCACTACTACTCCCATCGTTCCCCTACTGCCCGGATCCGAGTGCCCCACGGCCCAGGGGGGCGAGTCAGCTTCTAAACAGACGCATACCTATTTGAATATGTACAGTACAGTTTGGGGCTAAGATGTACTCCTGAGCCATTTAGTGAATTTTTGTTCTGGTGAGGGTGGTGAAATCTCTGTGTTGCACACTCTTTTTATGTCTTTTATCATTTGTTTTTATGATTAATGAAGTTTACGACCTTTTGTATATTTGGGCTTTTATTCTTCCAGTGTGTTTTGGGGCATTTTGTCTTTTCGAGGTGCCTTCTAATTTTGGCCTTATATATGTATTTATTGCAATTTCTTTCACTTGCAGATTTGGTCAGAGAAAAAAAAACACTCATCTGAACAGACCAATTAAATAACATTGGTCCTGATGTTGCTTGTGCCGTCCGTTTTTACATAGATAGCACTCAGACCGAAAATGCACTTGTGTGAACCTGCCCTTAGGAAGAAGGAAATGTATGCAGCACAAACAGCTAAGGATGAAGAGAATGGACTCACAATGTTCCGTTAATGGCACTTTGTCATTTTCCGCTTTTGTTAGATGAGTGGAACATGCACAACATTGAAAAAATTCTCAACACTAGAGAGGTGTTAAAAATTCTGTTGCTGCCTAATGTTGTGATGCATGATGCTACTTTCAGCAGTTTCATGACTGCATATTCCTACAATGGCTCTAGCACTGTAAACCACAGCACAAAGATATATAATCACAGGTTGATGGAAGTGGTTAGCAGCAACAGATAAAGTTATTCTTCAGCTAAATCAGTGGGAGTGGTTTGTTTTTGCTTTTTCATTTGCTTTTTTTGTTTGTTGTTTTGTTTTTAATAATAAAGGGTTGCTTTCTTTGTTTATTATACCCTTAAAGAGCAACCATCGTTTTCATTTTTATTCCATAAATCGATAGTATGCATAAAAATAAACAACTGTAATATATCTTAGCAGAGAAATCTGCTTCTTTCCCCTCCAGGACTGATCTTTCATTCTCAAAATTTTCAATTCTGAGGTGCAAATTGCCTCATCAGAGAAGAGGACTTGAACTCTATAGCGCCACCTGTGAGATTCTGATTTGGCTTTTATCCTAAGTCATACTACAAGGCTCATTAAAGGGTCCATAGTGATTTATAGTATTGCTGCTTCAAGTCCTCTTCCTCTCTGAAGAGGCAATTTGCATATCACACATAACATTGTGGGTTACAGTTAAATTAGACAAAATATTACACCTATAGTAGTACATTTAGTACGGTAATAGTAATTACATAACTAGTATCATAATAAGGTTTGATCCAGGGTTCTAGGACTGATCGCCTTTTCTCAGAGTCAAGAAGGAATTTTTCCTTGTGATGCAAATTGGCTGAAGGTGTCCTGGGGATTTTGCCTTCTTCTGGATCAACAAATTTAGGCATAAGGATTTTACTAATACCATTATTAGAATCACAAGAGTAATACAAAATATAAAACTGATTAAAAAAATATAAACTGGTTATTTTTTAATTGTAATAGTGCAGCAATAATAAAAATGGTAATAATACATTTGTGAGGCCTAGTCCCAGTTATTTAGTGTAGTGTTAGTGAAGGGAGTACAATTGGGGGGGGAGAAAGGTTGAAATTGATCGACCTAGGTCTTTATTCAACCTACGTTACTATGTTACTATGTATTTCCCAGAGGAGCTCTAAACGGCAAATAAGCCTCCTTACCTTGGCATGCCAGAGCCGGTATGTCCCTCTCCTCAAGGAGAAACGTTACTCCTTAGGCCATGTGCCCACGATGCAGAAATGCTCCGGATTTTCCCTGAGCGTTTCTGCATCTCCCTGGCAGAAAAAACGCATGCGGATTGTACATGCGTTTTCCTGCCATGGACAAGCGGAAGTGAAGCGTTCTTCACATGCATTTCCGCATGCGGGTTGACAAGCACTTTCCAAGCGATTTTAGCATCACTTGGAAAGTGCTTGTCAACTTGGTCACACTATATAAATCCATGCAAACGACATATAGTGTGACCGTAAAGAATGGTAAAAAATAAAAAAATAAATCTATACTTACCTTCTGATGGCCCCCGGAGTCTTTATCCCATGCGCCTCGGCTTGCTGGCAGCTCGCAGTACACTACACTGAAGGACCTGCCGTCACATGACGTCAGCGTAGGTCCTTCAGTCCACCGCGAGCTGCCAGCAAGTGAAGACAAGCACACCGGGGGCCATCAGAAGGTAAGTATAATATTTATTTTATTCTTTTTTTTACAGGTACTATGGTACCCGGGTCTGGAGGAGAGTCTCCTGTCCTCTAGACCCGGGTACCATCCGCACATTGGAACGCATGGATTCCGCATGTACAGATCCAGTGATGCGGATTACATGCGTTCCAATGCAAGTCAATGGCGGCGAAAACGCAGCTCTTCCGCAAAATAATTAGTAGTGCAGCATTTTTTTCCGCAGTGGAAATTTCCGCAGCATGTGCACAGCACATGCGGATTATCATTGGGGAACATGGCAGGCCTTCTACCAAGCGTCTTTTAAGCATTTCTGCAGCAGAATTGCAGCTGCAGAAATGCTTAAAAAACGCATCGTGGGCACACAGCCTTAAGGCCCCGTCACACTAAGCGACGCTACAGTGATCCCGACAACGATACGACCTGTGAGGGATCGTTGCTGCGTCGCTATGTGGTCTCTGGTGAGATGTCAAACAGTCAGATCTTCCCAACGACGCAGCAACGATGCGGCGACCCGTAACGATCTGTATAACGATGCACGCCTATGTGTTTCTGTGTCTGATTCGTTAACAAGGTCGTTGGTAAGGTGTCAAACACACCGATGCATGCTACCCAGCGGGGCCTCAACGATTAAAGAAATGTCAAGACCATTCCGACACGACCAGCGATCTCACAGCAGGGGCCTGGTCGCTGCTAAGTGTCAAATGTAGCGAGATCGCTACTGAGGTCGCTGTTACGTCACAAAACTTGTGACTCAGCAGCGATCTCGCTAGCGATCTCGCTTAGTGTGACGGAGGCTTAAAGCCCCCGTCGCTGCTGTGTCACGGTTTTGGTGACGCAACAGCGACCTCACCAGCGATGTCGCTATGTGTGACACTTTGCAGCGATCAGGCCCCTGCTGTGAGGTCGCTGATCGCTGCAGAATGTCCTGGACCTTTTTTTGGTCGTTGCCCTGCTGCTGGTCAGCACACATCGCTGTGTGTGACCAGCGGGAGCAGCGATCAGGCTGGTAACCATGATAAACATCGGGTTACTAGGGGCACACGCGCACTTAGTAACCCGCTGTTTATCATAGTTACGAGCCTGCTAAAGTGAGCGGTAACCTACTGCTCACCGTAGCAGAGTGGTAACCATGATAAACAACGGGTTACTAAGTGCGCGTGTGCCCCTAGTAACCCGATGTTTATCATGGTTACCAGCCTGCTCCTGCTTCAGCAGGCTGGTAACCAGGAGCAGGACATCGTGGAAAGATTCTTTCCACGATGTCGCTGCTCCCCTGATCGTTGGTGAGCCTGCCTGTTTGACAGCTCACCAGCGACCACATAGCGACGCAGCAACGATCCCTGACAGGTCGTATCGTTGTCGGGATCGTTGCAGCGTCGCTAAGTGTGACGGGGCCTTAAGACCTCAATTCTGAAATAAAATCTGTATTCAGTGCAGACAGACTCTCCCATTACTGAGATAGGAGATTGCAGCTGCTACTGATAAAATTCTGTGTGTATGGGAGGTGGTTGAGGACGGGGAGGAGAAGGAGGGAGGAGCTCTAGATCCTCCCCCTGCTACCTCTACATAGAAACTTATCTGTCTCCTATCTGAGTAATATAACAATCCTTCTTCATTAAATACCGATTTTACCTATAAACTGAGAATTTTGAGAATGAAAGATGACATGAATTTTCAAAGTAAGCACACCAGTCTCATCAAGTCCAACAAGTATGTAGTAATGTGTGCAGTTTGTTTTGTGAAATCTTGTGTCAGATCTGCTTTAATCTGAATGGAACTTGAAATCCATGTGCATGCTGACAACAAAAAAAACATCCACATGCTTGCAATTTATTTTCTTCTGCAGAAAATTCATTGTATTGTGTAGTACCAGCATTGTGGATGAGATTACTCATTTGTAGCGCCCCGAGGGTTCGGTCGCTACAGAGGTATTGCATCTCACCCAGAGGTGTGATATCTCACTCTCAGGTAAGGATGGAGTATGGCTCAGGACCCTAACACCCACATGCACTACACCACATTTCCGGGGGACAGGGCGACAATGCTCCCAAGAGTGAGCACAACTGTCCCTGATCCCTGGCTGGAGTGGGGAGGGAACACCTAGGAGAGGGGGAACCCTGTAGTGTGTGGGTGCAGAGTGCAGATCCTGGGTGCCCTAGAGAGAGAGGTATAAAAGAGGGGAGCCATCTTAGGAGCAGTGTTCAGTCAGAGGGGAGAAGTGACAGAGCAGGGCTCTGTGGAGCTCTGCTCCAGGAGGCGGGCCTAGCCTGTGAGGCCCCAGACTGAGTGGAGAAAGAGCAGAGAGGAGAAGAAGGAGAGCAGGAAAGGCTCCAGGAGAGGAGTGAAGGGACCCCAGGGGTACGGGCCGTGCAGCAAGCCCGCCGTACGCCCGCCGCTACCCGGAGGTAGAGGGGTCAGGCCAAGAGAGGGAACCGGTTCCCTTAGCTAGTGGAGGCTGAAACTACTCTCAACTAGACACCGAAGGCTGTGGCATTTCATGCGTCACAGCCCCTCACAGTCCACGCTCAGAAGGCACCACATAGGGTCCAGGGGACGGAACACACGTTACCCACCAAGACCCAAGGTAGCTGGAAATAAGCTGTGTAAGGTGTGAGGCACGAAGGGCCAGAGAGAGGACATATGAAAGGGGTCCTGACAAGTACTCCGGAGATACCTGGGAGTCGGCCGAGCCCCTCACTTGGTGAGCGCAGCGGGACCGGGGAAGTCACTATCGGCAGAAGTGTCTCGGATCAAACAACTGTGAGTAAAGACCCTGGATTGCACCTCAAAGACTCTGAGTCATTTCTGCTGCGTCCATGCACCACAACCCTCACCATCTACACACGCTGCCCTGAGGCTATACTCCTCCCGTGGGAAGTTATACTACCCTCTGCTGCGCACACAAAATCAGCTTCAGCGGTCTGCCGCGCAGCGGCGGTTCTCAGTAACCGCAATCCACGGGTGGCGTAGTCGGACATTTCAACATTGAAAACCGAGTAAACTGATCCGCCACTGGTTTGACCACCCTGAGCCACGGGACCGGGTCGCCGCCACGGAGACTACAACCCCTAGCAGTACACAGAGACCCGGCTCCGGGTATTCCCCCACACACAGCCCAGGGGGCGCGTCACATTCACACTGCAGAGAAAAGTCGCAGCACAAATTGGAAAATCACAGCATGTCAATTCATGTTGCAAATTTCACCCTTTACAATTAATAGTGTGACATGCAGAAAATCCACAGGTACAGTGTCCATTTTAGGACATGATCAGATATCAAAATCAAACATCAGAATGATGTCAGTTTGAGGCTAAATACCCTGTCTGAGAACTGATTCTGACAAGTGATTTTGACGAGTGATTTTGATGAGTGATTCTGACGAGTGATTTTGACAAGTGATTCTGACAAGTGATTTTGATGAGTGATTCTGACGAGTGATTTTGACAAGTGATTTTGATGAGTGATTCTGACGAGTGATTTTGATGAGTGATTCTGACAAGTGATTCTGACGAGTGATTTTGACAAGTGATTTTGATGAGTGATTCTGACGAGTGATTCTGACGAGTGATTTTGATGAGTGATTTTGATGAGTGATTCTGACAAGTGATTTTGACGAGTGATTCTGACGAGTGATTTTGATGAGTGATTTTGACGAGTGATTCTGACAAGTGACTTTTACAACTGTAATAATAAAAAAATTAAAAAAAGTAACTGTTGGCTGATGGCACTTCAACCCAAAATTCTGTGTCCCAAAGCCAGTGCACTAACCACTGAGCTATAAACTCAGTTGTAAAAACCTATAAGTTCTATTTGGTTATATGATTTTCAGTACAAATGACGCGCCCCCTGGGCCGTGGGGTACTCGGCAGCCTCTTATGGGGAATATCACGGTGGCTGGCCCGGTCCGTGACCCAGGGCGGTCAGTAAAAAGGGGGATATTTATAGGGGATTTGGAAAGTTCGTGACGCCACCTGTGGAATGCGGCAAAAGAGTGCCGCCGTGCGGAGCAGTCCTCTGGAGCTGGTGTTACGGCAGCAGGGATAGTGTGGCTCTCCACAGGTAGAGCTAGCTCCAGGGCAGTGTAGGTAGTGTGAGGTGCGCTGGACGTTGTAGTGCAGGGAGAGAAGGATGGCGCAGATGAAAGAATGGACGGAGGCAGTGCGGTGCAGTCATCCCAGTCTTTACTCACAGTTCTTATGACGGTTCCACTGGTGCACTGTACGGGTGCCTGCCTCCCACGTCGCGCTGCGTTCACCAGGCAGGGGTTCAGCACTTCCTCAGGCAGATTAGGAGTACCTGACAGAACCCCACTTTCTTGTGTTCCTAGCTAGACCGTCTTCACGCTGGGTCTTTCTCCCTCCTGCCCTGCGCTTCCCACTCTCAATCCCGCTCGGGTGCTCTGAAGTCCCTCCTGTCTCGTCGAAGTTCCCGGACCTGCTTGACCCTCACGGAGATTAGAATGGGGCTTTGGCGACTGACTATATAAGCCAGAAGCCTCCGGTTTTCCCAGCCGAGACTTGGAGTAACACGGCTGGATCAAGGGCTGGTCCCCTTCTTGCGGCCTACGATCCCTCTGTCTTCTGACAGATTTGGGGCGTACGGGTGCCATCCTGCACTCACCGTACCCCCTGGGATCCCTTCTGTAGATCGGAGCCTACTCCTCTGCTCCCATCCTGGGCCTCTAGCACTGGGCCCTGCTTGTGGAGCAGAGCTCCTAAAGAGACTCTGCTCCCTGACTGACTGTCCTGAACTGTTCTTCTGAACTGCTCTGCCACCCTAAGATGGCTTCCCTTTATATACCTCACTCTATAGTGCTCCCCTAAACTGCTTCCTCCACCCACACCCACTATTGGTTCCCCCTACCTCTGGGTTCCCCCCACTCCAGCCAGGGTCATGGCTCAGCAGCTGCGCACATGCATGTTGCCCCTCCAGCCGGCCTGGAGCAGTGTAGTGTTGGATGCAGGTGTTGGGATTCTGGGCAGCACTCCCTCCTTACCTGAGAGAAGGAGACACCACACCTCTGGGTGAGGTGCAATACCTCTGTGGCGACTGAACCCTCAGGGGCGCCACACATACTTGTCTAAAACTCATTCTGGGCACCCCTGGTCAAAATTCCTGTTATTGTGAACAGTTAAGCATCTTGAAGATGAAATGATCATCCTGGTGTGTGCTGCTCCCATCCTGCGCCCCCATCCAGTCATGTGCTGCTCCCATCCTGCGCCCCCATCCAGTCATGTGCTGCTCCCATCCTGCGCCCCCATCCTGTCATGTGCTGCTCCCATCCTGCGCCCCCATCCTGTCATGTGCTGCTCCCATCCTGCGCCCCCATCCTGTCATGTGCTGCTCCCATCCTGCGCCCCCATCCTGTCATGTTCTGCTCCTATCCTGCGCCCCCATCCTGTCATGTGCTGCTCCCATCCTGCCATGTGCTGCTCCCATCCTGCGTCCCCATCCTGTCATGTGCTTCTCTCATCCTGCGCCCCCATCCTGTCATTTGCTGCTCCCATCCTGCGCCCCCATCCTGTCATGTACTGCTCCCATCCTGCGCCCCCATCCTGTCATGTGCTGTTCCCATCCTGTGCCCCCATCCTGTCATGTGCTGATGCCATCCTGCTCCCCCATCCTGGTGTGTGCTGCTCCCATCCTGCGCCCCCATTCTGTCATGTGCTGCTCCCATCCTGCGCCCCCATCCAGTCATGTGCTGCTCCCATCCTGCGCCCCCATCCTGTCATGTGCTGCTCCCATCCTGCGCCCCCATCCTGTCATGTGCTGCTCCCATCCTGCGTCCCCATCCTGTCATGTGCTGCTCCCATCCTGCGCCCCCATCCTGTCATGTTCTGCTCCTATCCTGCGCCCCCATCCTGTCATGTGCTGCTCCCATCCTGCCATGTGCTGCTCCCATCCTGCGTCCCCATCCTGTCATGTGCTTCTCTCATCCTGCGCCCCCATCCTGTCATTTGCTGCTCCCATCCTGCGCCCCCATCCTGTCATGTACTGCTCCCATCCTGCGCCCCCATCCTGTCATGTGCTGTTCCCATCCTGTGCCCCCATCCTGTCATGTGCTGATGCCATCCTGCTCCCCCATCCTGGTGTGTGCTGCTCCCATCCTGCGCCCCCATTCTGTCATGTGCTGCTCCCATCCTGTTCAGTAGAAAGTGTCTGGATTGCTCTGCTGACGCATTATATGTATATATATATTCAGTATAAAGAGGCTGGATTGCTCCGCTGACGTATTATATATTTATATTCAGTAGAAAGTGGCTGGATTGCTCCGCTGACGTATTTTGTGCGGGATTGCTCCGCTTACGTATTTTGTGCGGGATTGCTCCGCTGACGTATTTTGTACGGGATTGCTCCGCTGACGTTTTTTGTGCGGGATTGCTCCTCTGATGTATTTTGTGCGGGATTGCTCCGCTGACATATATTGTGCGGGATTGCTTCGCTGACGTTTTTTGTGCGGGATTGCTCTGCTGGCGTATTTTATATATATATTCAGTAGAAAGTAGCTGGATTGCTCCGCTGACGTATTTTGTGCGGGATTACCCCGCTGACGTTTTTTGTGCGGGATTGCTTTGCTGACGTATTTTGTGCGGGATTGCTCCGCTGACATATTTTGTGCGGGATTGCTCGGCTGACGTATTTTGTGCGGGATTGCTCCCCTGACTTTTTTTGTACGGGATTGCTCCGCTGACGTTTTTTGTGCGGGATTGCTCCGCTGACTTATTTTGTGTGGGATTTTTCCGCTGACGTTTTTCTGTGCGGGATTGCTCCGCTGACGTATTTTGTGCGGGATTGCTCCGCTGACTGTGTTGGAGTACTCTGATGACTATTCTATATAGTAGATATATATATATATATATGTATATTTGTATATAGTATCTTCTTTAGATATATATATAGATATATATGTAATATACAGTGGGTACAGAAAGTATTCAGACCCCTTTAAATGTTTCACTCCTTGTTTCATTGCAGCCATTTGGTAAATTCTAAAAAGTTAATTTTTTTTCTCATTAATGTACACTCTGCACCCCATCTTGACTGAAAAAAGCAGAAATGTAGAAATTTTTGTAAATTTATTAAAAAAGAAAAACCAAAATATCACATGGTCATAAGTATTCAGACCCTTTGCTCAGTATTGAGTAGAAGCACCCTTTTGAGCTAGTACAGCCATGAGTCTTCCTGGAAATGATGCAACAAGTTTTTCACACCCGGATTTGGGGATCCTCTGCCATTCTTCCTTGCAGATCCTCTCCAGTTCCATCAGATTGGATGGTGAACGTTGGTGGATAGCCATTTTCAGGTCTCTCCAGAGATGCTCAATTCGGTTTAGGTCAGGGCTCTGGTTGGCCAGTCAAAAATGGTCACAGAGTTGTTCTGAAGCCACTCCTTTGTTATTTTAGCTGTGTGCTTAGGGTCATTGTCTTGTTGGAAGGTGAACCTTTGGACAAGTCTGAGGTCCAGAGCACTCTGGAAGAGGTTTTCATCCAGGATATCTCTGTTCTTTGCCGCATTCATGTTTCCTTCAATTGCAACCAGTCGTCCTGTCCCTGCAGCTGAAAAACACCCCCATAGCATGATCCTGCCTCCACCATGTTTCACTGTTGGGATTGTATTGGGCAGGTGATAAGAAGTGCCTGGTTTTCTCCACACACCGCTTAGAATTATCACCAAAAAGTTCTATCTTCGTATCATCAGATAAGAGAATCTTATTTCTCATAGACTGGGAGTACTTCATGTGTTTTTGAGCAAACTCTATGCGGGCTTTCATATGTCTTGCACTGAGGAGAGGCTTCTGTCGGACCACTCTGCCATAAAGGCCTGACTGGTGGTGTGCTGCAGTGATAGTTGACTTTGTGGAACTTTCTCCCATCTCCATACTGCATCTCTGGAGCTCAGCCACAGTGATCTTGGGGTTGTTCTTTACCTCTCTCACCAAGGCTCTTCTCCCACAATTGCTCAGTTTGGCTGGACAGCCAGATCTAGGAAGACTTCTGGTGGTCCCAAACTTCTTCCATTTAAGGATTATGGAGGGCACTGTGCTCTTTGGAACCTTGAGTAATGCAGATTTTTTTATAACCTTAGCCAGATCTGTGCTTTGCCACAATTCTGTCTCTGAGCTCCTTGGGCAGTTCCTTTGAGCTAATGATTCTCATTTGGTCTGACATGCACTGTGAGCTGTGAGGTCTTGTATAGACAGGTGTGTGCCTTTCCAAATATAGTCCTATCAGTTTAATTAAACACAGCTAGACTCCAATGAAGGAGTAGAACCATCTCAAGGAGGATCACAAGGAAATGGACAGCATGAGACTTAAATACGAGTGTCTGAGCAAAGGGTCTGAATACTTATGACCATGTGGTATTTCAGTTTTTCTTTTTTAATAAATTTGCAAAAATTTCTACATTTCTGTTTTTTTCAGTTAAGATGGGGTGCAGAGTGTACTTTAATGAGAAAAAAAATTAACTTTTTAGAATTTACCAAATGGCTGCAATGAAACAAAGAGTGAAAAATTTAAAGGGGTCTGAATACTTTCCGTACCCACTGTATATATCTATATATAGTACAAAATCTATATTTTTTTTAAATAGAGACCGGAGGCACTGTGTGATGCAGAAATCTTCTGTCTTTAAAATGGCGGCGAAGAGTGGTGGTACGTTACATATTTAAATTATTAGTGATGTCAGGAGAGGGCGGGGGAGAATTGTGACGCCGGATCAGCGCCTGCGCAGTCCGCGCTTTCCGGCACCATTTTGTTGAAGACACACTGCAAGTGTGTCTTCAATGTGTCTATTGAAGACACACTTGCAATGTGTCTTCAATAAAACGGCGCCGGAAGCACGCTATGCGCATGCGCAAGTACCGACGGTGGATCCCGGCCTTCTGCCCTAAGAGACGCCACAGCAACTGGCCTCCCGGATAGGTAAGTTGTTATGGTGCCGGAGATCGCGGTATGCGTTCAGTGCTTATGTGACACCCCAGGGGTCTGGTTGCCACAGTGATAGAGATATTACGTCTGAGAGCAGGTGGGAGGTCCTTTGGTCAGGGATCCTGTGCATGCCACACCTCCTGCCCAGTCTTGGGAGGGGAAGGACTTCCCCTATATAAACCTGGGGCTGAGGCAGGGTAGGGAGTTCTGAGAGGAGAAGACAGGGAGCAGAGCTGCTCTATGGGCTCTGCTCCACAGGCAGGCCCTGTCCTGGGGCCTGAGCCTGGAGACAAGGAGAGTGGAGAAGAGAAGCAGCATAGGAAACAGCAGAGTTACAAGGAGTCAGGGGCTGGCAGCTACAGAGCTCGCCCTGACTAAGAAGATTCTTTACCGGACCCGGAGTCCGAGGCTGTGGGGACTAACTCCTACCCAGCAGCAGAATCCGTCGGGCAGGGGATTTCAGGTCCTCTGGCCCAGAAGCCCGAAGGCACGGTCACACGCGTGGGACCAGCACCGCCATCGTGGAGCGGAAGCCATTAGAAGGCCCCGAGTCACCGGCCATACGGGTGAGCACCACACGGTACACTCAGGGACGTGGGCTACTTACATCAGCTTCTAGCAAGGTAGCCAGAAGAGTACAGTCAGTTTGGGAGGCCTACAACTCCGCCTGGCCAAGGGAGATCCCATCTGCTCAAAGACTGACCAGGCCCCGTTTGCTAGCAAGTACTCCGGGAGGGTCTGTCGTTGTTACCAGTAAAGACCCTGAACTACACCGTACCGTCTCTGAGTGGTTCCTGCTACCCCCATCATCCACGTCGGCTGCCCTGAGGCCATACCCCTCCCGTTGGGGGTTATACTATCACGCTGCACAATCCTACCACCGGCCTCAGCGGTCTGCCCTGCAGCAGCAGCTTCCTGGCTGCACTCAACGGGTGGCGTAGTCATCAACTATTTACTACTAATAGACTGCCGTCTAGTTTGACTCCCTGGGCACGGACCGGGTCACCGCCACGAGACTACAACCCTCCACTGATCCGGCTCCGGGTAGGCTCCCGCGTGCGCAACGCAGCGCGACACAGGCCCAGGGGCGCGTCAACTTTGGCGTAGTCGGCAGGATTTCGTGCCCGCAACCACCGGGTACTGCGTGCCTGAAAAAGAGACTTTTCAAACTTACCAGTGGTGAAGATTCCCGCCATCTGTGAAGATTCCCGCCATCCGTGGAGTTTTCCCGCCATCCGGCGCCATCTTCTGCCTTCTTCCCGCCATCCGAGGAGTTTTCCCGCCATCCGACGCCATCTTCTGCCTTCTTCCCGCCATCCGAGGAGTTTTCCCGCCATCCGGCGCCATCTTGGAGACGCCGCGCGGGAAGAAGAGGGGCGTGGACTCCGAAAGCGCACGAGAACTGAAGCCCCGCCTCACGTCCGGACGTTGCGTAAGGTCCTGGAAGGAGCCCAGCAGACGCCGACGTCACAGGAGCGCGACACCAGGTCCTCTACCCCGACGATTGACTGCGGAGCCGCGGCCTACGGAAGAGGATCTCCGGAAGGTAGGCCACGGTCCACTAGGGGGGAGGAGGACACCAGGAACGGACAGCAAGATGGCGGACCGGCAGCAGACTAAGCTGCCCAGCATCGGCAGTGCCCCAGTCGTCGCCGGCCCCGACCAGCGCCGGGAGAAGACGCGTGACGCAGGAGCGGTCGCGGGAGCAGGTAAGAGGAGTCTCCCTGTCCCGGACGCTGCCAGCGTCAGCCTGCTCCCGGGCCCCCTGGTGGAGCCGCCGATTCCGGGCGCTGCAGACACCGACCTGCTCCAGCCCCCGCAACAAGCCCTGCGGCCAAGCCCTCCAGCCCTGGGCACTACCACCACCAGCCCGCGCCCAGGCCCAAAGTCGCACTCTCTGACCCCGGGCGTCATCAACGGCGACCCTCTCCAGGCCCGGTCGCAAGGCCTAGTGAACCAGGGCGCCGCTGTTCCAACAGTGCCCTCTACTTCCAAAGCACCCCCGGCCTGGTCGCAAGGCCGAGTACCCCCGGGCGCTGCCGCCCCTACGGCGCCCTCAACCTCCACAGTGCCACCCCTGGGCGCAGATCTTTTCGCACAACATGCCAGCCCGGACGGGCACCGCGGACGTGATCTCTATCCGGGTGATGTGGTTACCTTCACCCGGCATAAGGGTGCCAAAGGACTGTACGCCCTCCATGTACACCGTCTGACTGAGGAGGAGCTGCAGTACTACCAATACGAGGAAGGCCAAGAGGACCCGGACGGGTCTGAAGCCTACACACAAGAAGGAGCAGGAGGACGCCGTCGTTGAGTACGGTAGAGAAGAGACTGTATATAGTTGCCCGTAGGGGTACCAAAAAAAAAAAAAAACTGTTGCTGCTTAAAATATGTTCCCCGTTGGGACAAAAGAGTGAACTGTTCCCGTGTGTCCCCTATCCTTAACCAGGCTGAGGACTGTGAGCAGCCATCCCATCTCCCCACAGGCTGAGGACTGTGAGCAGCCAATCCTTATCCCCACTGGCCGAGGACTGAGAGCGGCCATATCTTGTAAATATTATGTGTTTCCAGTTATTGATAGGAGTCCTTGGTGGATTTACCGGGAATCCTTTGTACAGTTAGTGGAGCGTAACCCAGGATGGACTAAAAGACTGTTAAGGACTCGGGGTAGGACAGACCCCTACCTGGTTACGTCTCCCTGTTTTGGTGAAATGGACACCTTGCTTTCTTCAAAGACTGCACCCGGTTACGGACACGCCGTGACCAGCTTTATGCGTTTCTTTATTGTAATGTTATTGTTTATACTTTGTTATGTTACAAAAATATGTTTAGTCCCGGAGTACTAAATTTCACTAGGGGGGAATGTGACACCCCAGGGGTCTGGTTGCCACAGTGATAGAGATATTACGTCTGAGAGCAGGTGGGAGGTCCTTTGGTCAGGGATCCTGTGCATGCCACACCTCCTGCCCAGTCTTGGGAGGGGAAGGACTTCCCCTATATAAACCTGGGGCTGAGGCAGGGTAGGGAGTTCTGAGAGGAGAAGACAGGGAGCAGAGCTGCTCTATGGGCTCTGCTCCACAGGCAGGCCCTGTCCTGGGGCCTGAGCCTGGAGACAAGGAGAGTGGAGAAGAGAAGCAGCATAGGAAACAGCAGAGTTACAAGGAGTCAGGGGCTGGCAGCTACAGAGCTCGCCCTGACTAAGAAGATTCTTTACCGGACCCGGAGTCCGAGGCTGTGGGGACTAACTCCTACCCAGCAGCAGAATCCGTCGGGCAGGGGATTTCAGGTCCTCTGGCCCAGAAGCCCGAAGGCACGGTCACACGCGTGGGACCAGCACCGCCATCGTGGAGCGGAAGCCATTAGAAGGCCCCGAGTCACCGGCCATACGGGTGAGCACCACACGGTACACTCAGGGACGTGGGCTACTTACATCAGCTTCTAGCAAGGTAGCCAGAAGAGTACAGTCAGTTTGGGAGGCCTACAACTCCGCCTGGCCAAGGGAGATCCCATCTGCTCAAAGACTGACCAGGCCCCGTTTGCTAGCAAGTACTCCGGGAGGGTCTGTCGTTGTTACCAGTAAAGACCCTGAACTACACCGTACCGTCTCTGAGTGGTTCCTGCTACCCCCATCATCCACGTCGGCTGCCCTGAGGCCATACCCCTCCCGTTGGGGGTTATACTATCATGCTGCACAATCCTACCACCGGCCTCAGCGGTCTGCCCTGCAGCAGCAGCTTCCTGGCTGCACTCAACGGGTGGCGTAGTCATCAACTATTTACTACTAATAGACTGCCGTCTAGTTTGACTCCCTGGGCACGGACCGGGTCACCGCCACGAGACTACAACCCTCCACTGATCCGGCTCCGGGTAGGCTCCCGCGTGCGCAACGCAGCGCGACACAGGCCCAGGGGCGCGTCACTTACGCATACCGCGATCTCCGGCGCCACAATCCACATCCTCGTTTAGGATGGGGATGCGTGCCTCTGTGGGGCGAGACTATACAGGCGCGTCGCGCTTGCGCAGTCTATCGAGGCTTCAGACAGAGGGACGCATCCCTGGTTATAATAACAATGCCTGACGCTCGCTAATCGCCGTAGTCTCTTCAGCCTGCTGACCAGCTGTAGTTCCAACAGGCCCCCAGATATCTAGATTTCAGATTTCATGGCATAGCCTAAAGATTATCCCTCACTTTTTGTAGGCTATACCAAACAGAGTGTTCCGAAATATAATGCATCTCTATCAGTAAACAAGGCCATACAGAAAGTGCCCCACCGTAGTGTCATATAGGTAGTGTTCCTCAAGGTATCCCACAGTAAAAAGAGTGATACAGATACTGCTTCCATAAATTATGCCATAGTAAACAGTAATACAAATAGTACCTCTAGAGTACCTCATAATAATTAGTGATAAAAATAGTTCATCCCCCAAAAAAGAAAAAAAATACAATATATGTACTCATTTCTCAGTAAACACTGCAACAAGTCCATTTTCTATCTAATACTTCTAAATTATATTCATAAAGTTACCAAAAACAAATACTACAAAGTTACGGAACAAAAGCCACTATACTAAGACCAATATGACAGGAATAATATGACAAAATAATGCCACCACACCATGCCCATATAACACCACCACATAGTGTCTGAATATAACCACGAACCTGTTACTGAACAATGTCCACTATACCAACAGCAATACACTAATAACACCACATTAAAGGGACAAGTTCTGGCCCAACCATGACCATATAATGCTATCACATACAGTGGTAACGTAATAATACCACCAAACTGATCATTAACAAAAGCCGCTGTAACTAATACCAACGATCACCAATTGTATTTAACACCAATCTTTCCTTCACCTTCCATATACAATCTCTTGCCCGCTCTTGTCGCTTGCACCTGAAGAACATCTCTAGAATCCGCCCCTTTCTCACCTTGGAAACAACAAAAACCCTCACTGTTGCCCTGATCCACTCCCGCCTTGACTACTGTAACTCTCTATTAAATGGCCTCCCCCTCACTCGACTTTCCCCTCTCCAGTCCATCCTTAATGCTGCAGCCAGGGTCAACTATTTAGCTAACCGTTACTCAGACTCCTCCTCTGTGCCAGTCATTGCACTGGCTGCCCATGAATTATAGGATCCAATTTAAATAGCTTGTTTTCACCCACAAAGCTCTCCACAGTGTGGCACCCCCCTACATCTCTTCCCTCATTTCTGTTTATCGGCCTACTCGTTCTCTACGCTCCGCAAGCGACTTTCAACTAACATCCACACTAATCCGTACCTCCCACTCCCGACTTCAATACTTCTCCCGAGCTGCATCTATTCTTTGGAATGCTCTACCCCAAGAAATTAGGACGAACCACAACTTACACAGTTTTAGGTTCTCCCTAAAAACACACCTGTTTAGGGAAGCCTATCACGTTCCCTAATCAAAGTCCTTTTATATTCTTATAGCCCATCCCTTATTTCTCCAAACATACACTACCATTCAAAAGTTTGGGGTCATTTAGAAATTTCATTATTTTTGAAAGAAAAGCACATTTTTTTTCAATAAAGCTAACATTAAATGAATCAGAAATACACTCTATACATTGTTAATGTGGTAAATGACTATTCTAGCTGCAAACGTCTTGTTTTTATTGCAATATCTACATAGGTGTATAGAGGCCCATTTCCAACAACCACCACTCCAGTGTTTTAATGGTACATTGTGTTTGCTAACTATGTAAGAAAGCTAATGAATGTTTAGAAAACCCTAGAAAACCCTTGCACAAGTATGTTAGCCCAGCTAAAAACTGTTTGGCTGGTTTGAGAAGCTATAAAATTGACCTTCCTTTGAGCTAGTTGAGAATCTGGAGCATTACATTTGTTTGTTCTTTGAAACTCTAAAAATGGCCAGAAAAAGAGACTTTTCAAGTCTATTCTTGTTCTTAGAAATGAAGGCTATTCCATGCGAGAAATTGCCAAGAAACAGAAGATTTCCTACAACGGTGTGTACTACTTCATTCAGAGGAGAGCACAAACAGGCTCTAACCAGAGTAGAAAGAGAAGTGGGCGGCCCCGCTGCACAATGTTATGCAACTAAGAACTAAGGAATAGGAGGGAAAAGCTGTCCCTGCACTGAGACTCAGCTTAAACCCTACGCTGGGGTGAGCGCCCTATTCCTTGTGAATATCCCCACCGACGATCCTGCACTTAACTCAAACAAAGACCTGAAGGAAGGGGGTAGGATGTCCCTAAAAGATCTAAGGACTAGGAGCAAAAACAGGAGACCTCCTACAAGAAAGGTTAGTTGCAGAAACAAAGATAAAAGGAAACAAAACTGGTGGAACAAGAAGTCCCAGGATATCAATTGTCCTAAGCACAAAGAACTAACCAGGCAACTTAGCCAGAGTACAAGCGTAACAACACTGATGTCCAGCGAGGAATGGGAGACAGGTGCTGTGTAATAAAGAGTAAGGAGATCACGTGACCAAGACACCCAGCACCAGAGGAAAAGACTAGAAGCCAGCAAACCACAAAAAGATGGCCGAAAAGTAAAACAACGTAGATTCTAACACACAACTGAGCAACAAGACAAGTACATTAGAGTCTCTAGTTTGAGAAATCAGTGCCTCACAGCTCCTCAACTGGCTGCTTCATTAAATAGTACACGCAAAACGCCAGTGTCAATGTCTACAGTGAAGAGGCGACTCCGGGATGCTGGCCTTAAGGGCAAAGTGGCAAAGAAAAAGCCATATCTGAGACTGGCTAATAAAAGGAAAAGATTAATATGGGCAAAAGAACACAGACATTGGACAGAGGAAGATTGGAAAAAAGTTTTATGGACAGACGAATCAAAATTTGAGGTGTTTGGATCACACAGAAGAACATTTGTGAGACGCAGAACAACTGAAAAGATGCTGGAATAGTGCTTGACGCCATCTGTCAAGCATGGTGGAGGTAATGTGATGGTCTGGGGTTGCTTTGGTGCTGGTAAAGTGGTAGATTTGTTCAAAGTAAATGGGATTTTGAATAAGGAAAGCTATCACTCCATTTTGCAACACCATGCCATACCCCGTGGACAGCGCTTGATTGGAGCCAATTTCATCCTACAACAGGACAATGACCAAAAGCACACCTCCAAATTATGCATAAACTATTTAGGGAAGAAGCAGGCAGCTGTTATTCTATCTGTAATGGAGTGGCCAGCCCAGTCACCAGATCTCAACCCCATTGAGCTGTTGTGGGAGCAGCTTGACCGTATGGTACGCAAAAAGTGCCCATCAAGCCAATCCAACTTGTGGGAGGGGCTTCAGGAAGCATGGGGGGAAATTTCTCAAGATTACCTCAGCAAATTAACAGCTAGAATGCCAAAGGTCTGCAATGCTGTAATTGCTGCAAAGGGAGCATTCTGTGACGAAAGCAAAGTTTGAAGGAGAAAATTATTCCTTCTAATAAAAATCATTATTTCTAACCTTGTCAATGTCTGGACTATATTTTCTAATCATTTTGCAACTCATTTGATAAATAAAAGTATGAGTTTTCATGGAAAACACAAAATTGTCTGGGTGACCCCAAAATTTGAACGGTAGTTTAAGTCTCCACCGAACCCAAAAGCACTACAGATACTGGCTGGTGACGAGCTCATACAGCCTTTATTTATCCCTCATCCCCTCAAGATGGCTGGACCATCATTGTATATAAGCCACTGTACTTTGTGTCACCCCCACCTCATTGTAGATTGTAAGCTCTTACGAGCAGGGTCGTCATTAATTTTGCTTTAATTATTGTATTATCTTTAGCTATGTTACTTATGAATGTTGAATATGAACCTCTGAATTGTAAAGCGCTGCGGAATATGTTGGCACTATATAAATAAAGATTATTATTATTATAACACCCCCATACAGTGACCATATAGTGGTAGACAATAGTTATATACAGGAGCTCTACAGACCATATACAGTTGAAACCAGAAGTTTATAAACACTATATAAAAAGACACATATGCATGTTTTTCTCAATATCTGACATGAAATCAGAATAAACCTTTATCGTTTTAGGTCTATTAGGATTACCATAACTTTTAATATTTGCCAAAAGCCAGAATAATGAGAGACAAAGAATGTTTTAAGCCATTTTTCTTATTGTGCACAGGGCTGCAGCCTGCATAGCATAGAGATGCTGCTGCAGCATTTCTATGCTATACAGGCGATCTGGGTGAAAAAAATTAAAGTCCCATAGTGGGACAAAGTATAAAAGTTAAAAAAGAATCAGAAAGTGGAAAAAAAAAATTGTAAAAATATAAAAAAAAAAATGAAAAAAATAATCCCAAAAAAAGAAAAATATAATGTACCCATGAATAAATATTATTCTGAAAAAAAAAAAACAATAAAAGTACACACATTTGGTATTGCTGCGTCTGGAACGCACTGTCCTTTGAAACTGTCCCACTATTTAACCCCTTTAGTGAACACGGTAAAAAAAATAAATGAAAAATTAAGCAAAAAACGATGCTTTATCATCATACCGCCAAACGAAAAATGGAATAAAACGCGATCAAAATTGTAAATAAAAATGGTACCGCTGAAAACGTCATCTTGTCCCGCAAAAAAACAAGCCGCCATACAGCTCCATCAGCAGAAAAATAAAAAATTTATAGCTCTCAGAATAAAGCGATGCAAAAAAATTATTTTTTCTATAAAATAGCTTTTATTGTGTAAAAGCGCCAAAACATAAAAAAATATATAAATGTGGTACCGCTGTAAACGTACTGACCCAAAGAATAAAGCTGTCTTTTCAATTTTACTACACGCAGAACGGCATAAAAAAAAAAAAAAAAAAAAAAAAAAACAATTCCTGAAGTTCTTGTTTATTCTGCCTCCCAAAAATCGGAATAGAAAGCGATCAAAAAATGTCACGTGCCTGAAAAATGGTACCAATAAAAACGTCAACTCTCGCAAAAAACAAACCCTTACATGACTCTGTCGGCCGACATAACATATGGAAAAATTATAGCTCTCAAAAATATGGCGATGCAAAAACTAGTCTTTGCAAAAAAAAGCATCTTTTAGTGTGTGACAGCTGTTAATCATAAAAACCCGACATGAATCGGCATCGCTGTAATCGCACCGACCCGAAGAATAAAGTTGTCTAATCACTTATACCGCACGAGGAAAGGCGGAAAAAAATAAACTCTAGAGTTAGGGTTGCGCTAGGGTTAGGGTTGCGATTTTTTCAAAAGTAAAGAAAAAAAAATTATGATATGTCGACTAGTGTTGAGCGCAAGTGCTCGCCACTTGAGTTTGCATCAGGTGCTCGGGTAAGTCTCCGTCCCATATGCTTTACGGCCAAAAAAACCTCGCGGGGATTGCATGCCATGCACGAGTGATCCCCGCATGTTTTTTTTTGGGTGTCTAACAACCGTGACACATGCGGGGTGGGGATTCGAGCATGTCACTTGAGCACCCGCGATACATGGTGCATACCTGAGTACCTGAGTGCATACCTTGAGCAAACTCAAGTAGCGAGCACTTGCGCTCAAGACTAATGACAACTTATTCAATATGATGACCCAATGTTATCAATTTCTGTGTCGTACCTCTGGGTTCAAAATGTTCACTATACCCCTTGATAAAATCCTTGAGGGGTCTAGTTTCCAAAATGTGGTCACTTGTGGGGGGTTTCCACTATTTAGGCGCATCAGAGGCTCTCCAAACACGACACGGCGTCCACTCTCAATTCAAGCCAGTTTTGTGTTCAAAAAGTCAAATGGCGCTCCTTCCCTTCCGAACCATACCGTGCGCCCAAATAGTGGTTGTATATGGGGTATCAGTTTACTCAGGAGAAAATGTACAACAAATGGTATGGCGCAATTTCTCCTGTTACCCTTATGAAAATGCAAAATTGGGGGCTGAAAAATATTTTTGTGGGAAAAATGTAAAAATTTTATTTTTCCTGCTCAATGTTATACACTTCTGTGAATCACCTGGGGGTTCAAGGAGCTCCCCACACATCTAGATAAGTTCCCTGAAGGGTCTAGTTTCCAAAATGGTGTCACTTGTGGAGGGTTTCCACTGTTTAGGCACATCAGGGGCTCTTCAAACGCAATATGGCGTTCGCTAATTGTTCAAGCAAATTTTACATTCAAAAAGTCAATTGGCGCTCCTTCCCTTCCGAACCCTACCGTGCTCCCAAACAGTGGTTTTCCCCCACATATGGGGTATTGGCGTGCTCAGGAGAAATTGCACAACAAATTTTGGGGTCCATTTTTCCTGTTACCCTTGCAAAAATAAAAAAAATTGGGTCTAAAGTAACATTTTTGTGAAAAAAAATAAATCTTAATTTTTTTCTTCCACTTTCCAAAAATTCTTGTGAAGCATCTGAAGGGCTAATAAACTTCTTGAGTGTGTTTTGAGCACCTTGAGGGGTGCAGTTTTTATAATGGTGTCACTTTTGGGTATTTTCTGTCATAAAGGCCCTTCAAAGTCACTTCAAATGTGATGCGGTTCCTAAAAAAATGGTTTTGTAAATTTTGTTGGAAAAATGAAAAATCGCTTGTCAACTTTTAACCGTTATAACTTCCTAACAAAAAAAATATTTTGGTTCCAAAATTGTTCTGATATAAAGTAGACATGTGGGAAATGTTATTTATTAACTATTTTGTGTGATATATCTCTCTGATTTAAGGGCATGAAAATTCAAAGTTTGAAAATTGAAGCAATTCAGAGTTATTACCTCATAAAGTGACAGTGGTCAGAATTGTAAAAATTGGCTTGGTCATTAACGTGCAAACCACCCTTGGGGGTAAAGGGGTTAAAGTAGTGATATCCCCCTTCATACTCTACCCCCCGCACAGTATGAATGTGTACCTTTGTCTCAACCATAGAACTCCCCCACAGTACAGGCATAATAAACTCAGTGATATCATAATACAGTGATGTCACAGTACAGAGATAATACACGGCATGCTTTCACAATACAGGAATATAATACAGTGATGTCACAGTACAGAGATAATACACACCATGATGTCAGAGTACAGGGATATAATACAGTGATGTCAAAGTACAATGATGGACAGGGATAAGTTCCTTTGCCCCGATCACTGTCATAACCGAGGTGCATAACTCCTGTGGGGATTGAGAGGCGGGGCCTGCTCACAGGTCTGGGCCCTACGGGGAATCACCAATTCTCCAGTGGGTCAGTCCCAGCCTGGTGGAAATATTCAGAAAATTCGGGGTGCTAATATATGGTCATGGTGTGGCAACATTATTTTCCATTTGTATAGTGAAATTATTGATAATATTGGTCTTGATATAGTGGTCTTTGCTCAGTAACAGCCACCAATGGTGGCAGGCCTCACGGTCGCTTTGGGGTCCATGAGCTGGGGGGACATTATACTACATGGAGGACTATGGGGAGTGCATTAAACTGTATGGAGGACTATGTGGTACATTATACTGTATGGAGGATTATGGGGTGCGTTATACTATATGGAGGACTATGGGGTGCATTATGTTATATGGAGAACTATGGGGTGCATTATACTATATGGAGGACTATGAGGAGTGCATTATACTGTATTGAGAACTATGGGGTGCAGTATACTATATGGAAGATTAAGGGGTGCAGTATAATATGTGGAGGACTGTGGGGCAGATTATACTATATGGAGGGCTACGTGGGGGCTATTATAATATTTGGAGGGCTTTGTGGGAGCCATTATACTTTATGGAAAGGTATGTGGGGGCCATTATACTGTATGTAAGCAATTATACAGTGTGAAGGTTTGTGTTGGATCCATCATACTGTGTGGAGGACTTTGTGGGTGCCATTATACTGTTTGGAGGGCTAGTGGGGACCTTTATAAAGTGTGGGGCCTGATTATAGACCCATTATACTGCATGGAGGGCTGTGTGGGGGTCACAGTTGGGGGATCACACTGTGTTGGGGCACCATACTTTGCCGGGGGAGTTGAGGTGGGATACAGTAGGGCCACATACTTTGAGTGTGGAGAATACTGTGGAGTAATTCAATGTGGGGGTATGATACTGTGTTTGGGGGGCACTTTTGTTGACATCATACTTTACGGGTGCAATGAAAGGGAATCTAGGGCTTCAGTAGGATGAAAATTACTTTGTAAGGACTGCAAAGTTGTGAGATATACACTACTGTTACCCCGCCGAATAGTATTTGTTTGGGGGGGGGGGCACTTGAAACTTCTACTACTGGGCCTCATAATTTCTATGTATGCCCCTGAGTAGAGTGATATTTGTTATTCAGTAACTATATGACTATTATTTAGACATACTTTGAAAATTATCTTATTGATGTTTTTTCAGTCACATTTACATATTGTATTTGTATTGGGCTTTTTATGGTTGGCTAACACAGACCCTATCAATGCTACAGGGACCAACGCATTTGAAAAACATGCTGGTGTGGGGGGCCCAGGTTCAAATTTGCTCTTGGGCCCATAGGACTCTAGCTACACCACTGGATTTATAGCTATCTTGAATGTGCCATTCATAGATGTGTTAACGGACTCATGAATTTTGTGCTGTGTTCTGTGTTGAAAATATGAGTGCTGGCATACTTTTATCTGCAATAAACTGTCCTGATGTCTTAAGCTGTGATATCATGATCTGGACAGAAATTAAAATACACACAGGAAACTTTTAGGTAGTTCTGAGAATAAGAAAACTTGGAGATATTTCTCCACTTATTGAAGTTAGTGAAACATCTCACCACATACTGTATGGTTGTCTTTATACATGCAGTTTATATTTATAACATGTCTGTAATACTGAATCACATAACAGTTGTATGTCATCAGCTTTGGATCTGAATTGCAGATCTGTTATACTGATGGACTGTGTTCTATGGAGGAACAGAAAGCAATACAAATGTGCCTTTGCAGTATGGCTGCAATACTGATAACAAGATAAGAATACCAATTATTTAAATACCAATTAGAATAACTCAATAGATTGACATTGTTTCCACAATACAGACATACCACTATAGATGTAATAGTGATGAAAAACACAATCAATTGAAACTATTCGTATGGCTGATTGATTGGTTAGCAAATTCCATATCCATTGTGCCAAAATTCTTAAGAGGGCTGTATTTTATATAGCGTGATCATATTCTGTACCCATGGTCACATCTGTGGGGGCTCATCTATGGGGCCCATGATCTAAATTCCCTGTCCCAGTCACACAGTGCCAATTTCATTTAAAGCAAGCTGTTATTACTTGTCCCAGCACAAGCTTCGGTCCTGGCTCACTTATCCTATGACAAAACAAAGAAAAAAAAATGAGCATATACCCTAGAGCAAGTATATAAGTAAATAGTGATTGGACATGTAAATACCATAGTGTACTTAGTTAATGCTATTTTGATCAAAACTGCATAAAGACCATCCCACAAGGTGTAGCCTTCGAGACGGACCTAGCCTGTGTCTAGAATTAAAACCTTACCAAGTGTCAAACAACGTTAGTGTGAATAAGGGCAGAACAGGTCAGGGCCCAACTGAGACACCCATCCATTGGAACCTATACAGATGAAATACTTAGCTCAGAAAGGGGAGCCATGTCCTCTGTTTGTACAAAGTACAAGAGATTACAGCAAAAGCAAAAAACTGAGCTGGACTTTAAATTGGTATACATGCAAGTTTAAGAGCACGTTCACACTGTGACCATTTTATAGACAAAACCCAAGAAAAAAAAATGAGCATATACCCGACAGAAAGTAAATAGTGATAGTACATTTAAACAACATAGGGTACTTAGTTAACATAATTTTGATCAAAAAAGCACAAATGCCACCCCACCATGACAAGGTGTACCCATTGGGACGGTCCTAACCTGTCTCTAGTATTAAAACCTTACCATTTGTCAAATGGCTTCCATGTGAATAAAGGCAGACCAGGACAGGGCCTGACTGCGACATCCATCCATGGGAAGCTATACAGTTGAAATACTTGGCTCAGAAAGGGGGGCCATGCCCCCTATTTTTAAAAAGTACAAGAGATTATAGCAAAACCAAAAAACTAAGCTGGACTATAAGCTGGTAAACGTATAAAGTGTAAGAGCACGTTCAAGCTGTGGCCATTTCACTGTCAAAACCCAAGAAAAACAAAACAAAAATGAGCATATACCCTACAGCAAATAATTAAATATTGATAGTATGGGTAAATAACATAGGGTACTTGGTTAATGTTATTTTGATCAAATGGGTTTTGTCTGAAATGGCCACAGCGTGAACATGCTCTTACACTTTGTTCGAATACCAGTTTATAGTCCAGTTCAGTTTTTTTTTCACTCATGCTATGACCTCCTACCTTTGCAGTAGTCCACAATGGGTTTCTTAGGTAACTCAGCAACTACTCTGACTCCTGTAAGGATGGTGGACTTTGCTGTTGTGCCCCCACCCCTGAAGACACCAATCACGTAATGCGTATTGTGTCATGTGTCTTTGTATATATTGTGATGTGGTTATGTACAATGTGTAGTAGTATTATAGGTAATGTATAGTGTAAGATGTGATAATGTAAGATATGTAGTATAGGGGTAGGTAGTTGACTGTAGTATAGGTAGTGACATTGTGGTGAGTTAGGAGTTAATGTTTGGGACTAGCCCATAGGGGAGTAGAATTAGGGAAAGAGACTGCTTCCTGTATATAGTTAGATAGGGTTTGTAGAGTGAAGAGAGCAGTGCTGCTGTGGGGGTGATCCACAAAATGAAAGGAGACTAGGGGACAGGGATACGGAGATCCTGAAGTGATCCAGGAGACAGAGTAGCCTTCCAAAAAGGGGTCCTTGAATACGTCGACGAGTCACAAGAAACCTTGAACCAAAGGTAACGGACCTAAACAGGACTGAATTCGTGGGCCTAGTGGGGGTCCCGAGCGGTAGATCCGCAAATAGGATGCGGAGCTGTTAAGCGAGTAGAGACTTGCTGAACATGACTGTGGCAACAAACTTGGTTGTGACAAAGTAGAGTAAAACAGTGTGCTTCACCGGCCCTGGAGTAGACTACAGAGGAAGGATACTATGTAGTGAAAATTCTTTATACTGAAAAGGAAAAGTAAATAAGACTTTGTACCCGCTGTCCCTTGTACATAACCCTTACCAAGTTACTGTTCAGTAAAGACTGTGTTTTTGAATAGAAGTCTCCTTTATTCAACTGTGGAAGATACGGTGGTGGCCAGCCAACACCACCAACTACAGGCAGTGTGCATGGGTGCAAAGCCTTCACAGCACAAATACAAACACTCAGCCAGGACCTACACTTTTATGTAGCGCGCCAGGGCGTAAAAGGAGGAGACGAGTGCTTCGCCTGCAACTACCGCTTCACACCACTCTACACACCATCACCTTAGGTTTTTTAAACCTGGCTCTAGCAGAGGTCTGGTGCTTGGGTATTAATCAGCATTGTCCATAGTTGCCTTAAGTTTGTAAGGAGTTTGCTACTATTTCTTTTGGCTCAGCATCAGCCAGATGTCTGTAATCTGCTCAGCTTCTTCTGACTCCCATTCTACAATCAAAGTTATTTCCAAGCTCTGTCTTTGATTAAGTGTTGTCTACACCAACCTCTAAGCAAGTTACTAACTTCTTGCAATTATTCTAGGTCCTATTCACACTTGAACTCTTTAATCAAGGCAACGCACCTCTTTACCTGAATCTCCAGTTTGTTCATGCTACACTGCTATCCTGCAGTAAACAATTTCCCCGCTACAAGTCCCAATTTGCATATATCGCTACTACTGGTATTAGTCGTATGGGTTATGGTACAGTTTTATAGCTTGGATCATTATGGATGCGGTGATAACAAACATTTACTTTTTTTGTTTACTTTAGTTTTTACATAAAGCAGCATTTTTAGTGGCCAAATATTTTTCAATTATTTTTCATACTTAGTTTTGAATTTTTTTCAAAATTTTTACAATTTATTTTCTTTTTTCTTGTACCCAAATTGGCCTTATACAGTAATATTGTCTTAGAATTAGCACTATATAGTAATTCTGGCCAACATCTTGTAGCAATGTCTCCCATTCTGGTCCTCGTCTTGTAACAATGTCCCCATCTTAGTCCCAATCTTGTAATAATGTCCTCCATCCTGGTCACAATCTTGTAGTAATGTTCTCTATCTTGGTCCTCTTTTTATAGCAATGTCTCCCATCCTGGTCTCCATCTTGTATTAATATCCCTCATTCCGGTCCCCTTCTTGAAGTAATGTTCCCCATCCTAGTCCCAATCTTGAAGTGATGTCCCCCATCTTGTAGTAATGTCCTCCATCCTGGTCGCAATCTTGTAGTAATGTCTCCCATCCTGCCCCTCTTTTTGTAGTAATGTCCCCCATCATAATCCTCTTTTTGTAGCAATGTCTCCCACCATGGTCCCCATCTTGTTGTAATGCCCACCATCCTGGTCCCCATCTTGTAGTAATGACCCCAATCCTGGTCCCCATCTTGTAGTAATGTCCCCCATTCTGCCGCTCTTCACATACACATAAAAAAATAATAATAAAAAAAAACGATTCTCACCTGACCTTACTCCCTCAGCGAACAATGTCCTCTTCCCTTCCATAGCCAGGTGCGGTGCATTGCAGCGACGTAATACGCCGCCCACGTTGGCACGTCAGAGTTCCGGTGTCTGCGGGCCACATACTGCAGCCTCAGGGACCGCATGCATCCCACAGCCTGCGTGTTTCAGATCCCTACTCTAGAATAAGGAATAAAGGGCGCAGTTCAGCTTATCTACAGGGTGGGCCATTTATATGGATACACCTAAATTAAATGGGAATGGTTGGTGATATCAACTTCCTATTTGTGGCATATTAGTATGTGGGAGGGGGAAATCTTTTCCAGATGGGTGGTGACCATGGCGGCCATTTTGAAGTTGGCCATTTTGAATCCAACTTTTCCCTCTTCCGGGAGAAGAGGGTTGCATTAACAATCCAACACAATGGGCAGCACTTTGAACACATTTTATAAGTGGTCATAAACTTGTAAATAACTCATGAAAGAATAAAGTTACGTTAAAACCAAGCACACCATTGTTTTTCTTATGAAATTCTCAATAAGTTTGATGTGTCACATGACCCTCTTCCCATTGAAAAAAATAAAGTTGGATCCAAAATGGCCACCATGGTCACCACCCATCTGGAAAAGTTTTCCCCCTCCCATATACTAACGTGCCACAAACAGGAAGTTGAGATCACCAATCATTCCCATTTAATTTAGGTGTATCCATATAAATGGCCCACCCTGTACTTGCAGTGGTCTGCACACATGATGGCTGCACTAACATGAGCAGTCAGATTTTTTTTATTTTAAAATAATCTGATAAATAAATTTTTTCTGCATTATGGTTTCAAAATCAGTATATAAAAGTCATGAAATATATTTATTAAAATAACTCCTGCATGCTGGAATTGGTAGCAAAATCAAGGGTACATTGAAAATTCAGCATATACGTTAATATGTGGATTCAAGTAAATATTCACATTGTGCATAGTAATAATACCTAATCATTCTTCTGCCTGAGGCGAATGGGGGATTGTTGCCATGTTTTTATTAGCCTACTCTCTTTATTCATTATCTGCTTAATAAAGAAATCACTAACTCAGACAGTGGAAGCAAGATTTTAATTGCTTCTTTGTAATGTGTTCTGTGCAATTCCAAATTCTTCTGTGAGAGGTGACCGGTACAGACTGCATCCTTAAAGAGCCGTCCCTTACTTGCTGACACTTCTACAGTTTCAAAAACGAGACTTGGGATGATGTCTGATTATTTTTTTAAACTCTTAGGCTAAGTTCACATGTGTATGTCGTGCAAATGTTTCTGCAATTTATAGTGACATCAACTGCATGAGTTTTAACTTAATCTCTTCCACATGCTGCTACTTGCTTACTGTATATTGCGCCATTAATTTCCACAGCACAGCACTGTCCCCATTGGGGCTCGCAATCCACATTCCTTACCAGTATATCTTTAGAGTGTGGGAAGAAACCTACGCAAATATGAGAACATTCACGTTTCCTCATAACGTGAGGCTGGGTGCCCACGTAGCGTTTTTCAAGCGTTTATGCTGCGGAATTTCCGCAGCGGAAACGCTTGTGAAACGCTAGGTAATCCGCACCCCATGGTCCCCAAGGGAATTCCACATGTTCTATGCACATGCTGCGGATTTTTCCGCAGCGTTTATGCTGCGTACAAAAATCCGCAGCATGTCATTTAATTTTGCGGACGTGCAGCGGAACTCCCGCCATTGACTTGCATCGAAACGCATAGAATCCGCGACTGTACATTTGTACAAGCGGCTTCTATGCGTCTCTATGTGCGGATGGTACCCAGTTCTGGAGGAGAGGAGACTCTCATCCAGACCTGGGTACCATTGTACCTGTAAAAAAAGAATAAAATAACAAATAAAGTTTATATTCACCTGTCCGGCAGCTTCTCTCTGAATGCCGGCATCGCTGAAGGACCTGCGGTGACGTCACAGTCATGTGACCGCAGGCCCTTCACCGCTCTGTCTCGCGATATGCCGGCAGCCGGGAACCAGACAGGAACGAGCGCTGCAGCCACGCCGGGGCCTCGGGGGTGAGTATAGCTTTATTTTACTTTATTTTTACGGTTCACACTGTATAAATCCATGCCGGTTGCATGGATTTATACAGTGTGACCTAGTTGTCAAGCACTTTCCAAGTGATGCTATCGCCTGGAAAGCGCTTGTCAATCTGCATGCGGAAACGCATGTGAATCCGCATGTATTCTGCAGGAAAAACGCATGCACAATCTGCATGCGTTTTTTTCTGCCAGGGAGATGCAGAAATGCTGCAGAAATTTTCTGCTTCATTTCTGCATCGTGGGCACATAGCCTGAATGTCTTTTTTCTGCTTTTTTGTGCAGAAAATCTGCTGTGTTGAATAGTTTAATCAAAGTGCATGTGATTTCATGAAAGCTCATGCCTAGTCTGCTGCCAATGCGGCAGAATTGTGCGGGGGTGGGGTGAGGGGGGTTCGGTGAGTTTTTTTCCCTATAGATTTCTACAGGGAGGCTAAAAATGTGTGTAAGGCCACAGCCCCACTATCAGTATTCCCCACTATCAGTATTTGGTCAGTATTTTTTCTCAGGAGTGGGAGACAAAACCAGGTGAGGAACAATCAGAGGATGGGTATAATAGAAACAAGTCACCAATTCTGCATTTATCACCCACTCCTGGTTTTGGCTCCCACTCCTGAGAAAAAATACTGACCGAATACTGACTGAATACTGATAGTGGAGCCGTGGCCTAAGAAACACAGTTGCATTTTTAACCGCAGAATCCCATTGTTTCTGCACTAAAAGCAGATAAAAATACTTCAAAACTGCACCAGTAGTGCATAGAAAAAGGAAAAAAAAAAAAAACAGCAGAAATGCAGTAATCAGAGCAGATTGCCATTGCATATTTTGGTGCGGACAAAAAAAAATTCAGTGGAAAACGAGCAGCGTGTTTGCATGTGGGAACTTGACCTAATGGGGAATCCATGAGGAAATTGGCTTTTGTTACGTTCCTTAAATCCTCAGGTTTTAACCATTTATTTCAAATGGAGATCCTTAAATTCACTGGTTAAACCTCTAGTCTGATATTGTGTTGTGTTTTTGTTGCATTTCAGCATAAAAAATGCACATAAAAATGTATGATTAAGATTTTGGTTTAGAAATCTGCACCAAATACTCGACATAAGAACCTAGCCTAAGGGTATGTTGACACGTTTAGTTTAGTTTTCCAATTACTTTTTAGCTTGTGAAAAAGGAGGGAGTACATTAAAAATTGCAGTAAATCCTAAACTAATAATGTGGTATTTTTAAAATAAAATAAAACTTAAAACACATTTTGATGGCTTTGTGTTCTACTGGAATACAAATACTAAATTTTGTCACTGTCAGAATACTTCTAGACCAAACTGTAGTTTTATATGCAAGCCTTGAAATGTTATGTAGCAAAATTGACTTTTCTCTTTAATCATATTCTCTACAACAATTACATTTTAATAAACAGAATTGGAACAATTACCTAGTCTTACCTGCTAAACATTTGTGTCACCAGACAGGCCCTATTATGTCGATCACAGCATATAAAAAGGAGTCTTGTTAATTTGTCGGCATAGTAATGACTGGCCTCTTCATGTCAGAGTGTGAAGTAATTTGCATCCTATCATCAAATCTGGTATTTGCAAAATTTTTCCAGATAAAACCGTTGTGAAGCCATATTCACACATGCAGGTTTAGTGAATTATTTAATTAAAGCCAGGAATTGTTTCACACAAAACATTCTTTTTCTAATATTGTTTGTGCGTCTTTTTTAAACAAATACATGTATAATATGAATTGATCATTTAAAAATAAATTGTAAAGTGTAAAATAAATCAATATATAGTCAGTTCATGAAAATTAATGTACAACCAATTCAGAATAGTAAATTGTGGTCTAAAGATTGGACTACTAGCAGCACAATGCAATCCTTGACAAAACTATGTCAAAACACGCGTTGGGGGTGCCAGGTCCCTGTACAATGGTTAGTATGATCTTTGACTGATTGTCTTATTTTTACTTGTTATTTCTACATCTGCCTTTGAATTTTTGTACTTTTTAAATTATTTTTATTTAGATACAGCAGATGTTAATGTTATTTCTTGGACATGTATCCTGTAGTATAGTATACTCTCCACCTGTATTTATTACACCCTATGGTTTTATATTCTGGATTATTGCAGATATTGGCTACCCCATATAGAATTGCATTATGTGCATGTATTTATCTCTGCAGAACTCGGTCTTGCTCTTTTTTTCAAGCGATACTTCTCCTTTATGTTTTTTTATAACATTTAATTATGTATATTATTTATTTTTGTTTTTTTATGAATTATGCAAAATGGTATGTGTAAAGTTTGTGTTGATTTGAATACACTATATAATATATAAAATACATGCAAAAAATATTTAAATGTGAACTGTACTTTCAACAAACTTTGCATAAATAAATAGTACTAGTGAATATAAGAAAGTTTGTAATGTATCTTTTCAGAGAAATCTGCCTTTTTTCTCCACTTGTCAGCCACTTCTTACCCTCACCCCTACCTCAATGAACTCAACATTCACTGTGAAAACAGCTCAATTCCATCTTGTTCAAGACAAGATGGACTGCTAGTGTAGCACCCTGAGGATTCGGCTGCTACAGGGGTATTACACCTCAAGCCAGAGGTGTGGTATTCCACTCCCGGGTAAGGATGGAGTGTGGAACTGAGCTCAGTAGGCTGCATGCACTACATACATCCCATTTCCGGGGGACAGACCAATGGTACTCCCACTAGAGAAATGTGCAGGTACGACAGTGTCTGTCCCTGGCTGGAGTGGGAGGGGGGTGGAACATCCCAGTAGTGTAGGGGCAGATAGGGGGAGCAGTCTGGGTAATGCTAGGAGCTCATTGGGTGCTGGTCACCTGAGCTCACACATAGAGGGAGTATATTAGGTGGGAACCATCTTAGATCAGGGTCAGTCTGTCAGAGTTTAGTCAGAGAAGCAGAGCAGCTCAGCCAGCTCCAAGGCCAAGAGAGAGAGAGAGGAGAAAGAAGGACCCAGAGGGGGAGAAGAGGGAACTCCAAGAACCCAAAATTAGACCAGAGGGTGAAGAGTTGGCACAAGGGTACCGGATCCCAAGCTGGTGGAGGGCCCTAATCCTTAGCCAGAGACCGGAGGTCGTGGGCAGGATCTGCCACGACCACCCACTAAATCCACCCGGAAGGCAGACCGTGAATAGGGTCAGGGAACCCAGAGACAAGGGTTTTACCAACAAGAGGCCCGAGGGAGCCGGACTTAGGTGGATCCCTGGTGGGGAAGGCCAGAGAGAAGGACAAGTCAGAAAGGGAGCTCAGGACCACGCTCCAGAATCACCTGGGGGTTGGCCGAGTCCAGGACCTGGTGGACGCAGCACGGCTCGGGTGGTCACTCAAGGCCGGAGTGACCAACACAAAAGCAGTAAGTAAAACCCTGAACTGCACAGCCCGACTCGGAGTCTTATTACCACTCTCACTGCACCACCACAACCACCACCCTCTACAACTGACCCCCTGAGGCTATACCCCTCCCGTTGGGGGTTATACTACCTGAGCTGCACACACACCACCAGCCTCAGCGGACCCTGCTGCAGCGGCGGCCGTAGTGACCGCAAATCAACGGGTGGCGTAGTCGACACTAAAGAACATCCAGCAACATCTGTAGGACTGCCACACACTGAGCTTGACACCCTGGGCACGGACCGGGTCACCGCCACTCGGAGACTACAACCCCCATCTGATCCGGCTCCGGGTATCCCCCAAACAACACTGGCCCAGGGGGCGCGTCAACTTTGGCGTAGTCGGCAGGATAACGTGCCCGCAACAACCGGGTACTGCGTGCCTGAAGAAAAGTTCACCGTTACCTCAAAAAGAAGTCTCCCGCCGGTTCCGGAGGGTCCCTGCCAACGGACCCCATCACAGGTCGTTTCCCGCCGGTTGTCCGCCATTTGCAGCTTTTTCCCGCCATCCATGGAGTTTCCCGCCACTGGGAGACGATTCCCGCCATTTCCAAAGATTTCCCGCCTTGGAAGAGCGGACGCCATTATGGGCGTGCCAGAGGGTGGCAAGAGGTCACCTCCCATCGTGGGCCAGGTCGAAGAATGGCGCCAAAAGCGGAAACCGCGCCCACCAACAGAGACTGTGATGCTGGAAGTGTCCATCAGCGTGAGAGAACTGCCCCTGGAACTGACAATCACAAAGTTGCCCCGGGACCACCTTCAATGTGGGCGGAGACAGAACAAGAGAACGAAGATGGGTGTCGCCTGGAGCAGTCTGGAGAGAGCGCACCCGGAGACAAGAAGTCTGGAGAAGAGTCCAGAGAAAGCCTACCCGGAGATGGAGGGAGAGTCAGGCAGCACCGACCCAGTGGTCAGGAGCCTGCTACAAGCCACAACTCCACTAGGCCTAGTGGAGGTCCTGGCACAGCTCCCCCGAGACCGGGAGTGTGCACAGACTGCGCTGGAGGGCCTCGCACGGAGGATGGCCCAAGTGCAGCGAGAGACGTTGGCGGAGTGGAGCCGAGAGATGGCCCAGCGGACCGAAACCCGTCAGCGGAGCACGCCACCCGAGACGAGGAGACAGACCGCCTCTGAGGATGGTGCAGGAGGACTCAAGGCCGGAGACGGCGCCGAGAAGGGAGCTGAACGGACGGAGGCAGGTAAAGGGGACGTCTCTACCCCGAGCCGGGAAACCGTGTACCTGCCCCAGCTCCCCGTCGCAGAGCCCGAAATTCCCCCTGCCGTGCCCGTCGCTGCATCGTCACCGCCGCAGACTAGGCCTCAACCGGAAACCGCGGCCGCGACCCCTGTGACGTCACGCGCTTCGACCCTGAGCGCGGCAAAGCAGGAAATACCATCGGCCTGGTCGCAAGGCCTAGTACCCCCGGGCGCCGCCATTCCAACAGCGCCCCCTACCTCCGCGGAGCCACCAGCCTGGTCGCAGGGCCGAGTAACCACGGGCGCCGCCGTTCTTACGGTGCCCTTTTCCTTTAGCGTGCCCCAAGCCTGGTCGCAAGGCCTGGTCAACCCGGGCGCCGCTACCACCACAGCGCCCATAACACCTAAAGTACCGCACCTGGGTGAGGACCTGTTCGCCCAGCATACGTGCCCGGATGGGCAGCCCTTCATATGGCCACCGGAGTTTCACCATCCCCGACTCCGGAAAGAAAGACCCCTAGATGAACCCCTGATTCCGGTTCCGAAGCCCGTCAGGAGGACCCAGCCGCCGCTAGAGGAGGCACAGTTTGAGTGGGACCCCACCGGAGGAGACCTCATGGGGTTCACTCAGGAGACTCGGGCGGCCGCAGCGGAGCGTGCAGAGTGCTGCCGCCAGCAGCTCGAGGTCTTCGAGAAGGAGCGGAGAGAGAGGCGGGTCCGGGAACAGCAAGCACAGATAAGGAGCGCGGAGCAGAAGAGCCGGACCAGGAGGAACCCCCGTGCAGCTCATGGTCCCCGTACCACCGGGACTGTGATTAAATTCAACCTGCAGCATGGGTGGGGCTTCATAAAAGACCATCATACCCCCGGCGACGTCTTTGTCACACGCAGAGACGTAGAAAGCCATCTGCCGGAGGGACACAGAGGTCGTGACCTGTATGTGGGGGACGAGGTCACCTTCACCCGGCACAAGTGTGCCAAAGGACCCTACGCCCTCCATGTACATCGCCTGACGGAGGAGGAGCTGCGGTGTGAGGAGGGGCAGGAGGACCCGGACGGGTCTGAAGATAAAGAAGGAGCAGGAGGACGCCGTCGTTAAAGTACGGTAAAGAGACTGTAAATAGTTACCCATCGGGGTACAGTGAACTGTTGCTGCTTTAAATAAGTCCCCGTTGGGACAAGAGTGAACTGTTAACCCGTGTGTCCCTATTCCCATTACCTGGCCGAGGACTGAGAGCGGCCATATTCCCCTTGTATATAGTTGCACTTCCTAAGGCGCCCCCTACCGGTTTTATAGTAAACTGTTGTTTTTCTTAAAGAGACTGTCGCGCTTTTCCCGGTCACAAGTTGCACCGTGGCCGGAGGAGCAAGAGTGTTTACAAGGACGTTATTTATGAAGAGTTTTTATGGAAAGTTTTATGTGATGTTTTATATGTTTATGAAAAAAAAAATTGTATGTTTTGGATGTTTTTATATCTTACAGCCCGAGGACGTGCTGTGATTTACCAGGGGGGAATGTAGCACCCTGAGGATTCGGCTGCTACAGGGGTATTACACCTCAAGCCAGAGGTGTGGTATTCCACTCCCGGGTAAGGATGGAGTGTGGAACTGAGCTCAGTAGGCTGCATGCACTACATACATCCCATTTCCGGGGGACAGACCAATGGTACTCCCACTAGAGAAATGTGCAGGTACGACAGTGTCTGTCCCTGGCTGGAGTGGGAGGGGGGTGGAACATCCCAGTAGTGTAGGGGCAGATAGGGGGAGCAGTCTGGGTAATGCTAGGAGCTCATTGGGTGCTGGTCACCTGAGCTCACACCTAGAGGGAGTATATAAGGTGGGAACCATCTTAGATCAGGGTCAGTCTGTCAGAGTTTAGTCAGAGAAGCAGAGCAGCTCAGCCAGCTCCAAGGCCAAGAGAGAGAGAGAGAGGAGAAAGAAGGACCCAGAGGGGGAGAAGAGGGAACTCCAAGAACCCAAAATTAGACCAGAGGGTGAAGAGTTGGCACAAGGGTACCGGATCCCAAGCTGGTGGAGGGCCCTAATCCTTAGCCAGAGACCGGAGGTCGTGGGCAGGATCTGCCACGACCACCCACTAAATCCACCAGGAAGGCAGACCGTGAATAGGGTCAGGGAACCCAGAGACAAGGGTTTTACCAACAAGAGGCCCGAGGGAGCCGGACTTAGGTGGATCCCTGGTGGGGAAGGCCAGAGAGAAGGACAAGTCAGAAAGGGAGCTCAGGACCACGCTCCAGAATCACCTGGGGGTTGGCCGAGTCCAGGACCTGGTGGACGCAGCACGGCTCGGGTGGTCACTCAAGGCCGGAGTGACCAACACAAAAGCAGTAAGTAAAACCCTGAACTGCACAGCCCGACTCGGAGTCTTATTACCACTCTCACTGCACCACCACAACCACCACCCTCTACAACTGACCCCCTGAGGCTATACCCTTCCCGTTGGGGGTTATACTACCTGAGCTGCACACACACCACCAGCCTCAGCGGACCCTGCTGCAGCGGCGGCCGTAGTGACCGCAAATCAACGGGTGGCGTAGTCGACACTAAAGAACATCCAGCAACATCTGTAGGACTGCCACACACTGAGCTTGACACCCTGGGCACGGACCGGGTCACCGCCACTCGGAGACTACAACCCCCATCTGATCCGGCTCCGGGTATCCCCCAAACAACACTGGCCCAGGGGGCGCGTCAACTTTGGCGTAGTCGGCAGGATAACGTGCCCGCAACAACCGGGTACTGCGTGCCTGAAGAAAAGTTCACCGTTACCTCAAAAAGAAGTCTCCCGCCGGTTCCGGAGGGTCCCCGCCAACGGACCCCATCACAGGTCGTTTCCCGCCGGTTGTCCGCCATTTGCAGCTTTTTCCCGCCATCCATGGAGTTTCCCGCCACTGGGAGACGATTCCCGCCATTTCCAAAGATTTCCCGCCTTGGAAGAGCGGACGCCATTATGGGCGTGCCAGAGGGTGGCAAGAGGTCACCTCCCATCGTGGGCCAGGTCGAAGAATGGCGCCAAAAGCGGAAACCGCGCCCACCAACAGAGACTGTGATGCTGGAAGTGTCCATCAGCGTGAGAGAACTGCCCCTGGAACTGACAATCACAAAGTTGCCCCGGGACCACCTTCAATGTGGGCGGAGACAGAACAAGAGAACGAAGATGGGTGTCGCCTGGAGCAGTCTGGAGAGAGCGCACCCAGAGACAAGAAGTCTGGAGAAGAGTCCAGAGAAAGCCTACCCGGAGATGGAGGGAGAGTCAGGCAGCACCGACCCAGTGGTCAGGAGCCTGCTACAAGCCACAACTCCACTAGGCCTAGTGGAGGTCCTGGCACAGCTCCCCCGAGACCGGGAGTGTGCACAGACTGCGCTGGAGGGCCTCGCACGGAGGATGGCCCAAGTGCAGCGAGAGACGTTGGCGGAGTGGAGCCGAGAGATGGCCCAGCGGACCGAAACCCGTCAGCGGAGCACGCCACCCGAGACGAGGAGACAGACCGCCTCTGAGGATGGTGCAGGAGGACTCAAGGCCGGAGACGGCGCCGAGAAGGGAGCTGAATGGACGGAGGCAGGTAAAGGGGACGTCTCTACCCCGAGCCGGGAAACCGTGTACCTGCCCCAGCTCCCCGTCGCAGAGCCCGAAATTCCCCCTGCCGTGCCCGTCGCTGCATCGTCACCGCCGCAGACTAGGCCTCAACCGGAAACTGCGGCCGCGACCCCTGTGACGTCACGCGCTTCGACCCTGAGCGCGGCAAAGCAGGAAATACCATCGGCCTGGTCGCAAGGCCTAGTACCCCCGGGCGCCGCCATTCCAACAGCGCCCCCTACCTCCGCGGAGCCACCAGCCTGGCCGCAGGGCCGAGTAACCACGGGCGCCGCCGTTCTTACGGTGCCCTTTTCCTTTAGCGTGCCCCAAGCCTGGTCGCAAGGCCTGGTCAACCCGGGCGCCGCTACCACCACAGCGCCCATAACACCTAAAGTACCGCACCTGGGTGAGGACCTGTTCGCCCACCATACGTGCCCGGATGGGCAGCCCTTCATATGGCCACCGGAGTTTCACCATCCCCGACTCCGGAAAGAAAGACCCCTAGATGAACCCCTGATTCCGGTTCCGAAGCCCGTCAGGAGGACCCAGCCCCCGCTAGAGGAGGCACAGTTTGAGTGGGACCCCACCGGAGGAGACCTCATGGGGTTCACTCAGGAGACTCGGGCGGCCGCAGCGGAGCGTGCAGAGTGCTGCCGCCAGCAGCTCGAGGTCTTCGAGAAGGAGCGGAGAGAGAGGCGGGTCCGGGAACAGCAAGCACAGATAAGGAGCGCGGAGCAGAAGAGCCGGACCAGGAGGAACCCCCGTGCAGCTCATGGTCCCCGTACCACCGGGACTGTGATTAAATTCAACCTGCAGCATGGGTGGGGCTTCATAAAAGACCATCATACCCCCGGCGACGTCTTTGTCACACGCAGAGACGTAGAAAGCCATCTGCCGGAGGGACACAGAGGTCGTGACCTGTATGTGGGGGACGAGGTCACCTTCACCCGGCACAAGTGTGCCAAAGGACCCTACGCCCTCCATGTACATCGCCTGACGGAGGAGGAGCTGCGGTGTGAGGAGGGGCAGGAGGACCCGGACGGGTCTGAAGATAAAGAAGGAGCAGGAGGACGCCGTCGTTAAAGTACGGTAAAGAGACTGTAAATAGTTACCCATCGGGGTACAGTGAACTGTTGCTGCTTTAAATAAGTCCCCGTTGGGACAAGAGTGAACTGTTAACCCGTGTGTCCCTATTCCCATTACCTGGCCGAGGACTGAGAGCGGCCATATTCCCCTTGTATATAGTTGCGCTTCCTAAGGCGCCCCCTACCGGTTTTATAGTAAACTGTTGTTTTTCTTAAAGAGACTGTCGCGCTTTTCCCGGTCACAAGTTGCACCGTGGCCGGAGGAGCAAGAGTGTTTACAAGGACGTTATTTATGAAGAGTTTTTATGGAAAGTTTTATGTGATGTTTTATATGTTTATGTTTATGAAAAAAAAAATTGTATGTTTTGGATGTTTTTATATCTTACAGCCCGAGGACGTGCTGTGATTTACCAGGGGGGAATGTAGCACCCTGAGGATTCGGCTGCTACAGGGGTATTACACCTCAAGCCAGAGGTGTGGTATTCCACTCCCGGGTAAGGATGGAGTGTGGAACTGAGCTCAGTAGGCTGCATGCACTACATACATCCCATTTCCGGGGGACAGACCAATGGTACTCCCACTAGAGAAATGTGCAGGTACGACAGTGTCTGTCCCTGGCTGGAGTGGGAGGGGGGTGGAACATCCCAGTAGTGTAGGGGCAGATAGGGGGAGCAGTCTGGGTAATGCTAGGAGCTCATTGGGTGCTGGTCACCTGAGCTCACACATAGAGGGAGTATATAAGGTGGGAACCATCTTAGATCAGGGTCAGTCTGTCAGAGTTTAGTCAGAGAAGCAGAGCAGCTCAGCCAGCTCCAAGGCCAAGAGAGAGAGAGAGAGGAGAAAGAAGGACCCAGAGGGGGAGAAGAGGGAACTCCAAGAACCCAAAATTAGACCAGAGGGTGAAGAGTTGGCACAAGGGTACCGGATCCCAAGCTGGTGGAGGGCCCTAATCCTTAGCCAGAGACCGGAGGTCGTGGGCAGGATCTGCCACGACCACCCACTAAATCCACCCGGAAGGCAGACCGTGAATAGGGTCAGGGAACCCAGAGACAAGGGTTTTACCAACAAGAGGCCCGAGGGAGCCGGACTTAGGTGGATCCCTGGTGGGGAAGGCCAGAGAGAAGGACAAGTCAGAAAGGGAGCTCAGGACCACGCTCCAGAATCACCTGGGGGTTGGCCGAGTCCAGGACCTGGTGGACGCAGCACGGCTCGGGTGGTCACTCAAGGCCGGAGTGACCAACACAAAAGCAGTAAGTAAAACCCTGAACTGCACAGCCCGACTCGGAGTCTTATTACCACTCTCACTGCACCACCACAACCACCACCCTCTACAACTGACCCCCTGAGGCTATACCCCTCCCGTTGGGGGTTATACTACCTGAGCTGCACACACACCACCAGCCTCAGCGGACCCTGCTGCAGCGGCGGCCGTAGTGACCGCAAATCAACGGGTGGCGTAGTCGACACTAAAGAACATCCAGCAACATCTGTAGGACTGCCACACACTGAGCTTGACACCCTGGGCACGGACCGGGTCACCGCCACTCGGAGACTACAACCCCCATCTGATCCGGCTCCGGGTATCCCCCAAACAACACTGGCCCAGGGGGCGCGTCACTAGCACAGTGAGGTGTCAGGTTACACTCCTGTAAGGGTAAACTGTACATGAAAGCCCATCAGCTATTAAAGGAAACCTGTCAGTAGGTTTTGCTTCTACAAACCAAATACATCTATGTTAGGTTGCTGTAATCCAGAATCAATCCATACCTTCAGTTTTGTAATCCTTCTTTCCATTTCAAAGTCATCTTCTCAGAGGGGGTGGTGCATGTGCAGATCCAGTCTTAAACTCATCAGTGCTTTACTGCACATGCACCATTGTTGGGAGTGATGGCACTTGCGCAAGATTTTCAGCAAGGAGTCAGGTCACTCAGACAAGATTGACCAGTCAATCAGGGAGCAAAGGACGACAGTGGGTGAGAAAAATTGGAAGAGAGGGTGGAAAGCTGTAAGTGCAGACCAAGCCCCCTGCACTTGCGGCTCATTAACATGAAAATAGCTTTTTCTGGTAGCCCCATAAGGATGAATGAATGCTCAGACATCTGATCTGCTGCTCCATTTTGTAATGGGGATAAAAGTGCACCATCGGGGGATTAAAGTTCCCCATTCTCCCGCTCTATGCAGTTCCCAGAGGTCGGACCCTCACCAATCAGTAAGTAATTACTCATACTAGTGATAACTTGCTTTCACCGGACAACCCCTTTAAAAACTAATCATTATTCCAATTTCTTGTTTTGTTTCAGAAATAGTATATGTGAAAATAAGAAACTTTGTAATATATCTTATTAGTGAAATCCGTTTCTTTCTCCTCCTGGACTGATCATTTATTGTCAAAATTCTCATTTCATGAGTAGAATCTATCTTCAGTGAATACACACTTTCTCATTACTGAGATAGGAGATAACAGTCGGTGTTCATAAAGTTCTATGGAGAATTGTCACTGAATAGAGATTTTACCCATGATTTCAGAGTGAAAGATCAGTACAGAAGGAGAAAGAAGCAAATATATAAATATCTATATATTACAAAGTTTCATATTTTCATGTGTACTATTGATTTATGAAATAAAAACAATGGTTACTCTTTCAGTAAGATGTTTTCTTGTGGATTAAGACATTTTATCGCCAACACCAAAGCTTGGCCCACTCATGTCTCTTACTGGCAGAAGTGGCCTGTCTACTTGGGGCATTCCAGAACTTTTCTATGACTTCAGACCAGATAAACTTTAACCTATCTGAGGCTTTTTCAGCATCTGGAGTGTCAACATCAGAAGCAAAAAAAAAAATAGAACAAGGATAATACCCAAGATTATCGAAGAACGAAGAAGTTTTGTATGTTGATACTGATTATTAATAGCAAACGCAGGTAACGGGAGATGTCCCGCCAGCACAGACTGATAATCAGAAACGTAGCACCGAAGATATTGCTTGAGTGTCTGATTAAGGGCGCAGTCAAACGACTCCATTACTCGCACAAGGATCACATCGCAATCCTCAGACTGACCAGCGGCTCTCCTGTCCTGAACGTGACAGCATGTATTTCTATGCAGCTGACACTCAGGAGAGCTGACGACCAGTCCATGCACTGCAATGCGATCCTCGTTGCTAGTAATACGGCTGTCTGACCATTGGTGTCTGGGTGGTAGTCAGAAGAAAAAGGCATCTCCGTATTAATCTTATCACACAGAATGCCATCCAGAATTTAGAAATAAACTAAGTTTCCCTGTTATAAACAATATATTTAGTAACACCATGCAGAAATAAAAAGTGTACAAATGTTTGATAAATAACTTACATTAGGTTTGAGAGGTAAGCAATCTGGACAACGACACATAGTGACACTGTGCAAAATCTATCAATCACCTCCCAGTTTACAGATTTCCCTTCAGATGATGGAAGATCAGTTATTAAGTCCATAGAAAGATAAACGTCAGTGAATTTAGGAATAGGTAAGGGCTAGAGAAGTCTGGCAGGATGGGTCTGAGGATTTTTGGCTGTGACACAAAGTCCACATTCAAGCAAATAAAACCTACAGTCCCGAACTATTGTTGTCCACCAAAAATACCTGGCTATTAAGTCAAAATATACTATTTATCCCAGAGTGACTTGTGAGAACAGAAGACCCCCTTTGTACCCATCAGACCCCCGGGATGAGAATCATGGGTGCCGATGGTTACCATGGTATCCTGAGGTCATGTGATGACCTCAGGGTACGGTGGCCTGTGAGATCCAGCTATTAGTTGGGTCTCACAGACACAGTGCCTCACTGACAGTCTCATGCACTGCTGTACACGAGTACTGCAGTGTATGAGACCAGTAATCAAAATAAAAATTATACATGTCCCGCAGTGGGACTAAGTAAAAAAGTGAACTAAGAAACAAAGTAACAAAAGACAAAAAAAGCGCACACAAATCACAAAAAGCCGTTTCGCCACTCAAAATGCAGCGTTTGTGATAAAACAAAAATAAACAAAAAAAGTACAAATAATTGGTATTGCCGCGTCCGGAACAACCTGCTCTATGAAACTGGCATGTTATTTATTCTGTATGGCAAACGCCGTTAAAAAAAAAAAAAAACATGCCAAAAATGTCACTTTGGCATCATACGGACTCACAAAAAGAGAATAAAAAGCGATCAAAAAGTCACATGGAAAAAGAAATGGTATAAATGAAAACGCCAAACTGTCCCGCAAAAAACAAGGCCTAATATGGCTCATTCTGCAAAAAAATAAAAAAGTTACAGCTCTCAGAATATTGTGATGCAAAAATAAATTCATTTGTGAAAATATTGTTTTTAGTCTGTAAAAATAGCAAAGCATAAAAAAATATATAAATCTGGTATCACTATAATCATACCGACCCGACACACAAATCAGCCTAATCACTTTTACTGCACGGTGAACGGCGCAAAAATTAAAAAATAAAAACAATAATAACAATAACTGAATTGCTGGTTTTTGTTCATTCCTCGTCTGAAAATTCTGAACAAAAAGCAATCTAAAAAATATTATGTACCCAAAAATGGTAGCAAAAAAATCTGTAACACGTACCGCAAAAAATAAGCCCTCATACAGCTCTGTTTGCCAAAAAATAAAAAACCTCTCGGAATATGACGACGAAAAAAATACTTTTTATAACAAAGCATTTTTACTGTGTGATAGCAGCAAAACCTAAAAAAAAATATAAATTTGGTATCGCTGTAATCGCACCGACCCGAAGAATAAATCACCTTATCACTTATACCGCACGGTTAACCGCGCAAAAATAAAAATACTGCTGTCTACTTGTTCATTCTAGCTCCCAAAAATCGGAACAAAGCTCGGCTCACATTTATCCTGCGATCTCCGCTGATTGCTTACACTGGGGTTTCCGTGTAAATTCCTCAAAACCGCGATTCAGACAAAAACCCCGAAAGAACCACTCACTTATGAGGCAGATGGAGTCACTTTGGACTTGTCTGTGTTTCAGTGGTGTCCCATCATTTTAGGTGTCTTTTTAACGCATAAGTGTGGGCTGTAAGGTGCGCAGGGCAAGAGTCATTGGCGAGGGGCTGCTGTGTTCCCACAACCTGGCACCCTACAAATAAACAGTGTCCTGATTCTCCTGTGGTGTGCATGTGGTGTGTAACACTCACATTTTGGACTGTACACCTTGGTGCCTATAATGTTCTATGCCATATAAAACTCTCTTTTGTACACACAGGTTACAACCATTTTAAATACAAGGGAGAGACATATGACCGTTTCGGTCACATTCTTACAGGGCAACCACAGATCTGTGCACGCCTAAAAAGATGGATACAACCAAAGAAGATGCCAAACGGAGTACGAAGTGTCTCCATCTGCCTCCACCTTTGGCAGGTGGTTCTGTTGGGGGTTTTGTCTGAATCTCATTTTTGTGGGATTTACACGGAAACCTGATGTAAGTGCTCAGCGTAGAACACAAGATTGTGATCCCAGCCTTACTCTGGACGTGATAGTAAAATATTATGTACCCCAAAAATGTTACTAATAAACACCCTATTTTATCCCGCAGAAAATCGGACCGCACTCAGGTCAGTCATCTGTCACTGGAAATATAGGGAGTTCCCATGGTACTGGCAGGGCAAAGACTCTAGAAAAGCGATGGCTCCTGCAAGCTCAAATAAAATCCTGTGAAATCTGCTCTCCCAAATCCAAATGCCCCCCTCCTTCTGAGCCCCACTGTGCCTAAACCGCAGTAAGCGGCCACATGTTTGCCATTATTGTAGTCGGGAGAGAGCACTTAACAATTTACGGGGTGTGTGTCACCAGAATCACAAGCTGGGCACAATGTATGAGGGCACTACACTGTATAGGGGCACAATATGGGCACTAAACTGGTATATTTGCAATTCTCCAGAAAAAAAAGGCAAGGATGTTAAAAAATAGCCACTGCAGCCGTACATGAATTAATTTAACGGTGCAATTTCTACAATGGGTTCACTGTTGTTTTTTTTCTGCTGTTCTGGCATCTTCAGAGCTCCACAAATATCGCCCGTAAACTATTCTACCAATATCTGTGCTCCAAAAGCCAAATAACGCTCCTTACTTCTCAGCCCTGAAGTGTGGCCTAACAGTAAATTCTGATGACATATGGGGCATCACCGTGTTCAGGAGAAATTGCACAATAAATTATGGGGTTCAGTTTCACCTAGTATAACCCTTGTGTACCTGACAAATTTTCAGCAAATACAAAAATTTAATTTTTACCACTAAAATCTCATATTTCCACATCTCAGCGTTATAAAATTCTGTGAGGCACCTATGGGTTAAAAATACTCACTACACCCCTAGATGAATCATAGAATCATAGAATGGTAGAGTTGGAATGGACCTCCTGGGTCATCTGGTCCAACCCCCTGCTCAAAGCAGGATTCACTAAATCATCATGAACTCCTTAGGCAGTGAAGTTTCGAATATGGGGGTCACCTGGGGGGGTTTCTACTGTTCTGGTATCTCTGGGGCTCAGCTAATGAAGTCCACAATTTATTCAAACAAAATCTGTGTTCTAAAAGCCAAGTAGCTCTCCTTCCCATCTAATCCCTGCCCGTGTACTCAAACACAGTAGTGTACAACCACATATGGGGTACTGCCACATTTGGGAGAAATTGCATAAAAAAAATGTGGGATCAATATCTCCCATTACCCCTAGTATAAATTATACATTTTGTGCTAAAATAGTATTTTAGTGGAAAAAATAAAAAGTTTTATTCTCACATCTAAATGTTACGCAGTTTCGGGAATCACCTGTTGGTTAAAAATGCTCAGCCCACCCCTAGGTGAATTCCTTGAGGGGTCTAGTTTCCAAAATGGGGTCACTTGTGGGGGGTTTCCACTGTTTAGACACATCAGAGGCTCTCAAAACGCGACATGGCTTCCGCTCTCTATTCCAGCCATTTTTGTGTTCATATAGTCAAACTGTGCTCCTTCCCTTCAGAGACCTGCCGTGCACCAACACAGTAGTTTTTCCCCACATATTGGGTCTCGGCATACTCAGGAGAAATTACACAATACATTTTTAGGCACATCAGGGGCTCTCCAACCGCGACATGGTGTCTGCTCTCAATTCCAGACATTTTTTAGTTCAAAAACTCATTCAATGCTTCTACCCTTCAGAGCCCTGTCATGCGCCCAAACTCAGGAGAAATTGCACAATAAATATTAGAATCCATTTTCTCCTGTTACCCCTGTGAAAATAAAAAATTTGGGGCTAAATAATTTTTTTTGTAAAAAAAAGTAAAATGTTCATTTTTTCCTTCCACATTGATTTAGTTCATGTGAAGCACCTAAAAGGTTAATAAACTTCTTGAATGAATTAAAAGTTTGAAAATTGCGAAATTTTCATAATTTTCACCAAATTTCAGATATTTTCACAATTAAACACAAGTCATATTGAACAAATTTTACCACTATCATGAAGTGCAATATGTCATGAGAAAACAGTCTCAGAATCACTGGGATCCGTTGAAGCGTTCCAGAGTTATTACCTCATAAAGTGACAGTGGTCAGATTTAAAAAAATTTGGCCTGGTCATTAAGGTTAAAATTGGTTCAGTCACTAAAACGTTAAATAAGTAAATGGTAATAGTAAATGTAAATATCATAGAGTGCTAGGTTAACATCATTTTGATTAAAAAAAAAGCAACAAGGTGTACCCAGTCAGGACGGTCTCCAAGTTTTGTAATTCACCTCACTTATGGGCGTCCATGGCTTCCAAGGGCAATGGGTCACTAGTGTTTATTGATGATTTGACCAAAGATGGAAGCAACCGGATTAATTCTGAAGTGTACATGGCTATACTTTCTGCTCAGATTCAACCAAATACAGCAAGGCACTTCATAGTACAGATGGACAATGACCCAAAACATACTGCAGAAAGACCCACAAACAAGCAACAACTGAAGTCAGCTGCAGTAAAGGCCTGGCAAAGCATCACAAAGGAGGAAACCAAGCATTTGGTGACATCCATGGCTTCCAGACTTCAGGCAGTCATTGCCTGCAAAGGATTCACTACAAAGTATTAAAAATGAACATTTTATTTATGGTAATGTTAATTTGTCCAATTGCTTTTGAGCCCCTGAAATGAGGAGGCTTTGTAGAAAAATGGTTGCAAATCCTAAATGTTTCATAGGATATTTTCGTTCAACACCTTTAATTAAACCTGAAAGTCTACACTTCAATTTAATTTCAGTTGTTTCATTTTAAATCCAAAATAGTGGCATGAAGAGCACAAATCACGAAGATTCGTCACTGTCCAAATATTTCTAGACCTAACTATATATTCACACATACATGTGCATTACAAATACACACAAACATACTGCACATACAGTAGTGTACAAAAGTTTTAGGTAGGTGTGAAACAAAGCTGCAAAGTAAGGATGCTTTCAAAAGTAGAAGGGTTAATAGTTTATTTTTATCAATTAACAAAATGCAAAGTGAATGAGCAAAGGAGAAATCTAAAATCACATGAATATTTAGTGTGACCTCTCTACATACAGCAAATGTCATTAAGTGATGATACGGTCCCAACAGAGCCTTGATTTCAACCTCACCGAGTGTCTCTAGGATTACATGAAGAGGCAGAAGGATTTCAGCAAGTCTACATCCACGGCAGATACGTGGTTAGATTTTCAAGATATTTGGAACGATCTCTCTGCCAAATTCCTTCAAGAACTGCGCGCAAGTGTACCTAGAAGAACTGATGAAGGCAAAGGGTGGTCACACCAAATATTAATGTGATGTAGATTTCTCCTTTGTTCATTAATTTTATTAAATGATAAAAATAAATTACTTTTTTTGTATTTTTTAAAGCATTCTTAATTTGAAGCATTTTTTCCACATCTCCCAAAAACTCTAGCACAGAACTGTACATACACAGATACATACATTTATACACATACCTATACATTGCTCAAAATACACATACCGACAATACATATATATGTAGCACCCCGAGGGCTCGGCTGCTACAGGGGTATTGCACCTCAGACCAGAGGTGTGATATTCCACTCCCGGGTAAGGATGGAGTGTGGACCAGGGCTCAGTAAGCTGCATGCACCACACACACCCCATTTCCGAGGAACAGACCAACGGTGCTCCCACTAGACAGAGTGCAGGCACAACAGCTTCTGTTCCTGGCTGGAGTGGGGAGGGGGGTGGAATACCCAGTGGTGTAGGAGCAGATAGGGGTGGGTTTCTGGGCATAGGTAGGAGCCCATTGGTTGCTAGTCACCTGGGCTCGGGTGTTAGAAGGAGGTATATAAGGTGGGCACCATCTTAGAACAGGGTCGAGTTCAGCCAGTTCAGTCAGGAGGAGAAGAGGAGAGGAGCTCAGCCAGAGAGGGCTGACAGGGAGCTGTGGCTCAGTCTGGGCCCAGCACCAGAGGCAGGCCTGGAGTGGAGGCCAGAAGCAGCAGAGAGAGGAGGAACAGAAAGGAAGATAAGAAAGGAACTGGAACAGAGGAGAAAGGAAGCAAGGAACACAGAGAAAGGCCCAGAGACACGAAGGCAGAAGGAACCCCATATGCCCAGAGGAGATACTGGGTGAAGGGTTGGCAGAATAGGGTACCGGAACCCAAATTGGTGGAGGCGACTAATCCTCAGCCAAAACCGGAGGTTGTGACCACATCTTGGTGCGACCCCTCACTACATCCACCAGAAAGGCATACCGCATAGGGTCAGGGAAACCGGGAGAGGTTTCGCCAACAGAAGGCCCGAGGAAGCTGGACAAAGGTGGGTCACTGGTGGGGACGGCCAGTAGAAAGGAAGAGAGGGGAGCTCTGAACCACCCTCTGGAATTGCCTGGGAGTTGACCGAGTCCCTCACCTGGTGGACGCAGCACGGCTTGGGCAGTCATCGCCTGCAGCATTGACCTGAATAACAACCGTGAGTAAAGCTTTGGAAACTGCAATTACAAGTCTCTGTGTTTCATCGCCACACCAGCACCATCAGTACTGGGACACTCACACCATTACTCCCACCATCATCCACATTAGCTGCCCTGAGGCAATACTCCTCCCGTGGGGAGTTATCCCATCCTCAGCTGCGCAACCAACATCAGCCTCAGCGGTCGGCAGCGCAGCGGCGGTCCCCACTGACCGCAATCCACGGGTGGCGTAGTCGGACACTTATTACAACATTTAGACTGCCACTGGTTTGACCACCCTGGGCACGGACCGGGTCACCGCCACACGGAGACTACAACCCCCAGCATCTCAGCGATCCGGCTCCGGGTATTCCCCTGCACAGCACTGGCCCAGGGGGCGCGTCAACTTTGGCGTAGTCGGCAGGATCTTTACCAACCCGCCACAAGCGGGTATTGCGTGCCTGAAGAAAACTGCACATGTACCTTAAAAAGAAGTCTCCCGCCATTTCCAGAAGTTTCCCGCTGTCCAGAGTCGTTTCCCGCCATCCGGAGCCGATTCCCGCCATCAGACGCCATTTTGGACCGTTTCCCGCCATCTTCATCCGTTTTTCCCGCCCTGGCAGAGCGGACGCCATTATGTGCGCACCAAAGGACAGCAGGAAGCCACCTCCCATCGTGGGCCAGGTCTCAGAGTGGCGCCAAAGAAGGAGCCTGCCCCCACCAGCCATGAATGCCGCAATGGAGATGTCCATCAACGTGGGGGGGCTGCCCCTGAAGGTGATTGTCAGCAGATGCCCCCAAGACCAACCCCCATGGGGGCGGATAGGAAAGAAAACTGAGGGGCTGGGTGCGGCCTGGATCAGTCTGGACCTGCTGCACCCGGAGATGGAGGGAGCAGAAAAATCCACCAGCACCCTGGCCCGCAGCCTGCTGCAAGCGGAGCCACCCTGCAGCCTGACAGAACTGCTGGCCCAACTGCCTAGAGACCCGGACCGTGCGCGCGCAGCGCTGGAAGATCTGAATAAAAGAATGGTCCGGGCGCAGCGGGATGTGTTTGCCGGGTGGAGAGAGGAGATGGCCCGGCAGCACGGAGGTGACCTGCAGAGGACCCCGCCGGAACCGGGCAGCGCGCTTACAACCGGGCGTGGAGAAGAGAGACCGGCAGCTGCAGATGACGCCGCGGAGGAGGCCACGGAGACCGAGGCAGGTAATGGGGACGCCACCACCCCAAGCCCGGGGAACACCAGCCTGCCCTCACCCTCCGTTGCGGGACCCGAAGCCCCGGGGACCGTACCTGACACCACGCCTCCACCGCCACCAGCTGAGTGTAGCGCTGGCGTCCCTGCCCTCTGCTAGGCAGGGACGCTGCTCCCCTCACCGCTCTGCTCCGTGCCCGGCGTCCTCTCTCCGCTCTGCTGTCAGCGCGCGCTCCTTCCCGGCGTCCTCCTCCCGCTCTGCTCTCAGCGCGCGCTCCTTCCCGGCCCCTGTGCTTAGGGCGCGCGCGCTCCCCTCCTCTTAAAGGGGCCGCGCGCGCCGTCCTAAGGAGTCCTCGGCCAATGGCCGGAGGACTTCATCATATATAAGGCACCTCCTCCAAAATGGAGGTGCCCGAGCAATGTTGTTTGCACCTGTGTCTCACCTGTGCTTCAGCCCTCAGGTCCCGCTGCCAGTTACCTGCCAGTTTCCTGCCAGTTACCTGCCTGATTCCTGCCTGAATACTTGTTACCTGTCTGCCAGTCCGAGGTCCGACGGTCTGCCTTACTACTCCTGTCAGTCTGTCTAAAGGACCAGCCTGCCCGCTCACCTGGGAGCGCATATCAGCTACCTGCCTGCTTTCCTGAGGTCCGACGGTCTGCCTTACAACTCCGGTCAGTCTGTCTATGGACCAGCTTGCCCGCTCACCTGGGAGCGCTTCTCCGTTACCTGCCTGCTTGCCAGCCCGGAGGCTCCGTTGTCACGTGCTGTGACCACCAGCTATTCCAGACTCTTGCCCGCTCACCTGGGAGCGCTTCTCCGTTACCTGCCTGCTTGCCTACCTGGAGGCTCCGCCGTCACGTGCTGTGACCACCAGCTATTCCAGACTCTTGCCCGCTCACCTGGGAGCGCTTCTCCGTTACCTGCCTGCTTGCCTGCCCGGAGGCTCCGTTGTCACGTGCTGTGACCATCAGCTACTTCAGACTCTTGTCCGCTCACCTGGGAGCGCTTCTCCGTTACCTGCCTGCTTGCCAGTCCGGAGGTTCCGCCGTCACGTGCCGTGACCACCTGCTATTCCAGAGACTCTCGCTTGCTCACCTGGGAGCACACATCTACCATCTGCCTGCTAGCCTACCCGGAGGCTCTGCCATCACAGGTCGTACCTACCCTTTACCCAGAGACTGCCCTGATCACTTGCCGTATCTCCCTGTCCGTTCATCCAGAGACTGCCACCCGCTCCCTTACAAGGGCCGCCCCCTTGTATAGTAGCTCAGAGGTTCCGCCTCCCAGACCCGTTACAGTTTGCTCGGGCCATGGAACCCGGTGGCACCCAAGCTCCCTCGCTCTCGGACCTCTGTCTTGAACTGTCCCGTCAGAGGTCCCAACAGGAGTCCATCCTGGGTCACCTGCGGAATGTTAATACTCGCCTGAACACTCTGTCTGATCCACCAACAACCTCCGCCAGTGCCACATCTTGCAATCCGGCAGCTCCGCTGCCCACTAATACCATGGTATCCTACCCCGGACCCCGGCTTTCTGCACCTCCTCGCTTCGGAGGCGACTCCGTCCAGGCTCGGGGCTTCTTAAATCAGTGCACCCTGCATTTCGAACTTTTGTCCTACCAGTTTAACTCCGACCGGGCCAAAATTGCCTTCATCATGTCCCATCTCACCGGGGAGGCCCTGGCCTGGCTAAATCCTCTATGGGAGAGAGGAGACCCCCTGGTGTCCAACTTGCCTGCTTTTCTCACGGCTTTCCGGAAAGTCTTCGACGAACCCGGACGGAAGACCTCATCTGCATCATCGTTGCTACGCCTCCGTCAGGGGAGTCTCACCGTGGGCCAATATGCCATACGGTTCCGTACCCTTGCCTCGGAGCTGGCCTGGGATAACGACGCTCTGGTTTCCGTCTTCTGGGAGGGTCTGTCCGGCCGTATTAAAGATGAACTTGCCGGTCGGGACATTCCTACCACTCTCGATGATTTAATAACTCTTGCCACCCGGATTGACCTACGGTTCCAGGAGCGTGCCAGAGAGGTCACCCGTGAGAGGAGGTTACCACGTCTAGCTCCTACTTTTCAGAAACCCGTCACTCCTTCTGTCTCTAACCAGGTACACCCTCCTGAGCCTATGCAGGTCGACCAGACCAAGATGGTCAAGACCCATCAGGACTTACGCCGTGCCGAGGGGACCTGCTTCTACTGTGGCAGTAAGGAGCACTGGATCCGTGCCTGCCCGGAGAGGTCGGGAAACGCCTGTGTCTAGGTTCGCTCAGAGAGGTCCACCTAGACAAGAATAAATCCTCTCCATCCCTGCTGTTGTCAGTTTCAATCGTCTACGGGGAGAACCGTTATTTCGAACTAGCCCAACTGGACTCTGGAGCAGCCGGGAATCTTATTTCACAGTCCCTGGTAGAGAAATACCGCATCCCCACCAAACCTCTGGCTGTACCCTTGTCTGTGGCTGCCGTGGATGGGGGTCTCTTACCACGCCCCATCCAACTCATCACCGAATCCATTACTCTGCAGGTGGGAATGCTGCATTCTGAGAGTATCTCCTTTCATGTTCTGCCTGGACTCTCTCACGCCCTCTTGCTAGGTCTGCCTTGGCTCCAGAAACATGCACCCGTGCTTGACTGGCAAACCGGAGAAGTCCTTCGCTGGGGACAAGACTGTCATAAGACCTGCCTGGTTCCCGTCCATCCCGTCCGTCCCTCTCCTACCCCAGCTAATCTACCTGGACTTCCAATTCCTTATTGGTCTTATGCTGATTTCTTTAATAAAAAGGAGGCAGAGACATTACCCCCTCATAGACCATACGACTGTCCCATCGACCTGTTACCCGGTACTACTCCTCCCCGTGGGCGTATTTATCCTTTATCCGCTGCTGAGACCCGGTCGATGTCCGAATATATTGAGGAGAATCTGGCCAGGGGATTCATCCGGAAATCTACCTCCCCGGCGGGAGCAGGCTTCTTTTTCGTCAAAAAGAAGGACGGCTCTCTCCGTCCCTGTATAGACTATAGAGGCCTAAACCACATCACGGTGAAGAATAAGTATCCCCTTCCGCTCATTCCAGAATTATTTGATCGTCTGAGGGGGGCTAGAATCTTCACCAAACTAGACCTCCGTGGGGCGTACAACCTGGTTCGTATCCGTCAAGGGGATGAATGGAAGACGGCATTCAACACCCGGGACGGCCACTATGAATACCTGGTAATGCCCTTTGGTCTCTGTAACGCTCCTGCCGTCTTTCAAGAGTTGGTCAATGACATCTTCCGGGACCTTCTCTACTCCTGCGTAGTGGTGTACCTGGACGACATCTTGGTCTTCTCTCCGGATCTCCAGACTCACCGGAGGGACGTTCGTCAGGTCCTGCTCAGGCTCAGGCAGAATCACCTCTTCGCTAAATACGAGAAGTGCCTCTTTGAGCAGACCTCGCTTCCGTTTTTGGGCTACATTATTTCTCAGACCGGCCTACGAATGGATCCAGTGAAACTGTCTGCCATCGAGAAATGGCCTCGACCGGAGGGGCTGAAGGCCATTCAGCGGTTCCTGGGCTTCGCCAACTACTACCGCCTCTTCATACCACACTTCTCTTCCCGGACTGCCCCAATTTCCGCGCTCACCCGTAAGGGTACTAATCCCAAAGAGTGGCCGCCCGAAGCAGAAGAAGCCTTTCTTTCCTTAAAACAGGCCTTCTCTTCCGCCCCGGTGCTGCATCGCCCGGACGGCAACAAGCAGTTCTTCCTGGAAGTGGACGCCTCCTCCTCTGGAGCTGGAGCGGTACTTACTCAAAAATCTTCTTCCGGGAGGATGGTAACTTGCGGCTTCTTCTCTAAACTCTTCTCCTCCTCAGAGCGCAATTATTCCATAGGAGATCGAGAGTTATTGGCCATCAAACTGGCATTGGAGGAGTGGCGTTACCTGCTTGAGGGGGCTCTTCACCCGGTAATAATTTACACTGACCACAAGAACTTGGCTTACCTCCAGCATGCCCAGAGACTTAACCCGCGCCAAGCCCGGTGGTCCTTGTTTTTTGCTCGTTTTGATTTTGTCCTTCATTTTCGCCCGGCTGACAAAAACGTCAAGGCGGACGCCTTGTCTCGATCCTTTCTGGTATCTGATCTCGAGGAAGATCCGAAACACATCATCGATCCCGCCAGAGTAATGCAGGTGGCTCCCGTGAGTCTAAATCGTCTCCCTCCCGGAAAGACGTTCGTATCAGTACCTGATCGGGAGAAGATCCTTCACTGGGGTCACTCGTCTAAACTGGCTGGCCACGCTGGTCAGAAGAAGACCCTCCAGCTTATTTCCCGGCACTACTGGTGGCCTACCCTGCACAAGGATGTAATAGACTTTGTTTCTGCCTGTGTATCCTGCGCCCGCAACAAGGTTCCGAGACATCTGCCAGCCGGTCGCCTCCTTCCGCTCCCAGTACCTGCTGCCCCCTGGCAGCATATTGCAATGGACTTCATAACTGACCTCCCACTCTCTGACGGTTGTACGGTCATTTGGGTGGTCGCTGACCGCTTCTCCAAGATGGCTCATTTCGTTCCCCTGCCAGGCCTCCCGTCTGCACCCGAGCTAGCTAGAGACTTTATTCGTCACATCTTCCGTCTTCATGGCCTGCCCCTCCACATCGTGTCGGATCGTGGGGTACAGTTCACCTCACGCTTCTGGAGAGCCACTTGTAAACTACTAGACGTCACCCTGGACTTCTCTTCCGCTTACCACCCACAGTCCAATGGTCAAGTGGAGCGGATCAATCAGAACCTGACCAGTTACCTCCGGCACTTCGTTAATGCCCACCATTCTGACTGGGTGGATCTCCTACCATGGGCCGAGTTCTCTTACAATAATCACGAGAGCGAATCCTCCTCCAAATCCCCGTTTTTTGTAGTCTTTGGTCAGCATCCTCGGATTCCTTTTCCTGTCTCCACCTCGGTGGACAACCCGGCTGCGGAATCTCTCGTTAGCAAATTTTCCTCCATTTGGGAGAGTACCCGATCCGCACTCCTTCAGTCTTCCGAGCGTATGAAAAGACACGCTGACAAAAAACGTCTGGACCCTCCTCAATTCCGTCCTGGGGATAAAGTCTGGCTCTCGTCCAAATATGTCCGGCTCAAGATCCCTTCCTATAAGTTAGGGCCTCGGTTCATCGGCCCACTGGAGGTCATCAGTCAGATCAACCCGGTGGCCTATAAATTGAAACTCCCGGCCAACTTACGGATCCCTAACTCCTTCCATGTATCTCTCCTCAAACCTGTGGTACTTAACTCTTTTTCCAAGTCTACAGGTACGCCTCCTGCTCCGGTTTCTGCTGAGGACGAGTTTGAGGTAGAGAACATTCTTGCCACCAAAAGGGTAAGAGGAAAGACCTTTTTTCTGGTAGATTGGAAGGGGTTTGGTCCTGAGGAGAGAACGTGGGAGCCCCGGGAGAACATCCATGCCCCTCTCATCCTAGCTAAATTTCTGTCTGGCCTAAAAAAGGGGGGGCCTAAAGGGGGGGGTACTGTAGCGCTGGCGTCCCTGCCCTCTGCTAGGCAGGGACGCTGCTCCCCTCACCGCTCTGCTCCGTGCCCGGCGTCCTCTCTCCGCTCTGCTGTCAGCGCGCGCTCCTTCCCGGCGTCCTCCTCCCGCTCTGCTCTCAGCGCGCGCTCCTTCCCGGCCCCTGTGCTTAGGGCGCGCGCGCGCGCGCTCCCCTCCTCTTAAAGGGGCCGCGCGCGCCGTCCTAAGGAGTCCCCGGCCAATGGCCGGAGGACTTCATCATATATAAGGCACCTCCTCCAAAATGGAGGTGCCCGAGCAATGTTGTTTGCACCTGTGTCTCACCTGTGCTTCAGCCCTCAGGTCCCGCTGCCAGTTACCTGCCAGTTTCCTGCCAGTTACCTGCCTGATTCCTGCCTGAATACTTGTTACCTGTCTGCCAGTCCGAGGTCCGACGGTCTGCCTTACTACTCCTGTCAGTCTGTCTAAAGGACCAGCCTGCCCGCTCACCTGGGAGCGCATATCAGCTACCTGCCTGCTTTCCTGAGGTCCGACGGTCTGCCTTACAACTCCGGTCAGTCTGTCTATGGACCAGCTTGCCCGCTCACCTGGGAGCGCTTCTCCGTTACCTGCCTGCTTGCCAGCCCGGAGGCTCCGTTGTCACGTGCTGTGACCACCAGCTATTCCAGACTCTTGCCCGCTCACCTGGGAGCGCTTCTCCGTTACCTGCCTGCTTGCCTACCTGGAGGCTCCGCCGTCACGTGCTGTGACCACCAGCTATTCCAGACTCTTGCCCGCTCACCTGGGAGCGCTTCTCCGTTACCTGCCTGCTTGCCTGCCCGGAGGCTCCGTTGTCACGTGCTGTGACCATCAGCTACTTCAGACTCTTGTCCGCTCACCTGGGAGCGCTTCTCCGTTACCTGCCTGCTTGCTAGTCCGGAGGTTCCGCCGTCACGTGCCGTGACCACCTGCTATTCCAGAGACTCTCGCTTGCTCACCTGGGAGCACACATCTACCATCTGCCTGCTAGCCTACCCGGAGGCTCTGCCATCACAGGTCGTACCTACCCTTTACCCAGAGACTGCCCTGATCACTTGCCGTATCTCCCTGTCCGTTCATCCAGAGACTGCCACCCGCTCCCTTACAAGGGCCGCCCCCTTGTATAGTAGCTCAGAGGTTCCGCCTCCCAGACCCGTTACACTGAGCCTCAGGCAGCAAGCACCGTCGTAACGCCCCGCCCTGCGCTGTGCCCTCTGAACCCTGGCGCCGTACAGCGTGAGACGTCACAGGCCAGGACGCAAGGCCTAGCACACCCGGGCGCCGCTGCCTCACCAGCGCCCCCTACCTTGGCGGTGCCACCCCCGGGCGCGACCAACAAGCGACCACCGGCCTGGTCGCAAGGCCGAGTGCCCCCGGGCGCTGCCACCCGTCCGAAGCCCACAGTGCCACCCTTGGGCACGGACCTGTATGCCCAATATACCAGCCCGGACGGGCTACCCTTTGAATGGCCGCCGGAGTTCGCCAACCCCCGTCTCCGGAAAGAGCGACCCCTGAGTGAGCCTTTGATCCCGGCCCCGGAGACCGCCAACATCGCTCCACCCCTGCCGGAGGATGCCCAGTTTGCATGGGACCCCACTGGCGAGAACCTCATGGGCTTCACCCAGGAGACCCGGGCGGAAGAAGCCCAGCGCCTGGAGTGTTGCCGTCAGCAGCTAGCCACCTATGAAAGAGAGCGGCGGCAGAGGCGCATCAGGGAGCAGCGACTCCAGGCCAGGAGCGCGGAGCAAAAGAGGAGGGCCCGACAAGACACCCATGCCATCCGCGAACCCAGAGCCACCGGGACCGTAGTCAAGTTCCAGCTGGAGCATGGCTGGGGCTTCATCAGAGACCCGGAGGCTGACACCGACGTCTTTGTCACTAGAAGGGACGTTGAAAGCCACCTGTCAGAGGGACATCACGGACGTGACCTGTACCCCGGCGACGTGGTCACCTACACCCGGCACAAGTACGCAAAGGGACTGTACGCCCTCCATGTTCACCGGCTCACAGAGGAGGAACTGCAGTACCGCCCAGACACGGAATACACTGAGGATCCGGACGGACCAGAAGATTACCCGGAAGAGCGAGAAGGACACCGTTACCAGTAAACGGTAAAATGGAACTGTATATAGTTACCCGTCAGGGTACAAGAACTGTTGCGAAGTGAAGTGTGGTCCCCGTTGGGACTAGTGTGGAACTGTTTCTTGATAAAAAGTTTCCTGTGTGCGTGTTACCCCAATATCCTTAACCAGGCTGAGGACTGTGAGCAGCCACTCCCTTATCCCCACTGGCCGAGGACTGAGAGCGGCCAATCCCTTGTAAATAGTTGCGCTTCTTAAAGCGCCCCCTACTGGTTTTATACAAAAACCGCAACGTCTACCTCAGGAATTAAATGGACTGTTGCACCTTTACTTGGTCGCAAGTTGCACAGCGGCCAGAGCCCAAGAATGTTCTACTTGAAAATGTTTTATATTGAAAGGTTTTATATGCTGCTAGAATAATAATAAAACATTTGTATGTGATGTTTTATATGCTAAAAGAGTTCCAGTGGCATTAGCAAGATGTTTTATGAAAAGGAGTACCAGTAACGTTAAAAAAAAAAAGAAGAATACCTCCCATAAAGGGATGAGTGAAAAGTTATTGTCTTATATACGAATGCATTCTAAAAACTTGTATGTTTAAATTGTCTTTGCTCTTTTCCAGCCCGAGGACGTGCTGTGATTTACCAGGGGGGAATGTAGCACCCCGAGGGCTCGGCTGCTACAGGGGTATTGCACCTCAGACCAGAGGTGTGATATTCCACTCCCGGGTAAGGATGGAGTGTGGACCAGGGCTCAGTAAGCTGCATGCACCACACACACCCCATTTCCGAGGAACAGACCAACGGTGCTCCCACTAGACAGAGTGCAGGCACGACAGCTTCTGTTCCTGGCTGGAGTGGGGAGGGGGGTGGAATACCCAGTGGTGTAGGAGCAGATAGGGGTGGGTTTCTGGGCATAGGTAGGAGCCCATTGGTTGCTAGTCACCTGGGCTCGGGTGTTAGAAGGAGGTATATAAGGTGGGCACCATCTTAGAACAGGGTCGAGTTCAGCCAGTTCAGTCAGGAGGAGAAGAGGAGAGGAGCTCAGCCAGAGAGGGCTGACAGGGAGCTGTGGCTCAGTCTGGGCCCAGCTCCAGAGGCAGGCCTGGAGTGGAGGCCAGAAGCAGCAGAGAGAGGAGGAACAGAAAGGAAGATAAGAAAGGAACTGGAACAGAGGAGAAAGGAAGCAAGGAACACAGAGAAAGGCCCAGAGACACGAAGGCAGAAGGAACCCCATATGCCCAGAGGAGATACTGGGTGAAGGGTTGGCAGAATAGGGTACCGGAACCCAAATTGGTGGAGGCGACTAATCCTCAGCCAAAACCGGAGGTTGTGACCCCATCTTGGTGCGACCCCTCACTACATCCACCAGAAAGGCATACCGCATAGGGTCAGGGAAACCGGGAGAGGTTTCGCCAACAGAAGGCCCGAGGAAGCTGGACAAAGGTGGGTCACTGGTGGGGACGGCCAGTAGAAAGGAAGAGAGGGGAGCTCTGAACCACGCTCTGGAATTGCCTGGGAGTTGACCGAGTCCCTCACCTGGTGGACGCAGCACGGCTTGGGTAGTCATCGCCTGCAGCATTGACCTGAATAACAACCGTGAGTAAAGCTTTGGAAACTGCAATTACAAGTCTCTGTGTTTCATCGCCACACCAGCACCATCAGTACTGGGACACTCACACCATTACTCCCACCATCATCCACATTAGCTGCCCTGAGGCAATACTCCTCCCGTGGGGAGTTATCCCATCCTCAGCTGCGCAACCAACATCAGCCTCAGCGGTCAGCAGCGCAGCGGCGGTCCCCACTGACCGCAATCCAAGGGTGGCGTAGTCGGACACTTATTACAACATTTAGACTGCCACTGGTTTGACCACCCTGGGCACGGACCGGGTCACCGCCACACGGAGACTACAACCCCCAGCATCTCAGCGATCCGGCTCCGGGTATTCCCCTGCACAGCACTGGCCCAGGGGGCGCGTCATATACAGTACAGACCAAAAGTTTGGACACACCTTCTCATTTAAAGATTTTTCTGTATTTTCATGACAATGAAAATTGTACATTCACACTGAAGGCATCAAAACTATGAATTAACGCATGTGGAATTATATACTTAACAAAAAAGTGTGAAACAACTGAAAATATGTCTTATATTCTAGGTTCTTCAAAGTAGCCACCTTTTGCTTTGATGACTGCTTTGCACACTGTTGGCATTCTCTTGATGAGCTTCAAGAGGTAGTCACCGGAAATGGTCTTTTAACAATCTTGAAGGAGTTCCCAGAGATGCTTAGCACTTGTTGGCCCTTTTGCCTTCACTCTGCGGTCCAGCTCATCCCAAACCATCTCGATTGGGTTCAGGTCTGGTGACTGTGGAGGCCCGGTCATCTGGCGTAGCACCCCATCACTCTCCTTCTTGGTCAAATAGCCCTTACACAGCCTGGAGGTGTGTTTGGGGTCATTGTCCTGTTGAAAAATAAATGATGGTCCAACTAAACGCAAACCGGATGGAATAGCATGCCGCTGCAAGATGCTGTGGTAGCCATGCTGGTTCAGTATGCCTTCAATTTTGAATAAATCTCCAACAGTGTCACCAGCAAAGCACACCCACACCATCACACCTCCTCCTCCATGCTTCACGGTGGGAACCAGGCATGTAGAGTCCATCCGTTCACCTTTTCTGCGTCGCACAAAGACACGGTAGTTGGAACCAAAGATCTCAAATTTGGACTCATCAGACCAAAGCACAGATTTCCACTGGTCTAATGTCTATTCCTTGTGTTCTTTAGCCCAAACAAGTCTCTTCTGTTTGTTGCCTTTCCTGAGCAGTGGTTTCCTAGCAGCTATTTTACCATGAAGGCCTGCTGCACAAAGTCTCCTCTTAACAGTTGTTGGAGATGCGTCTGCTGCTAGAACTCTGTGTGGCATTGACCTGGTCTCTAATCTGAGCTGCTGTTAACCTGCGATTTCTGAGGCTGGTGACTCGGATAAACTTATCCTCAGAAGCAGAGGTGACTCTTGGTCTTCCTTTCCTGGGGCGGTCCTCATGTGAGCCAGTTTCTTTGTAGCGCTTGATGGTTTTTGCAACTGCACTTGGGGACACTTTCAAAGTTTGCCCAATTTTTCAGACTGACTGACCTTCATTTCTTAAAGTAATGATGGCCACTCATTTTTCTTTACTTAGAATTTGTATTATGGCAAGAAAAAAGCTAACAGTCTATTCAGTAGAACTATCAGCTGTGTATCCACCAGACTTCTGCACAACACAACTGATGGTCCCAACCCCATTTATAAGGCAAGAAATCCCACTTATTAAACCTGACAGGGCACACCTGTGAAGTGAAAACCATTTCCGGTGACTACCTCTTGAAGCTCATCAAGAGAATGCCAAGAGTGTGCAAAGCAGTCATCAAAGCAAAAGGTGGGTACATTGAAGAACCTAGAATATAAGACATATTTTCAGTTGTTTCACACTTTTTTGTCAAGTATATAATTCCACATGTGTTAATTCATAGTTTTGATGCCTTCAGTGTGAATGTACAATTTTCAAAGTCATGAAAATACAGAAAAATCTTTAAATGAGAAGGTGTGTCCAAACTTTTGGTCTGTACTGTACATACACATGTAAGGGAGTGAAGGTGTTGCCCACAGTCCCCCTTGAAGATCTTTAAAGTGATGCACAGCATTATGATGTGTTGTATGTCTAATAACTTGCATTGTTACTAAGGAGGAAGTTGTTTTCTGCCCAAGCACAAGTAGTTGACAGGGACAGTTAGAGTTAATGGTTAATACAAAGAAATAGTCGGCACTCCGTAGTCCTCGTTAGTAATAGTGGTATACGTGGAGAGATTACAAGTAAAATGAAGAAATCCCGGCACTCACGTGTATTCGATCAGTTCATTTATTCCACATGTAGGAAAACTACAACAAGACGTTTCAGCCCCTCTCAGGCTTTTTTCAATGGTCAATTGATCGAATACACGTGAGTGCCGGGATTTCTTCATTTTAGAGTTAATGGTTAGACTAGCCCAGAGTGGGAAGTGCTGAAGTGAAAGAACAGCAGAGAGTTTCCTGTCAGGACATGATATAGGGACTAGCCAGCTGTAGTAGCAAACCTCTGGTCTGGCTGAGTAGCAAAACCGCATTCAGTGGGTGCGTTTGTGGCAAGAAGGAGACCAACAAGGCAGGTAGTAAGCTTCTACGAGAGAAGCGACAATGAGAAGGATCTGGTGTCAGTCCAGAGCAAAAGAGAGAAAAGTAAGACGTATCGGGGTCTGGGGCAGGAAGCCTAGCTTGACCATATTTAGCTTGACCATATGTAGTTGTCTGTCTGTTGGGTAACGGGAGGGAGAAGGAAGTACAAACGAGATAAAGAGGAAATGCCCCGCATGGTAGTCTAGAGGCGTCAATAAAGCGGAAAGCTAAGTAGCAGCCATATTGGTATAGAAAACTCCCCTAAGGGGAGAAGGATGTGGATCTGCAGGTGGAAGTATAGGACTCTTGCTTGCTGGACTGTAGTGCCATTATTGGAGACAAGGAGGGTCCCTGAATAGAGTGTGCTGGGCTGTGTTGAGGCAGAAGAGTTATATAAAGTAGAAAGCGAGAGTGACTCCATGAAAGAGAAGAGCAAGTGTGTGATAATGTTCCATGTCACAGCAGAAACGTTGCTAAAAATGAATACCTACTACCTGCTGTACATAGTTCCTTAAAAGTTATTGTTCAGAAAAAATATGTTTGTTTATTTATGAACTATGGCCACCCTCATTGAACTCCGTAACATCTGGTCCTGGTTGGCCGAATACAACAGCATCATGCAGTGTGCAAGGGCGTATCACCACCACAGCTAAAGTCCACACACCTAGCCTGGACCCTCATTTTCATGTAGCGTGCCGGGGCATGAAACACATTACACACACATGACACAAACTTACCTTTCCTGTAGATAGCTGACATTTCATGCAAGCAGTAAGAATAACAAAAGGGCAAAAGGAGGAACACAGCAGAGAAGGACCTGCAGGACCTGAATGTAAGTCATTTTCATCTCTCCATTCTGCATTCCTACTTATATTTGCATGTCAGACACATGCCTTTTCTCACTCTACCCTTCCCCAATAGTACGTGCCTCCTTTGGGTATTTATCTGCCTGATATACTTCACAGTACATTTTTAAAGCCTAATTCTCATATCCTGTTTTTGACTCTGGCTTGGTAGTGAAATGCTAGAGGGAAACTGATGAGAGAACTGATCCCACATATTTGTATGGAATTATTCACAGGTATTCAGTACATCAGTTGTCGTGCTAGACTTTGTACTTCAGAAGGATCAAAATTGCTGCACAGAATAGTTTGTTGACTTGACTATGAACGCCAGATTGCCGCATAACTTTATTTTCATTGTGTCCAGCTCAGGCATAAAACAAGTGGCCAGACACAACTAATATATGGAAGCCAAACCATATTGCTTTGTTACAAAGCCATCCTGTGAAATATAAATGATACATTGTGTCAAAATAGCAAAAATAAAAATGTTTTCTTAACTAAAACCAACTGTTTTTGTATTTTGAGATTTTCTGTACGTTTGTGGTGACTGCTATCTTGCCAGATCTGCTGTTAACAGCATTTAGAGATATGCTTTACAGCAACCACTGATCATAGAATCATAGAATGTTAGAGTTGGAGAGGACCTCCAGGATCATCGTGTCCAACCCCCTGCTCAATGCAGGATTCACTAAACCATCTCAGACCGATGTCTGTCCAGCCACTCTTTGAAGACTTCCATTGAAGGAGAACTCACCACCTCTAATGGCAGCCTGTTCTACTCATTGATCACTGTCAAAGTTTTCTCTAATATCTAATCTGTATCTTCTCCCTTTCCGTTTCATTCCATTGCTTCTAATGTGCAAATGAAAATAAGGATGATCCCTCTACACTGTGACATCCCTTCAGATATTTGTAGACAGCTATTAAGCCTCCTCTTAGCCTTCTTTTTTGCAATCTATACATCCCCAGATCCTTTAACTATTCCTCACAGGACATTGTTTGCAGTCCACTCACAATCCTGGTAGCTCTTCTCTGAACTTGATCCAGTTTTTCAATGTGTTTTTTAAAATGTGATGCCCAGAACTGGAGAAAGTATTCCAGATGAGGTCTGACCAAGGAGGAGTAAATTACTTCACGTGATCTAGACTCTGTGCTTCTCTTAATACTTCCCAGAACTATGTTTGTCTTTTTTTCTGCTGCATCAAACTGTAGACTCATGTGCAGTCTGTGATCCATTAGTATAGCCAAGTCTTTTTCATACGTGTTGTTGCTTAGTTCCATTCCTCCCATTCTGTAGATGTCATTTTTGTTTTTCTTGCCCAGATATAGGTAAATACCATTTTGTTAAATACAGTGCATTGTGAAAGTATTTGGCCCCCTTGAACTTTTCTACCTTTTGCCACATTTCTGGCTTCAAACATAAAGACATAAAATTCTATTTTTTTGGGGAAGAATCAACAACAAGTGGGACACAATCGTGAAGTGGAACGAAATTTATTGGATATTTTAAACTTTTTAACAAATTAAAAACTGAAAAGTGGGGCGTGAAATATTATTCGGCCCCTTTACTTTTAGTGCAGCAAACTCACTCCAGAAGTTCAGTGAGGATCTCTGAATGATCCAATGTTGTCATAAATGACTGGTAATGATAAATAGAATCCACCGGTGTGTAATCAAGTCTCTGTATAAATGCACCTGCTCTGTGATAGTCTCAGGGTTCTGTTTCAAGTGCAGAGAGCATCATGAGGACCAAGGAACACACCAGGCAGGTCCGAGATACTTTTGTGGCGAAGTTTAAAGCCGAATTTGGATACAAAAAGATTTCCAAAGTTTTAAACATCTCAAGGAGCACTGTGCAAGCGATCATATTGAAATGGAAGGAGTATCAGACCACTGCAAATCTACTAAGACCCGCCCGTCCTTCTAAACTTTCATCTTGAACAAGGAGAAGACTGATCAGAGATGCAGTCAAAAGGCCCATGAACTGCAGAGATTTACAGCTGAGGTGGGAGAGTCTGTCCATAGGACAACAATCAGTCGTACACTGCACAAATCTGGCCTTTATAAAAGAGTGGCAAGAAGAAAGCCATTTCTCAAAGATATCCATAAAAAGACTCGTTTGAAGTTTGCCACAAGCCACCTGGAAGACACACCAAACATGTGGAATAAGGTGCTCTGGTCAGATGAAACCAAAATCAAACTTTTTGGCCACAATGCAAAACGATATGTTTGGCGTAAAAGCAACACAGCTCATCATCCTCAAAACACCATCCCCACTGTCAAACATGGTGGTGGCAGCATCAAGGTTTGGGCCTGCTTTTCTTCAGCAGGGACAGGGAAGGTAGTTAAAATTGATGGGAAGATGAACGGAGCCAAATACAGGACCATTCTGGAAGAAAACCTGTTGGAGTCTGCAAAAGACCTGAGACTGGGACGGAGATTTATCTTCCAACAAGACAATGATCCCAAACATAACGCAAAATCTACAATGCAATGGTTCAAAAATAAACATATCCAAGTGTTAGAATGGCCAAGTCAAAGTCCAGACCTGAATCCAATCGAGAAACTGTAGAAAGAGCTGAAAACTGCTATTCACAAACGCCCTCCATCCAACCTCAATGAGCTTGAGCTGTTTTGCAAGGAAGAAAGGGCAAGAATTTCAGCCTCTCGATGTGCAAAACTGATAGAGACATACCCCAAGCAACTTGCAGTTGTAATGGCAGCAAAAGGTGGCGCTACAAAGTATTAACTCAAGAGGGCCGAATAATATTGCACGCCCCACTTTTCAGTTTTTAATTTGTTAAAAAAGTTTAAAATATCCAATAAATTTCGTTCCACTTTACGATTGTGTCCCACTTGTTCTTGATTCTTACCAAAAAAATTTGAATTTTATATCTTTTTATGTTTCAAGCCAGAAATGTGGCAAAAGGTAGAAAAGTTCAAGGGGGCCAAATACTTTCACAATGCACTGTACCATTCTATTAGTCACTGCCCATTGTTCAGGCCTATCTAGATCCTTCTGAATCCTTTCTCTGTCTTCTCTAGTGATAGCTATCCCTTCTATCTTCTCTGCAAATGTGGTTAGTTTACCTTCAGTTCCCTTATCTGATGTCACAGTTGTCCACTGGTCTGGCTTTCATAGCCAGATGGAAAAAAAATAAAATCACTGCATACAATGTTTGTTAATTTCGCAGTAGATCCATTCTGATGCAAATCAGTTCTGGTATCAGTCTTGCTTTTACTCATGTGGCTACCAGGTTCTCTTTTGCATGATAATAATGCCTACTGGTCATAGGGTCGGATTAAAAAATGTTGCATCCCTCATTATTTGATCTGGCTCTAGACACCAGGACTATTTACTACTACTTTGTCATCAATTGTGTTAATCTCTGATTTAAAACAAAAGACCGGATACATGTGATGTATGGAAAGCCAGTGTTAAAGGGAATCTGTCAAGAGGTTGTTGCTGTGTAATCTGGCAGCAATATGAGTTAGGGAACGAGACCCTGATTTCAGTGATGTGTCACTTAGTTTACTGGGTGCAACAGTTGTGACACAATCATAGTTTTCTCTACTGCAGATCTAGCAGAGCTCAGTTGTTGAGCTGTGTATAACCCCGTCCACACCACAGCTTTCTGTGCATATTGTATAGTGACAGAGAGCTGCTAATCAGTGCTGGGGGGTGGGGTTGGACTAGGAGGCAAAAGGCCAGTTATCCTGTAGTGATAATCTCCTGCTGATAAAACACTGATTGTATTGAAACATCAAAACACAGCCCAGTAAGTGACAAATCCCTGTAATCCGAGTCTCTGCTCCTACATTATGGTGCTCTCTGGTTACATAGCAAAAACCTGGTGACAGATTCCCTTTATTGATCATTGTTATTCAGCTTGTGATGTAATGAAATAACTGTTTTAAAAATGATGATCTCTACAGATCAGGATAAATCATCCTAATACTAGTTTAAATGGTCAGTGAGTAAACAATGCAACATTTTAGAATTTGTTTTTATTGTAGCTATTGATATGGAAGTATTAAAAAAAAATAGCAACAATTTTTTTAATATAACGCAAAACATGATTTAAAAAAAAACAGATCATTTTCTGAATGCACATAACCTTCAAATTTCCCCAGCTGTACATTGTGTCTTTATACATATACTTAAAACAAGTCTAATATAACTAATACTAATGTATATTATACCTTCAATATTTAAATTGCAACACGAAAAAGGAAAAGTCGTGAAATTCTAAAAATCAGAAGACAATAGAAATATTAATTGCATGCAAATTATTACAAAATTGAAACATTTTTAAAATATTTTTTACTTATTCAGTATTGAGTATGAGGACAATTTCATTGTTGAGGAGTAATCTCGCTATTCAACTTGTCTTTATACCTTTAAATTGTAATGGCTACTGATACATTCTAGTTACATACTTGACTTTGTTTACAGCTGTCTCATTGTTACATAATAACTCCCTTTGTTGTATATGCCGCAATTGTTTACTGTGTTTATTAATGGGAAAATATAATATAGGTAATGTAGGTTTATAACTCATAAAAAATACGACACATTATATTAAAATACATTATATGTGTTAGCTTCAGAAACATTGGTTGTAATTTGCATTTATATGATCTGGTAATATTTTCCTACTTTGGTGATGAAATATAATCCTCCTCATTTTTTTATATATATATATATATATATATATATATATATATATATATATATATATATATATATATATATATATTTGATTCAAGAAAAATAAATGTAATTTCCATGTAAAAGAATTGGTCTGCTCACCATCTTGTGTTTTTTGCTTTGAATTTGTGAATCTTGCCCTTCGCTTTCCGTTGCATCTTAGAATGAGTTCTCATTTTCAACCTTCTATTTATGTCCTGCTCACCTCTGATGGTTGTCCCGGAGAATAGGCAGTGTGTCCCAGCTGTGGGAATTAATGCTGTCACTAGTAAGTGGTGTTGTCAGCACATCTGTATATCTCAGAATGGCCTGTCCAGGCTCGTTGCTTTTAGCTCCTTCAGGATTCAGTGAGATGATAATTTCTAGACCCATTTAGTGTCACTGTTTTTTTTCCCTTCCTCACCATAGCCACAGTGCATTGATCCTCAGTTGTGTGTACAGCTTATCAATGGCATATTCCATGTTCATTACTTTAATACCTCAGGTAGATAATACTCCTACATTATATTTCCTGAACTCCGTTTAGTCAGGTATACAGCAAATAAGTTTGTCTTGGGTTGGAAACACACATGCTGTTTCTTTTTTGCGCCAAAGCTAGAAGCATATTTACAAGAAAGGTGAAGTGCAAATTCTTCATTTGTTGTTTAAAGAAAGATCAAAAACTGCATGTGTAATTACAGCTCTAAAATTTCTTTATTTTTATAAGAAAAACAAAATGACTGTTGTTTTTCAGTATAGTTAAAGCACCACTTCAGTGATTTTTTTCCTTTGTTAGGGATCATGAGTGTCATGTGTGTTTGTGTAAGGATGGTGGACTGTGCTGTCGCGTTCCTGCCCCTGAAGACACCAATTGCGTCATGTGTATTGTGTAATGTGTATTGTGTCATGTGTCTTTGTATATATTGTGATGTGGTTATGTACAGTGTGTAGTAGTATTATAAGTAATGTATTAGGCTTAGTGTTTAGGGCAAGCAACTGCTTCCTGTATATAGTTAGTTGGGGTTGTAGTTTATAGTGTAACGTGAGCAGTGCTGCTGTGGGGTGATCTACAGTAAGAGGAGACTAAAGACAGGGATAGCGAGATCCTGAGAAGAAGTGACTGACTAGTCATAGTGGCCTTTCCTCTATACTTTAGAGGAAACAACCATAAGACTTTTTACCCGCTATCCCTTTTACATAACCGTTATCAAATTATCGTTCAGTAAAAACTCTATGTTGGAACGACAGTTTCCTTTATTGAACTGTGGAACCTATGGTCCTGGCCAGCCCACACCACCGGCTACCTGCAACCTAAACGGGCGTAACGCCCTCACAGCACAAGTCCACACATCCAGCCAGGACCCACACTTTTATGTAGTGCACCAGGTCGTAGAGGGAGATGAGTGCCAAGCTACATTTGTGTTTCTCACCTCTGCTAACCTACCTAAACCTGAAATTTTTTTTCCGTGTGTGGTTCTACCATAACTCCCAAGAAGCACGTTCGCTGTCTTGGGGTTATATTTGACTCAGATCTTTCATTCCCTATAACTAATCATTTGCTTGGTAATGTCATCAGCACCACAAAACATCTCTAAAATTCGACCTTTCCTTACCTTTGACTCTGCAAAAACTTTTAGTGTTGCTCTTATTCATTCTGTTCCGGACTACTGCAACTCTCTACTAATCAGTTTCCCTTTCATTAAACTCTCCCATCTCCAATCCATCCTGAATGCAGCAGCCAGGATCATATTTCTGTCCAACAGCTACACTGATGCCGTCACTCTGTGTCAGTCTTTGAACTGCAGAGTCTAATATAAATGTATCATTCTTACCCACAAAGCTTTCCACAGTTCTGCACCACCTTACATCTCCTCCTTCATCTCTGTCTAGCAGTCAACCCATCCACTCCTTTCTGCTAATGACCTAAGACTAGCATCCTCTATAATCCTAACCTTCCACTCATGTTTCCAGGACTTCTCTTGTGGTGCACCAGTTTTCTGGAATGCACTACCACAGGCAATTCCCCATATCCACAGTTTCAAGCGTGCCCTAAAAATACATTTCTGTAGACTGGTCTATCACCTTACTTCACTAATCTAATTAACTATGCCCTGTTATGCCTTCCATGCACTCAGCAGCACTTTGTATCTGTACTTGTACAGATACTGGCTGGTGACTGGTTCATGCAGCGTTATGTGAATGCCCCTATTTATTATATTGATGGCTGGACCTTACACAAAAAGCATTCTTATCTTTTGTGTCCCTCCTATTTCCTCATTGATTGTAAGCTTAGGAGCAGGATCCTCACTACTCTTGGTATGTGTTGTACTATATGTTACTCTGTAATGTCTTATCCTTTTTGTACGTGTACCCTCTGAATTGTAAAGTGCTGCAGAATATGTTGATACTGTAGAAATAAGAATTATTATTATTCATTTATAAGGTATTAATATTTATAAGGTAGTAACATACTTACCAGTCGCCATCTTCTTTCAGTTTTAGGTTCATTCCTGCACCCCATGGCTACATTTGTGACCCGCTGGATCACGCTGTGGTTGTTGTGAGGAACGGAGGTCACTTTTTGAATTTTCTCAGTGCAAGTCTATGAATGAGGCTGGAGGAGAATAGACTTACTTTGAGAGAATATCCGCTGCTCCGCACAGTGATCTGGCAGATTACAAATGCAGTCACATGCTGGCGCAACGGACCAGAGCGCTGCCAAAACTGGGAGAAGACAAAGACCTTTATAACACTTACATACATGATACCTAAAAAAGGAACAAATTTTAAAAAAAAATCACTGGATTGGTACTTTAAAGGGTATGTTTATCCTTACAACCATTTTTATTGCTTAAGTGCTTGTTAAGAAAATTTGTGGTCACCAACTACAAAAAAACACAGTCATACTCTGTTCTATCTGAGCCATAATTTTAATACATTTTGTAGGGGACAGATAAAAAAGAGCATTACTAGAGAATCAGATTATACAGTTTGTTTATAGGTTGTAATAATGGACTGTAGGCTGTATAGGTCGTCAGATGCAAAACAGTATGGGATATGTAATCAAGACTATTTGCTTCACTTTGTTATTTAGGATATTCGAGATATTTGAATAATTAAATGTGTTTAGACAAAGGTGAATGTAGCCTTAAAGAAGAGCTGTCACCAGGTCAAAACTAACCAGGTTTTGCTCTTAGTTTATTCCCACTGCTCACCTAAGTATGCCATTATTTTTTGTTTTCTTTTCTTCTTTCTTTTTTTATTAAATCCACCATACTGTTCCAAAGATATGAGCCTTTTTATTTCAAGCAAATTTTTATAGCCTTTACAAAAGGGCACGGCAAACAAGGTAGTAATGCAGCTTAAAGACACACCCCCTGATAATCCTGTGAGCACCGTCCCCTTGGTAATGACCATAAAAATCAACACTAAATAAAAAGGCCCATATTTTTTGAACATATGGTGGATTTAAAATAAAAAACAGAATACTAACGGGAGTAGTGGGAATAAAATAGTGGGAATAAAATAGGAGCAAAAACTGGCCTCTTTTGACAAGGTGCTCTTTAAATTAATGAGAACGACACTGCCAGACTTCTCTGGTTCTGGTTTTTCTCCCAAGAGAACACAAAAATCTGACTTCTGAATTCAAATTGATCAGATGATAATTTCAGGGGCAGTCAGGAGACCCCCATACACATTGAATGGTCCGTCAAATCAACAGGGTCTGTGAACTTTAATCCACCGACTATGTGTTACTCACCCAATTGTCCTTTTAGTTTCAAGTTGTTATAAATGATAATAATAATAATAATAATCTATATTTTTTTATAGCGCCAACATATTCTGCAGAGCTTTACAATTCAGAGGTTCATATACAACAGTCACAAGTAACAGTTAAAGATAATACAATAATTAAAGCAACAATAATGACGAGCCTGCTCGTAAGAGCTTACAATCTACAATGAGGTGGGGGTGACACAAAGTACAGGTGCTTATTTACAATGGTGGTCCAGCCATCTTGAGGGAATGGGGGATATTTAGCAGTTATCAGTGACATAGCTATAGGGCTCGCAATTTGGACCATGCTGAAAGCCATGGGGATTACAAGGTCCTCTAGGTCAGAAGGGGCAGCATCCTTGCAGTTCTACCACTAGGTCATTTTGGTAAAAAAACAAAAAATCTTTAAAGAAAGATAGCTAGCAATGTACAATATGGTGCAAAAGTTTTAGTCAGGTGTGGAAAAAATGCTGCAAAGTAAGAAAAATATAGAAGTGTTAATAGTTTATTTTATTTTTTTTTCAATTTACAAAATGAAAAGTGAATGAATAAATAAAAAGAGAAATCTAAATCAAATTTTGGTGTGACCAACCTTTGCCTTAAAAATGGTCTCAAGTCTTCTAGGTAAACTTGAACACAGTTTTTAAAGCACCACTCCAGCGTGTTTTTTATTGCAACGCTAGAGTGGTAACATTAATCTGTATTCCCTGACTCTAGTCTTATACTTACCAGCCGCCTTCTTCATCTGTTCCCAGTGCCACTCCGGTCAGTTTCCAGTAGTTTGTGACCTGCCGGATTCCTCCAGTCTTTGCTGGAGTGATCCAGAAGTCATAACTCAATATAAGTCTATGAGAGACAGAACGAGGCCAGAATGAGGCTTTCATAGACTTGCCTTCGGAGCTTCCGGTCAGTCAGAAGTTGTGGGTGCAAGATGTTGGGCGATCAGTGCAGCGCTGGTAAGAGCTGAAAATAACGGCTGGTGAGTATAACACTAGATTCAGGGAACTTAGATTAGTAGCGCCAAAAAAAAGATACATCCAAAACACATACATTGGATCTATTGCAGCTAAGCAAAATATACATAACTGAACACAAGGTTCTTATTCAACATTCTGATGAGCCTGTAAAAAGCCCACTGCCACGTCACAGCGAACCTCTTAGTGGGTCCCTGACCTTAAAGGTGAGGCACCATGTAGCAGCCACTGCAGAAGCGATACCGCACCAGCAGGTGTGAGAGACCTAGATGTCCCACAGCACCCATGCTGCAAGGTAAAGCCCCCACAGCTTCAGGTCACACCATCCCACAGGCACAGCACCACAGCAACAATGGCAGCCACACTGTACCAACACCAGGTGAATAGATAAAAAATAACTCACCTTCCACATGGTGTCAGTTGAATAGCTGAGAGCAAAATAGACAGAACCCCTCTTGTAGTCTCCTACTAAGGGCTCATACCCATCTGTGTGAAAAAAAAAACGTTCCGATATCTGGACCGAAAAATTGGACGAGTGTCATGCGATTTTCATGTGAGGACAATGTGATTTTTCACACTTAGAATCCGATTTACATCCGATTGTTATGCGATTGCAATCCGATTGCAATGAGATTTTAACATGGGCTTTTACATAGAGGAATTCTCTTTTGTCATTTTCACATATTTTCCAAGAAAATATTCTTATATATACATATAATAGATGGATAGATAGATAGATATACAGATATATACATACATACATACATATAGAAAGATATATAGATAGATAGATATAAATATGTGATTGAGATATATAATCAGTGCTTTGCATGTGTAGCTTACTGTACACGTATTTTAGTACAAAATACATTATTGTCTGAAAAAAATGGCGTGGGGTCCCACTAAATTTTATTAACCTGCAGAGAGAAAGTGGACAGCTGGGGTCTGATGTTTATAGCCTTGGAAGGGTTTAATACCCATTGAGGTTCCCAGGCTATTAATATCAGCTCTCAGTTGTATACTGAGCCTTTAGTGGTTATTAAAATGGGGTACCCAAAAAAATGATGTGGGATTCCCCTATTTTAACAACCTGCAAAGGTTAGGCAGACAGATAGGCGCTGATATTAATAGCCTAGGAAGGGGCCATGGATATTGGCCCCCTCCCAGACTACAAACATGTATTTCCAGACAGACCCTATGATGTTAAGATCAGGGCAATATGGGAATCATATAATTGCTTCCAGGTCTCCTTGCATAGTAAGATAGTTCTTAATGACACTGGCTGTATGTTTGGGGTCTTTGTCCTGCTGAAGAATACATTTAGAGCTAATCAAATATCTCCCTGATGGTATTGCATGAGCGATAAGTATCTGCCTACCAGGTCCCAAATTCCATTTGATTAAATGCAGCTCCAAACTTGTGAGAAATTCCCACCAAGCTTGACCATTTCCCGAAGACCCTCATTGTTATGCTGCTCTCCAGTTCTTTGGTGAACAAACTGCTTTCTATTTCATCCAGATATTTCACATTTTAACTCATCAGTCCAGAGCACATACTGCCATCTTTCTGCACCCCAGTACCTATGTTTTAGTGCATAGTTAAGTTGACTAGTCTTGTTTTCATGTCGAAGGCATACTAAAAAGACAGGGGGACACCAAGTGCAATAGGATTTTATCTGATATACAGTACAGACCAAAAGTTTGGACACACCTTCTCATTTAAAGATTTTTCTGTATTTTCATGACTATGAAAATTGTACATTCAAACTGAAGGCATCAAAACTTTGAATTAACACATGTGGAATTATATACTTAACAAAAAAAGTGTGAAACAACTGAAAATATGTCTTATATTCTAGGTTCTTCAAAGTAGCCACCTTTTGCTTTGATGACTGCTTTGCACACTCTTGGCATTCTCTTGATGAGCTTCAAGAGGTAGTCACCGGAAATGGTCTTCCAACAATCTTAAAGGAGTTCCCAGAGATGCTTAGCACTTGTTGGCCCTTTTGCCTTCACTCTGCGGTCCAGCTCATCCCAAACCATCTCGATTGGGTTCAGGTCTGGTGACTGTGGAGGCCAGGTCATCTGGCGTAGCACCCCATCACTCTCCTTCTTGGTCAAATAGCCCTTACACAGCCTGGAGGTGTGTTTGGGGTCATTGTCCTGTTGAAAAGTAAATGATGGTCCAACTAAACGCAAACCGGATGGAATAGCATGCCGCTGCAAGATGCTGTGGTAGCCATGCTGGTTCAGTATGCCTTCAATTTTGAATAAATCCCCAACAGTGTCACCAGAAAAGCACCCCCACACCATCACACCTCCTCCTCCATGCTTCACGGTGGGAACCAGGCATGTAGAGTCCATCCGTTCACCTTTTCTGCGTCGCACAAAGACACGGTGGTTGGAACGAAAGATCTCAAATTTGGACTCATCAGACCAAAGCACAGATTTCCACTGGTCTAATGTCCATTCCTTGTGTTCTTTAGCCCAAACAAGTCTCTTCTGCTTGTTGCCTGTCCTTAGCAGTGGTTTCCTAGCAGCTATTTTACCATGAAGGCCTGTTGCACAAAGTCTCCTCTTAACAGTTGTTGAAGAGATGTGTCTGCTGCTAGAACTCTGTGTGGCATTGACCTGGTCTCTAATCTGAGCTGCTGTTAACCTGCGATTTCTGAGGCTGGTGACTCGGATAAACATCCTCAGAAGCAGAGGTGACTCTTGGTCTTCCTTTCCTGGGGCGGTCCTCATGTGAGCCAGTTTCTTTGTAGCGCTTGATGTTTTTTGCAACTGCACTTGGGGACACTTTCAAAGTTTGCCCAATTTTTCGGACTGACTGACCTTCATTTCTTAACTACCTCTTGAAGCTCATCAAGAGAATGCCAAGAGTGTGCAAAGCAGTCATCAAAGCAAAAGGTGGCTACTTTGAAGAACCTAGAATATAAGACATATTTTCAGTTGTTTCACACTTTTTTGTTAAGTATATAATTCCACATGTGTTAATTCATAGTTTTGATGCCTTCAGTGTGAATGTATTTTCATAGTCAGGAAAATACAGAAAAATCTTTAAATGAGAAGGTGTGTCCAAACTTTTGGTCTGTACTGTATAAGGTGAAAGGCTAAGGAATAGGATTTTCTTACTCACATTTTAGGGTTGTGTAACCTACAACTGAGGAATCAAAAGAATGACAGCTGCTGCAGCACCCTCAGGACAGGAGAGCCCGCTCTGTTAAACAAGTCGTTGGAGGATTGGTGTGGTGATCTATGCCGCTGGTAAGGTATTCTCAATAAAAATCCAGAAGACATTGTGCAGGACAGATAATGAGGGTTAATTGTCAACGTGTATAGAAGTTGGACTAACTTCTACATCAGGAGGACCACAATACTAATCCATTATTATTGGGGTTTCCTGATGAAGAATGTCTTCTGGATTTTTATTGGAAATACCTTACCAGCAGCGCAGATCACCACTCCAATCCTCCAAGCACATGTCAAAGTTATGGCTTTTCCCCAGCAATTTTCCATGAAGACCACTCTTGGACTGAGTTCTATGCAGCTGTCAGCTCTGAGCTCATGGCAATGCTGGACATCTTCTGATAGCAAAGGTAAGTAAGCATGGTGTGTCTTTTATCTGCCACACAAAGTTTCCTTTGGTGACCACTGTATCAAAAGTCCTCAATGTTGACCACTTTTGTTGCTTCTTCAAAAAAGCTTGAACAGCACACATTGAAACCCCACTGAAATTATTACCTGGGAGAGACTTTGCTTATGCAGTATTTCTACCTTTAGTCTTATTGCTGTGCACAGTCTTGACATGGTGTATAACCTGAAATTGTCTTACACAACCTCACCTTTGTAACAGAGATTGGTACTTCCTCAACCAGGTTTAAAGGGAATCTGTCACACCCTGGGAGTTATCAGGCCTCTACTATGGGCATACAGGTTATAGAAATGTAAATCTATACATACCTGTATGTCCCATAGTAGAAGTCTGCTTTCAGAGAAATGTGTTTTTATAAAATCCTTTTTCATATGCTTGGCGTCTCAGGGATGCCAAGAAATCCCCGCCTATGTGACTAATATCCATATTCCTCCCCTCCCCTGCACGTCACAGGGCCCTGTGACGTACACTCTTCTTCTTCACATCCCGCGCATGCGCAAAGCACCTCTACAGTGAGGCGCCCTTTTTTTGCTTCCGGCTCCATTTACCCTGCAGTGGTCTTTTGTGCAGTGGACGGGAGTGACTGAGACTTCCGCTCCAGTGACATCCGGCGTGTGCAACAAGAAGGTTTGGTCCCCACTTCCTCCCGGCATCCTGATAGTTAGGAACCATACTGTATATATATATATATATATATATATATATATATATATACACACATGTATATCAGACCTCTTCTATGGACCATACAGGTATGTATAGATTTACATTTCTATAACCTGTATGCCCATATTAGAGGTCTGATAACTCCCAAGGGGTGACAGGTTCCCTTTAAAGTGATTTAGGAAGTACTGTGATTCAACCTACATATTAAAATGATGATCATTTTCACCTGTTTGGTATAATTGGTTATATATGTGACGCGCCCCTGGGCCTGTGTCGCGCTGCGTTGCGCACGCGGGAGCTTACCCGGAGCCGGATCTGTTTAGGGTTGTAGTCTCGTGGCGGTGACCCGGTCCGTGCCCAGGGAGTCAAACTGGACGGCAGTCTGTTAGCGGTAGAAAATGGTTGATGACTACGCCACCCGTTGAATGCAGCCAGGGGGCTGCTGCTGCAGGGCAGACCGCTGAGGCCGGTGGAAGGATGGTGCAGCGTGATAGTATAACCCCCAACGGGAGGGGTATGGCCTCAGGGCAGCCGACGTGGATGATGGGGGTAGCAGGAACCACTCAGAGACGGTATGGTAGCGTTCAGGGTCTTTACTGGTAACAACGATAGACCCTCCCGGAGTACTTGCTAGCGAACGGGGCCTGGTCAGTCCTTGAGCAGATGGGATCTCCCCTGGCCAGGCGTAGTTGTAGGCCTCCCAAGCTGACTGTACTCTTCTGGCTACCTTGCTAGAAGCTGATGTAAGTAGCCCACGTCCCTGAGTGTACCGTGTGGTGCTCACCCGTATGGCCGGTGACTCGGGGCCTTCTAATGGCTTCCGCTCCACGATGGCGGTGCTGGTCCCACGCGTGTGACCGGGCCTTCGGGCTTCTGGTCCAGGGGACCTGAAATCCCCTGCCTGACGGATTCTGCTGCTGGGTAGAAGTTAGTCCCCACAGCCTCGGACTCCGGGTCCGGTAAAGAATCTTCTTAGTCAGGGCGAGCTCTTTAGCTGCCAGCCCCTGACTCCTTGTGACTCTGCTGCTTCCTATGCTGCTCTTGTCTCTACTCTTCCTGGACTCACTAACCCTGCCTCAGCCCCGGGTTTATACAGGGGAAGTTCTTCCCCTCCCAAGGCTGGGCAGGAGGTGTGGCATGCACAGGATCCCTGACCAAAGGACCTCCCACCTGCTCTCAGACGTAATATCTCTATCACTGTGACAACCAGACCCCTGGGGTGTCACACTCCCCCCTAGTGAAATTTAGTACTCCGGGACTAAACACTTTTTAGAAAAATATAACAAGGTATATCAAAGAACAATAAAATACAATAAGGAAACACAATAAGATGGTCACGGATGTCCGCAACCGGGTGCAGTCTTTGAAGAAAAGCAAAGGTGTCCATTTCACCAACACAGGGAGACGTAACCAGGTAGGGGTCTGTCCTACCCCGAGTCCTTAACAGTCTCTAGTCCATCCTGGGTTACGCTCCAACTATATACAAAGGATTCCCGGTAAATCCACCGAAGACTCCTAAAAACAACTAGAAACACAAAATTACACACAAGCAACAATAAACAGGTAAACATTGTAAAACAACTTAAACATTTAGATCCTCCAACGTGCGGGTAACTGGCCTCTAGTGGCCCTAGTGGACCTACGGAGCTGACTGTCTGGCCCTGAACTACAGGGTGTAGGAGCTGTCAAGGGTAAACTGGGCAGCTGTCTACCGGCTCTTTGTCTCACTAGGGGTACGGCAGGCTCACTATAAGCAGAGGGTGGATTCTCCTGTTCCGCTTGGGTGGAGTCTTCTGCCTCCTGGACCGGCTGCTCTTCCAGCTCTACCCGTTGCTCCGTAGGTTCTTGGGATGATGGTTGGAGGAAGGTGAGTACGGGTACCACAACTGCACCATTGACTTGAGTCCAAGACCGAGGGAAGTCCCCGAGCACGGTACTAACCATATCTTCCCTTTCTTCCACGGGTCGATGGTCTTCCTGTTCCTCCTCAGGGTTCCTCAGTTGTTCGGGGCACTTCTTCAGGTGGTCCCGGGATACAATGGCTGTGGTTTCCCCTCCGTCTTTACTGATGGTACAGACCTTCGGGTTCTCGTGGCTTGAGGGCAGTACGGTGTACGGGTCCTTCTCCCACTGGTCGTCCAACTTGTGGAGCCGTCTCTTCCTCTTCAAGACCTGCTCTCCGGGTACCAGGGGAACAGCGGGAGCATACTGGTTGTAAGTCTTCTCTTGTCTTTCCCTAGCCTGACAGAGACTTCGCTCCACGCTCTCCTGTACTTTCCGGTACTGCTGCTGCCTCTCTGTGTCCCAGTCCGTTTCTGGTGAAGTGTCCTCGGGCGTCAGGACTCCCATTTCCAGGTCAACAGGTAACTTACCAGGTCTTGCCCTCATTAGGTAAGCCGGGGTACAGTTGGTGGAACCTACCGGGATGTGGTTGTATAGGTCCACCAGATCGGGCAACTTCTCAGGCCACAGACTGCGTTCTTCCAGGGGCAACGTTTTTAGAAGATCCATTACCACCTGGTTCATTTTCTCACAAAGTCCATTAGTTTGCGGATGGTAGGGTGTCGTCCTTATCTTCCGGCAGCCATACAGATTGCAGAATTCCTGGAAGACCTCCGCTTCAAAGGCAGGTCCCTGGTCCGTCAGCACTTGGTCCGGGTACCCGTGTGGACGGCAAAAGTGCTGCTGGAAGGCTCTAGCTGCTGTTCGAGCCGTTAAGTCCTTGACGGGGACGACAACCAGAAACCGGGAGTAATGATCCACGATGGTTAACGCGTAGACGTAGCCACTTCTGCTGGGGGTCAGTTTTACATGATCCAAGGCTACCAGTTCCAATGGTTGCCGGGTGACGATGGACTGCAGGGGAGTCTTCTGGCTGGCCCGGTCCTTCCTTCTCAGATTGCACGGGCCACAGTCTCTGCACCACTTCTCGATGGTTCCCCTCATGCCTACCCAGTGGAACCGCTCGCGCAGCAGGAACTCCAGCTTTTTCCACCCGAAGTGTCCAGCTCCGTCGTGGTATGCCTCCATCACCATGGCTGCGTCTCTTCGTGGCACCACTACTTGCCAGAGTAGTTCATGCGTCCTGGAGTTAACCATTCTGCGGCACAACTTCCCCTTGTAAAGGAACAGTCGACTCTTCTCTGCCCATAGTTGTTTGGCTTCCTCTGGAGCGTCTGATTCCAGGCTAGCCTCCGGGCGAGTCAGCATCTCCTTCACCAGTCGGACGGCAGGGTCGCTGTCTTGCGTTTCCGCCCAGTTGTAGTGAGGTAAGGGGTTCAACGTAGCAGCCTGCTTACTCCTTACCCGGTGGGAATACTGGATAGTCCCATGACGGTGGAACGCAGGGAGTTCAACTTCTTCCAGTCCCTCCGGATCTTCTCCTCCGTCCGGCAGGTTGGGCATCCTGGACAGGGCGTCCGCGTTGGTATTGGAGCGCCCTGCCCGGTATTTAATTGTGAACTCGTAGTTGGACAGACGGGCCATCCACCTCTGCTCCAGGGCACCGAGTCTTGCCGTGTCCAGGTGTGTCAGCGGGTTGTTATCCGTGTATACGGTGAACCGGGAAGAAGCGAGGTAATGCCTAAAGCGCTCGGTGACTGCCCATACCACGGCCAGGAACTCTAGCTTAAATGAGCTGTAATTTTCGGGGTTCCTTTCGGTGGGTCGCAGTTTTCGGCTGGCATAGGAGATTACTCGTTCTCTCCCCTGCTGAATCTGGGACAGTACGGCTCCTAGCCCGATGTTACTGGCGTCGGTGTAGAGGATGAAGGGCTGGCTATAGTCCGGGTACGCCAAGATTTCATCCCCCGTGAGGGCCATCTTCAGCTGGCGGAAGGACTCTTCTTCTAGCTTTTCCCATTTGAAGGGCGGCTTCTGGTTCTTGGCCTTCCGGGACTGGCCTATCAGGAGGTCCTGCATAGGTGCTGCCTTTTTGGTGAAACCGGGAATAAACCTTCGGTAGTAGCCTACCAACCCTAGGAACTGCCGCACTTCTTTTACGCTGGAGGGGCTTGGCCATCCCTTAATTGCGGTGATCTTATCGGGGTCGGGAGCCACTCCGTCAGCGCTCACCACGTGTCCCAGGTATTGCACCTTTGGTTTCAGGAGGTGACACTTGGAGGGTTTCACCTTTAGGCCGTAACTCGCCAGAGCTTCGAACACCTCCGCCAGGTGTTTCAGGTGGTCCTCATAAGTTTTGGAGTATACGATGACATCGTCCAGGTACAACAGGACCGTCTCGAAGTTTCTGTGGCCCAGACAGCACTCCATTAATCGTTGGAAGGTTCCTGGGGCGTTGCAGAGTCCGAACGGCATGCAGGTGAACTCGCTAAGTCCCATCGGGGTGGTGAATGCGGTCTTCTCCCGGTCCGCCTCTGCTACAGGAACCTGCCAGTACCCGCTAGTGAGATCCAAGGTAGAGAAGAAGTTAGCAGATCTTAAAGCAGCCAATGACTCCTCTATCCTTGGTAAGGGGTACGCATCCTTGTGTGTGATACGGTTGATTTTCCGGTAATCTACACACATCCTCATGGTGTTGTCTTTCTTTTTGACTAAAACTAGTGGGGCTGCCCAGGGGCTACAGCTATCCCGGATTACCCCAGCCTCCTTCATGTCTCTAAGCATCCCCTTGGCGTGTTGGTAATGTGCAGGGGGTACGGGTCGATACCTCTCTTTTATGGGAGGATGATCTCCCGTGGGGATGCGGTGTTCTACCCCCTTGACTCGCCCGAAGTCTAACGGGTGTTTACTAAACACTCTCTCATACTCTTGAACCACCCGATAGACTCCTTGTTTCTGGTGTGAGGGAGTGGAGTCAGTACCCAGATGTAGTTGCTGACACCAGTCCTCCATGTCTTTCTTAGAGCCGTTACCTTCCTCCGGGTGAGATGGAGGCAAGGGTTCCACAGATTGTATAGAATTTTGATTAGTGGTATATAATTTGGCTAGCGTGGCATACCGGGGCAGGTACACTTCCCTCTCCCCGATATTTATTATGCGAACGGGCACCCTCCCATGGCGTACATTGACCACCCCCCGTGCTGTCAAAATGGTGGGCCTACTGTCTGAGTAAACTGGTTCTACCATTGCCTGGTAATCTCTACCTCTCAGACCAATAGCTGCCCGGCACCAAATCATCATTTCACTTTTTGGGGGCATGGCAATAGGAAAAGGGTCACACATTCTTACGCTACCAATCTCACCGCCGGAGAGTTCCACTTGTTGCCGTTGCATCAGTGCCCGGATCTCTTTCTGGAGCACCCGCTGCTCGCCGGAGCTGGCATTCTTGGCAACCTGCTGTAAAAGGAAAATCACCTCTGCAAGACAATTTTCAATTACATTAGTTCCTAGAGTTATTTTTGGGTGACTCTCATGTTTGTCAATATCTACAATGATCAGTCCCTGTGCGGCCAGTTCGACTCTACCAATTTTGATGGTCACCTCTTTAAATCCGATCTGTGGCACGGGCTGACCATTGCTGGCGATGATACTCAAGTCGTCGTCAGGGTAGCGGGTAATATCCGAGTCATTCCAGTACTGCTTGAAGAGCACGTACGGGATGGTGGTGACCTGTGACCCGGTGTCCAGTAGGGCACTCATGGGAATGCCATCCAGTACCACAGGCAAGACTGGACGTCCTCCCACATATCTGTCGCGCCAGTTCGATGGGCCTGGTGATCTTTTTCCTGGGGGTTGGCCCTCTACCCCAGGTTGTGCCCGTTTAAAGAACAGTACCTTTCCATATGTCCGGGTTGATTGCAGCGGCGGCAGATGGGTCGTCCGTCCTCGCTGTATCGGTCACTGGGTCTTCCTCTGGCCGGTGGGGTCCTCCTTGGTCGACGCCACGGGATGTCCTCCGGTCCGGATGCCAGCTGGATCTTCCCTGGAGTGGAAACCTGTAAAGACTGCACAGTTCGGGTTAGCGCAGCAACGCTTTTAGCTAGCTCTTGGACCTGATGGTGTAGGTCTGGAGCCGGGTCATTGTCCAAAGCCTGCGCATCAGCTCCCACAGGCCCTGCTGACAAGGGCGCCGCCTCCTGGTAGTAAGTGGTAGTGGGGCGTCTGTGGGTCACAACGCCACCTGGTGCCGGTTCTCGGAGCACCCGGATGGCTCTGTCCTTGAACTGTGCAAATTCTAGATGAGGGTCCTGTAAGGCCATTGCCCGCAACTGGGTGCGGTGGGCATTGCAATATAAACCCTCTATAAATTGTTCGGTCAACAGCCTGTCCTCGTTTCCCACTCCATTAGGGTCGGTCTGCTTAATGGCCCTCAGGGCCTCTTGTAGGTTGAGTGCATAGTCCCTTATACTCTCATGCGCTCGCTGCTTGCACCCGTAGAATCTAAGTTTAATCTCGGCTGAGGTGCGGGTATCAAAGGTGTCCTTCAGCCGGGTTAGTATCCCTGCGACAGTCTTCCTCCCAGGTGGCCAGGATTTTACTTCCCTTTTGGCTGCCCCAGTTAGTTGGGCCACCAGGATGCTCACTTTTTGCTCTTCTGTGAGGGGGTACACCTGGAAGAGGCTATCCAGCTTTTCTCTAAAGTCATGCAGGGTATGTGACTCCCCTGAGTACTGGGGTAGCCAAGCTGCTCCCGGGATATAGGGCATGGTGAAGGGCATAACTGCAACAGCGGTAGCGCTGGCGGGGGTTGAGGCAGTGGAGCTCTCCTCCGTATCCGACATCTTCCTCCCCCCTAGTGGACCGTGGCCTACCTTGCAATGATCCTGTTCCGTAGGCCGCGGCTCCGCAGTGGATCGTCAGGGTTGAGGACCTTCCGTCGCGCTCCTGTGACGTCGGCGTCTGCTGGGCTCCTTCCAGGACCTTACGCAACGTCCGGACGTGAGGCGGGGCTTCAGTTCTCGCGCGCTTTCGGAGTCCACGCCCCTCTTCTTCCCGCGCGGCGTCCTCAAGATGGCGTCCAATGGCGGGAAAACTCCACGGATGGCGGGAAGAAGGCTGAAGATGGCGCCGGATGGCGGGAAACTTCACCGATGGCGGGAAGAAGGCTGAAGATGGCGCCGGATGGCGGGAATCTTCACCGATGGCGGGAATCTTCACCACTGGTAAGTTTGAACAGTCTTTGCTTTTCAGGCACGCAGTACCCGGTGGTTGCGGGCACGTGATCCTGCCGACTACGCCAAAGTTGACGCGCCCCTGGGCCTGTGTCGCGCTGCGTTGCGCACGCGGGAGCTTACCCGGAGCCGGATCTGTTTAGGGTTGTAGTCTCGTGGCGGTGACCCGGTCCGTGCCCAGGGAGTCAAACTGGACGGCAGTCTGTTAGCGGTAGAAAATGGTTGATGACTACGCCACCCGTTGAATGCAGCCAGGGGGCTGCTGCTGCAGGGCAGACCGCTGAGGCCGGTGGAAGGATGGTGCAGCGTGATAGTATAACCCCCAACGGGAGGGGTATGGCCTCAGGGCAGCCGACGTGGATGATGGGGGTAGCAGGAACCACTCAGAGACGGTATGGTAGCGTTCAGGGTCTTTACTGGTAACAACGATAGACCCTCCCGGAGTACTTGCTAGCGAACGGGGCCTGGTCAGTCCTTGAGCAGATGGGATCTCCCCTGGCCAGGCGTAGTTGTAGGCCTCCCAAGCTGACTGTACTCTTCTGGCTACCTTGCTAGAAGCTGATGTAAGTAGCCCACGTCCCTGAGTGTACCGTGTGGTGCTCACCCGTATGGCCGGTGACTCGGGGCCTTCTAATGGCTTCCGCTCCACGATGGCGGTGCTGGTCCCACGCGTGTGACCGGGCCTTCGGGCTTCTGGGCCAGGGGACCTGAAATCCCCTGCCTGACGGATTCTGCTGCTGGGTAGAAGTTAGTCCCCACAGCCTCGGACTCCGGGTCCGGTAAAGAATCTTCTTAGTCAGGGCGAGCTCTTTAGCTGCCAGCCCCTGACTCCTTGTGACTCTGCTGCTTCCTATGCTGCTCTTGTCTCTACTCTTCCTGGACTCACTAACCCTGCCTCAGCCCCGGGTTTATACAGGGGAAGTTCTTCCCCTCCCAAGGCTGGGCAGGAGGTGTGGCATGCACAGGATCCCTGACCAAAGGACCTCCCACCTGCTCTCAGACGTAATATCTCTATCACTGTGACAACCAGACCCCTGGGGTGTCACATATGCATCCAACTATAATCCTACAAAATCCCTGACTTTGTGCAAGTGTACCTAGAAGAATTGAGGCTAATAGTGGTCACACCAAATATTGATTTTATTTAATGTCACTTTTGTCCATTTACTTTGCATTTTGTTAATGGATAAAATTAAACTAACACTAAGCATTCTTACTTTGCAGCATTTTTTCCACACCTGCCTAAAATTTTTGCACAATACTGTATAGGGAAGCATGGTTAGTGTGGCTGGTGACCATGAAATAAACAGTGCATATAGGGTGGAGCTTTAGGGCTATCTAAGAAATGAAAAAGTATAGGTCCATCTATCCATCTTACATATGCAAAGTTCACCCATTGTTCCATATGCCCAGCTAGCCAACCAAAACCCCAAACACATTAAAGGGAATCTATCACCAGGTTTTTGATACACCATCTGAGAGCAGCATGATGTAGAGGCAGAAAAACTGATTCCAGCTATGTAGCACTCACTTTACTGGATGCTGCAATTTTGATTTTATGTACAGTATGAACAATAAATAAAGGTGCACCGGCTTCAGCTGTCAGCTTCTAATGCTTTTGTATTTGACTAACTGTATGTATGTAGGCAGCAACTAGTTTAAAATAATTGAAAAAGCCATAACTTACTGATGCCCAGTTACTCCTGTTCTAATTCCTAGTTCTATACCATTAAACTGGAATGCTTTGGAACAAGAACTGCAGGAAATCAGTAATGTGAGCTTAAATTCTTTTATTACCTTAAACTGAATCTGTCAGAAGTTTTTTCTTATATAGTTTCAGTATTATCAGTGTTTTATCAGCAGGAGATTATCACTGCCTGACTAGCTGCTCCAATGCCTCCTGGTCCAAACACGCCCCCAGCACTGATTAACAGCTGTCAATTTATTTATTTATTTTACTCACTTATATAGCGCCATTAATGCACCAGCACTTTACAGACATTATGGGCAGTGTCCACATAGGGAATTTAGATTGTGAACCCCAATCAGTATGTTTTTGGAGTGTGGAAGGAAACCCATTCAAACACGGAGATACAAACTCCTTGCTATACAAAATGCTGCATAGAAAGCTTCTAATCAGTGATGTCGGCGGGGTTAGCTTTCTAAGCACTGCTACATCTACAGCAGAGAAAGCTGTGATTGCATCACAACTGCTGCACCCAGTAAAGTAAGTGATACATCACTGGAATCAGGGTCTCTTTCCCTACATTGTGCTGCTCTCAGATGAGGTAGCAAAAACCCAGTGACAGATTCCCTTCAGCTCATTCTGTTTTTAAGGTTGACTGCACCATGTATGTCGTTATTATATATTTATTATTTATTTATTTTACTCACTTATATAGCGCCATTAATTCCACAGCGCTTCACAGACAATATTGCCACTGTCCCCTTTGGGACTCACAATCTACATTCCCTATCAGTACGTCTTTCGAATGTGGGAGAAAACCGGAGAACCCGGAGGAAACCAATGCAAACATGGGGAGAACTTACAAACTCCTTGCAGATGTTGTCCTTGGTGGGATTTGAACCCAGTGCTAACCACTGAGCCACTGTGCTGCCCATATATTTAATGTATATATATGTGCCGAGCGAGTATATTAGAAATCTTAGTTATCTGGCACCAGTAAGGATATATGAAGAATTTAGATTTTAGGCCAGAGTCACACTACCGTACAACACGGCCGAGTGCTATGCGATAAAACATTGGATAGCTCTTGGTCCTGTGTTATTCTATGGGGCAGCTTAGATCAGTGATTATTTTCTCATGTTGATTCGGCATGAGAGAACAATGACAGCATGCTGCGATTTGCAGCGAGACTTGATTCACTCGCACCCATACAAGTCTATGGATGCGTGTGAAACATCGGACTGCACTCTGATGTCATCCCAGTGCAGTCCAATATACGCCGAGCCAGGCCATTGAGGAAATGGAGAAATTACTTTCTCTGTCTCCTCCGCAGCGATGCTGCGATTCTCTGATGCGAGAGGATCGCAGCACAGTAGCATGACACTCGGCTCACGCTCGCATGTCATACTCCTGCCTAATGTGAAGCTCGGAAAGCTTTTCTTCAATTGGAGAATAATGATGGGCAGGACTGGTCACATGCCCCTCTTTCAACTGCTAATTTAAGTTGAGTTTAGAGGCTGTAAGGTTAAAGGAGCTGTCCAGGACTATTTTTTTTTTTTTTACTATGGGCCTAAAAACTAAAACAGACAGGTAGCTGCTAACAGAGGCAACTACCTGCCTGCTTTACCCGGTGAAGGCTGAGCGCCGTCACTGATCGATCCTGCTCGTGATTCAGCTGCTCAACATGAACAGAGCAGCTCTTCTTCTTCCGGGCTGCTCTGTCGATGAGGCGTCACTGCCGGCGTCATGCTGATTGACAGCCGATTTCTTGCAGTTAGGTAGCGGGTAGCCGGCTGTCAATCAGCATAATGTCGGCAGTCATGCCCCATCAACAGAGCAAAGCAGAAGAGAAGCCAGTGCTTTGTTGACAGTTTGTGACCGCTCTTTGCCACAAGAAATCAGCGCTGGGCAGAACAGTCAGGTAGTGAGCAACTACATCCATGTTAGTGGCACACGTAGAAACCTTGGGGCCCCATAGCAAAAGTCCTAATTGGGCCCCCCCTTCCCTTTCGGTGGACTAGGAGGGGTCATGGCGCATAGGGGGAGTCACAGAATGGCATTAAAAAACGGAGAGGAACATGCATTACGGCACATACAGAATAATTTTTCTCCTTTTGAAGCCCCTTACTGTTCTCTTCCATTACAATATCCCTTTTATGGCCCCACAGAATATGATATCTCCAAAAATGCATCTAACACACTGCATGAAACCTCCACATGCACAGTATGATGACCTCAGTGTCCCCAAAACAGTATGATGTCCCCACAAGTAAATACGTCCACACAATATGACCCCCATATCACCTCATACAGAATAATGGCCTCACCAGTACAATTCCCACACACACAGTATGAATGCTCCCACAATGATCCCCACCACCACAGAGTATGATGGCCCTATAAGTACTGACTGATAAAAGAAAGGAAAATACTACTTGCCTAGACACGTTCCCCTCTTGCACTGCTCTGTGCAGCTTGTGGACTGAGGCTCCGTACAGCAGGAGAATCAGACGTACAAGCTGAATGATGGAGAGCGGTTCTGACAGCTACCTCCACCAATGTATTCATTGTCAAACTGGCGTACACAGGACCCACCAGTGACATTGATCCTCAGGGCCCACCTTAGCCATACAGAATAACAATGACCTGGAAGTGAAACACAAAGTACACATCGCTTTAAGCTTCCACGTCTGATCATACAGATTGTTTCGGCGCAGGAAATAGAAGAGACATTTGTGGCTATGAGCTCCCTCCATGATGGATAGTTATATACATTTTACACATGGAGTTCAGCTTCTCCTGCTGCCCTATACTGATCATGCAGATCAGTGCCAGGCAGAAGAGAATTGTGCAAATATGAACATTTGGAAAGTACTCTAAATGATCAGGCAGAACACTTCATTAGCTCTCTGCCCAATCATTAAGGAAATTAACAAGGGGTTTGGCAATGCTGGGTCCCCCTGATCAGGAACCATAAGACCCAGACTTTTAAACAAGTTATTTTTCTTGCTAAAAATGGTCTTATAGCCCTAAAATACATTGTATAAAAAAACTGTAATGTAGTTGTCCTAAATAAAGAACATGATGCATACAGGCAGCGATATCTGCTCCCCCTTCTAGCTTGAGGCAGCTCCAGTCATAGTAAACAGAGACACCAGGGAATGCCATACTAGAGATGCCAAAGGCTACAAAGAGGAGTATTGATAAGTTTATTAACAGGGTTGTCCGGACAAAAGGTGCTCATTACCTGGTGACGAGATTCTGTAAAAATAACAAAATAAATTATACTTACCTGCTCTCCCCCTCCCAGATTCATTGCAGGCCGCCCTATGGTCTGCACCAGCATCAATGATGCCACCGTTCTACCAGACCTACAACTGCTGCAGCTTGTGATGCATACAGTTAAAGTCACCTGACCGCTGCAGCCTATCACAAGCTGCAGAGGTCTTGTGTTAGGTAGAACGGTTACAGCATTGATGCTGGTGCTGACCACAGATCTATCTGCACTGGATCCAGAAGGGTGACAGCAGGTGAGTAGGATTTATTTTGTTATTTGTACAAAATCTAGCTGCATTAGAACCTTTTGCTCAGACAATCTCTATAAAGTACATGTGTAATGCACTTGTGGCGCCCCTGAGGGTTCAGTCGCCACAGAGGTACTGCACCTCATCCAGAGGTGTGGTGTCTCCCTTCTCTCAGGTAAGGAGGGAGTGCTGTATGGAACCCCAAACACCTGCATCCAACACTACACTGCTCCAGGTCGGCTGGAAGGGCAAGATGCAATGTATGTTTTCTGCTGAGCCCTGACCCTGGCTGGAGTGGGGGGAACCCAGAAGTAGGGGGAACCAGTAGTGGGTGTGGGTGGAGGAAGTAGTTAGAGGGAGCACTTTAGTAGGAGTATAAAATAGGGAAGCCATCTTAGGGTGGCAGATTAGTTGAGCAGAATGAGTTCTAGGGAGCAGTTCAGAAGAACAGCTCGGGACAGTTCAGAAGAACAGTATGGGAGCAGAGTCTCATTAGGAGATGTGCTCCACAAGGAGGGCCAAGGCTAGAGGCCCAGGAGGGAAGCAGGGAGTAGGCTCCATTCTAAGAAAGGATCCCAGGGGGTACGGCGCGTGTAGGACGGCACCCGTACGCCCCGCATCTGTCAGAAGACAGAGAGATCGCATCCGCATTCTAGTCCCCTGAGGGTCAAGTAAGTCTGTGTAACGCCGACGGACAGGAGGGACTTCAGAGTACCCGAACAGGACTGAGAGTGGGCAGCGCTGAGCAGGAGGGAGAAGGACCAGTGTGAAGACGGTCAAAATAGGAACACGAGAAAGTGGGGTTCTGCCAGGTATTCCCAAGTTGCCTGAGGAAGGATTGAACCCCTGCCGGGTGAAAGCAGCGCGACGTGGGAGGCCTGCACCTGTACAGTGCACCCGTGCACTGTCTGAAGAATTGTGAGTAAAATCTCGGATGACTGCACTGTACTGCCTCTGTCCATTCTTTCATCGGCACCATTGTTCCCCCTGCACTACAATGCCCAGCACAACCCACGCTCTCCTCACTACACTGTCCTGAGGCCTGCTCCACCTGTGGGGAGCCGTTCCATCACAAGCTGCCCTACCACCTGCCTCAGAGGACTGTTGCAGCGCTGGTGATCCTCACCAGACACCACAGGTGGCGTCACGAACTTTCCCAAATCCCTTATAAATATCCCCCTATTCACTGACCGCCCTGGGTCACGGTCACGGACCGGGCCAGCCACCGTGATATTCCCCGCCAACCGGCATTCAGGGGCCTGACTGCCAAGTATCCCACAGCCCTTGGGGCGCGTCAGCCTTGGCGTCATGAACAGGATGCGTGACCAGCCCGTACCGGTGGGTGAAGTGTGCCTAAAGAACTGTGTTGTGTTACTGAATGTGGCGCCCGCCCCAGAAGAACAGGCGCCATTATGTGCGTGATATAGGACAACAAAATGGAACCTCCCTTCGTGGGCCGGGTCCCAAAATGGCACCAAAAGCATACCCTGCCCCTTGCAACAGTGACTGTCCGCATAGATGTGTCCGTCAAGGCAGGGAGGCCGTCACAGGGGGTGACCGACAGCAGATTGCCATGGGACCGTCCCCAAAAGAAGAGAGGAGGCGGAGAGAAGGAATGGAGACAAGGTGTGGCCTTAATCAGTCTAGCCAGACCGCACCCGGCAGCCAGAATGGAAGGAAGCAAAAGTCCAGCCTCCGCCTCTGGCCTGCCGCAGCGTCAAGTGACCCCCCTCACCATAGAGGGAGAAGTGGAGAAATTGTCCCTGGAGGATGTGGAGTTCCTCCAGAGCGAGGTCCTCGAGCTGGGCCAACAGGTGGAGCAAGCCCAGCAAGCAGCGGTCGCAAAGTGGAGAAGCGAGCTGCTGGAAAAGTTGGCGGCACAGCGGAAAGTGACACCGGATGCTAGCAGCCGCACCCCAGCCCCGGCGGAGCCCACGGAGAACCAGGAGGCCGCATGGAGTACAGGAACAGGTAGGAGAGAATCCCCAGTCCTGGGCACTGCCAGCGCCGACCTGCTCCTCAGCCTCTTTCCCAAGCCCTCCCCGTATGCTGCCGTACCCTGGCTGGAACAGCTGTGCAGCCCAGAACCTCCACCCCCGGGGCGCGGAACCAGAGGATCCCCCACCTAGTGCCTTCCCGGAAGCTCCGCCTCCGGGCGCTGCACCGGAGGACCTCCTATATAGTGCCCATCCGCAACCTCTAACCCCAGGCGCTGAAGACCGCAGCCTGCTGATCGGTTTCCTCCCGGAACCGCCACCTCCGGCACAAGAGTGGGTATATGGCGCGCTGGTCTTTGACTGGTCCGCCCGGTTTGAGGACCAGCAGCCGTGCCCGCTCCTCCCAATACCAGCGCCCCCGGTTGCCTGCCCCAGCGGAGAAGAGTTATGCTGGGACAACCGGGGGGGGACCTGATGGGGTCCTCACAGGAGACCGAGGCCGCCGCCCTGCAGAGGAAAGAGTTCTGCAGGCGGGAGCTCCGGCAACTCGAGAAGGAGCGACGTACGCGGCAGGCGTGCAGTGAGTGTCTGGAGGCCCGAGACAAGGCCGCCAAGGCGCAAGTCCGTCAGGCGGAGTCAGCCCACCCCAGCCCCCGCTAGGAAGGCCTCATAGTTAAATTCAATCTGAAGGCTGGGTGGGGCTTTATCCACAGTCCCGACTTCGAAAGGGACATATTTGTAAACCAGCGGGATGTGGAGCCAGAGCTGGAGGAAGGCCATCCCGACCGGAACCTGTATCCGGGAGACCGTGTCACGTTCACCTGGCACCATGGTGAACGTGGCTGGTACGCCCTGCACGTGTATCGTGTCAGCGAGGACACACCCCTGCAGGAAGTCCCTCGTGACCCGGCTGGGTCAGGGAAGAATGAAGAGTACCCCAGGCAGGGTCCCCAATATTGATCCAGCAAGTGGGACTGAACATTGTTTAAATAGTCACCCGGAAGGGTGTAGTAGCTAAAGTTGAAGTAGTGGTTTTTCTTTGAGTGTAAAAGTTGAAAATGATGTTTTCCTAAAATAGTGTGCATTTACATGGTTACCCGTCAGGGTATACAGGCTGGGGACTGTGAACAGCCGGACATTGACTTTGTAAATAGTTCTGCACTTCTTAAAGTGCACCCTATTGGTTTTATATCCACAGCCATGATCACAGAATAAAAACCCGTTTGGTGTGGCGGAAGCCGTGGTCCAACTCCAGGATCGCCTATGCCCTGCAGCCACGCCCAGAGCCTACGTTGAGGGTTTGCGGACAGGTCCCTCATGCTGCTACCTGTTGCACTTATTGAAAAATAAAAATGTTATTTAAGAACGTTTTATAATGTTCTGAAAAATGTAACCTGTAACGTTTAAAGTGAAGTGCCTCCCATAAAGGGAAGAAATGTTTTACAATCTTATATGCGGATGCATCTTAAAATTTTGCATGTCAAATATCCCTGTTTTGCTCTGTTCCAGCCCCCGGACGTGCTGTGTTTTACCGGGGGGGGAATGTGGCGCCCCTGAGGGTTCAATCGCCACAGAGGTACTGCACCTCATCCAGAGGTGTGGTGTCTCCCTTCTCTCAGTTAAGGAGGGAGTGCTGCACGGAACCCCAAACACCTGCATCCAAAACTACACTGCTCCAGGTCGGCTGGAAGGGCAATGTATGTTTTCTCCTGAGCCCTGACCCTGGCTGGAGTGGGGGGAACCCAGAGGTAGGGGGAACCAGTAGTGGGTGTGGTGGAGGAAGTAGTTAGAGGGAGCACTTTAGTAGGAGTATAAAATAGGGAAGCCATCTTTGGCTATGTGCCCACGATGCAGAAATGCTCAGGATTTTTTCCTGAGGGTTTCTGCATCTCCCTGGCAGAAAAAAACGCATGCGGATTGTACATGAGTTTTCCTGCCAGGGACATGCGGAAGTGAAGCGTTCTTCACTTGCATTTCCGCATGCGGGTTGTCAAGCGCTTTCCAAGCGATTTTAGCATCACTTGGAAAGTGCTTGACAACTTGGTCACACTATATAAATCCATGCAAACTGCATGGATTTATATAGTGTGACCGAGAGAATGTGAAAAAATAAAAAAATATATATATACTTACCCTCCGATGGCCCGCGCTGTCTTGCTTCGTCGGTCCCGGCTGCCGGCAGCGGTAGAGTGAAGGACCTGCCGACGTCAGCGTCTTGTGACCCGTCACATGACTCTAACGTCAGCGCAGGTCCTTCATTCCATTGCGAAGTGCTGGGAAGCAAGGAGGAGCGCAGCGCAGGCCGCCAGAAGGTAAGTATACATTTATTTTTTATTTTATTCTTTTTTTACAGCTTTTTTAATGGCACCTGGGTGTGGATGAGACTCTCCTCTCCTCCACACCCAGGTACCATCCGCACATTAGAACGCGCCAATTACGCAAGTACAGATGCAGTCTTGCAGAATTGGCGTGTTCTAATGCAAGTCAATGGCGGCGAAAATGCAGCACTTCCGCAAAATAATTGGTAGTGCTGCGTTTTTTTCCGCAATGATAATCCGCAGTGGAAATTTCCGCAGCATGTGCACAGCACATGCGGATTATCATTGGGGGACATGGCAGGCCTTCTACCATGCGTTTTTTAAGCGTTTCTGCAGCGTTTTTGCCGCTGCGGAAACGCTTAAAAAATGCATCGTGGGCACACAGACTTAGGGTGGCAGATTAGTTGAGTAGAGTGAGTTCTAGGGAGCAGTTCAGAAGAACAGCTTGAGACAGTTCAGAAGAACAGTCCGGGAGCAGAGTCTCATTAGGAGATCTGCTCCACAAGGAGGGCCAAGGCTAGAGGCCCAGGAGGGGAGCAGGGAGTAGGCTCCGTTCTAAGAAAGGATCCCAGGGGGTACGGAGCGTGCAGGATGGCACCCGTACGCCCCGCATCTGTCAGAAGACAGAGGGATCGCAGCCGCATTCTAGTCCCCTGAGGGTCAAGTAAGTCTGTGTAACTCCGACAGACAGGAGGGACTTCAGAGTACCCGAACAGGACTGAGAGTGGGCAGCGCAGAGCAGGAGGGGGAAGGACCAGTGTGAAGACGGTCAAAATAGGAACACGAGAAAGTGGGGTTCTGCCTGGTATTCCCAAGTTGCCTGAGGAAGGATTGAACCCCTGCCCGGTGAACGCAGCGTGACGTGGGAGGCCTGCACCTGTACAGTGCACCTGTGGACTGTCTGAAGAATTGTGAGTAAAATCTCGGATGACTGCACTGTACTGCCTCCATCCATTCTTTCATCGGCGCCATTGTTCCCCCTGCACTACAACGCCCAGCGCAACCCACGCTCTCCTCACTACACTGCCCTAAGGCCTGCTCCACCTGTGGGGAGCCGTTCCATCACAAGCTGCCCTACTACCTGCCTCAGAGAACTGTTGCAGCGCTGGTGATCCTCACCAGACACCACAGGTGGCGTCACGAACTTTCCCAAATCCCCTATAAATATCCCCCTTTTCACTGACCGCCCTGGGTCACGGACCGGGCCAGCCACCGTGATATTCCCCGCCAACCGGCATTCAGAGGCCCGGCTGCCGAGTACCCCACGGCCCTGGGGGCGCGTCACACTACTCTGCCATAGATCACACACATGTGGTTTGTGGGTATTACCACTTCACTAAGGCAGGAATAAAAGTAAAAGAACATGTAGCTTGTGACGCCAGGGTGCACTGTATTAATCTCTGTTTACTGGTGTGATGTTATGTTGTGCACCCAATTGTCCAGAAAACAGAGAGACAAATAGGCTATTGATAAGCTTTACTTCTTGCATACAAACACAGGTAAATCTAGACAGACGATGATTCAGCAGAGTTTTGATTCCAGTGCAACAAGCACAGTTACTTTCCAGTATGGTAATGCAGATCCATAAATGGTGCAGTGATTCCTGAGTTCTAGCTTCTGCTTATGTGCACAGTCTATCACACAACTGCCTGCAGTTAAGGCTGTGTCATCTCATACAGGAGCTCCAAGCTTCCTACCTGCTCTTTCAGCTTCAAGGCAAGGACCACACACTTTACACTCTCACGTCTCTCACTCTCTCTCTCTGAGTACTAAGCTCAGGACCTGGTCAAGTGGTATAACCATGTGACCTTATTGCCATATATGGAAAGCAGGGCTAATTCATTAACTCTTAATCTCCTGATAGCAGAACATAATAAGTACATCACTTTATGCATATATAAACCATTTCAAGGTACTAAACCATCCTGTACATTATCTGCAAAAGGAAATATAAACATTGTGCAAACATAATAAGGTAGCTGCTGGCTCCGCTACCTTTTAAAGGTACATACACAACAGCTTTGGGACATTACACATGTATTACTTCTGGTGTGCAGTGCTTTCAGTATTTTCAACAATTCCTTTAACAGCTGATATCCATGAACCACAGGCCACATTTATCAGTCACCGTCTGTACGATCCCAGCCAGGTATATCTGACTCTGAAAGTGCGGCATTTCAGAGAAAAACACTTTATTAGCAGCCGGGGACAGAGCCGCACTGTAAACTAGTCAGACAGGCGTATCCTTGACGGCCTCCCCCCACCTGTTGCCAGTGACTGACAGGTCTCTGCCTAAGTGCGCTTATAGGCAGCAGATACCTGTAAGTCACTGCCGCGGGCGGTGAGAAGTGGCCAGGGACCCGCCTGTCTGATTAGTCTACAGCACAGCTCTGTTCCCGGTTGCTAATAAAGTGTTTTTCTCTGAAATGCCGCAGTTTCAGAGTCAGATATACCTGGATAGGATCTACAGCCAGTGACTGATACATGCGGCCCACAGTTTGGGCTGCATGTATCAGGTTCACTTTAAATATATTTATTCACCTGTATTTTCACATGTGGCACTTCAGCCCCATCACACGGGCCTTTCTTAAACTTGTAATGGAGCTGATATGCCACATATGACCACATGTGAATACATGGATGTACTAAATACATGTTCATCACATACACATTGTGAGGCAGTGACCGGGATCGTATACGAGGGACGTTATATATCCCCCAGAATGTGTACAGAGACCTATTAAATCTATTGGAGTGCATTGCAGTCACAAACTCACCTGCGGCTGCAATGCAGGAATGAAGGTGAGCATTGACCTGGTCAGGCTATCTGGCTAAGGCAGATAAGTAAAACCTGGCAGGGCCTTCATTTCTTGGAGGAGGCTACAGAAGGCAGTGGGGTGGTCTCCTCCCTCCAACCCAGGTTTTCCAGTGGCTCTTGACACAGGTCCTTTAAAAACCCTGCAGTAAGGATTAGTGTTGTGCAGTGTTGAAACATAGCAGGAAAGCTTGGCGGGCCTGTGAGCAGCTGAACCCACGCCTGGAAAGGCTCTGCGCCCGTCAGGCTCTGAGCGGCCTGGTGCGGCCGTTGCCCACGGCAACCATTGTTTAAGGACTCACGTTATCCCGGCTGTGAACCGGAGGACTTTGCTGTTTACCCGTGAGTTGCTGAATAAAGCTGTTTATGTTGGACTTGCTTGGGTCACTGCCTCAGTTACTACACAGTGTGAACACCGCTGCCTTACAACATATATACACAGATACATGGACATAATGTCACATATAGAAACATATTAGATACACACACATGCACAGACATTACACATGCACTTACCCTCTCTGCAGATGATTGCACATGAAGCATGCTGCCCTGGACAGCAGTAGGGCCCTCACTTGCCAGCGCCTTCTTCCTGCAACCTCTACTCCTATCTCCTCTCACTCTGGTACAGCCTCCCATCCTTCTGGGCCTGACTGCAGAGCTCTCTTGCTTTAATTGCAGGGCAATAAACAGGAGGGGGAGAGCAGAGCAGTAATACACAGAGCAGGGGCAGGGGAGGCAGCTCTGGCTTCAGAAAGCCAGAGAAGGGTGGAGATAGATGGAAAACAAGGAGGTGGGAAGGTGTATTTTAATGATTGGCCCTACTAATGGTGCACTTAGCGCCAGTACTTGATTTGAACAGTTATTCTGTGCTAACAGAGTCCCTTTAAATAGTCCCGGATAACCCCTTTAAGTTCCCACGAGGAGTTTTCAGTGAGTTTTTCATGCTGTGTACTCCTGTACAAAAGTATCAGCGTCTAACAGTTTCAGCAAAGTGGGTGGAATTCTTTTTTACACTGCATAAAGTGATCTGCAGTGCTTGGCTAAAAGCCGCAACAGGTCAATTTCTCTTGTAGGTACGCAGAGATTTATGTGCCGATTTTCCCCATAGATTTGCTTTAGGTATGGAAAATCTACAAATAAGAAATGCATATGATTTTTTTTGCATTTTCACTATGGAAACACACTAAAAACGCATGTAATCCACATGTATCAATCACGTTTTTATAAAGCCAAATCAAAACATGACATATTAACAAGAGACAAAAAAACTTAGCATCAAAAACCTAATAACGCATGTAAAAAACGCACTCAAAAAGCGCAGTGAATAAACCCTAATAACTAATTGGTACAGAAATGCTGCAGAAAATCTACAACATCAAAAACTCACTAAATACTCATTTTAATACAAATGGAGCATTGTATGAGTCCAATTCTAACTGAAAAATGCTTATTTTAATATCATGCTGGAAAACGTTCAGAATGAATTATATAGTCATTCTGAAATAGATTTTCAAGGTAAGTACACCAGCCTCATTAGGTCTAAGATCTATTAAAAAAATGTCTGCAGTTTGTACCATGAAATCCCCTGACAGATGTTGCATTAACTGGACAATTATTATTGATTTGTGCTTGTGCCCATTTCCTGAAAAATTTTGTATACTGTATTTTTTTCGCTTTACAAGATACACTTTTTTTCCCCTCAAAGTGAGGGGAAAATCTCAGTGCGTCTTTTAAAGCGAAGACACACATTTACATGAAAGTGCAAACTGCTTTATCACTCACCGCAGCACAGGAGAAACTTGCGGCGGACAGGCTATGCGGCGGGTGGCTATGTGAAGAGACCGGAAGTGAATCATGCTGGTGGGAGTTGTGGTCTGTGGATGGTGGCGGCGGGCAGTCACAGGGCCACTGTCAATCCTCCATTTAGTGCAGCCGGGGACTTCCTTTAAGGCAGAGGAAAGCGATTCTGCTCCCCCTCTGCAGGGCTGGACACTGATTGGTGGAGGGACCTGCTGCTGAGGTGCCTCCACCAATCAGTGATCCCTTGTACAAAAGGTCTTGCACTGAAGGGGAGGTACAACCTACATCATCCTTCAGAATATTATACAGTACCAACGGGTGTGTTCTGAAGGATGATGGGCATTGTAGTCTTATTTAGTATAATCAATCCAGGTAGGGACTGTAATATTTATTGTAAATGTGGCTACCACCTCCCTCATCTTTTAGAGTACACCCATGAGTACGTGGGTATATTTTTAAGGATGAGAAGCGTGGTAGTCAAACAGGGACTGTACTGTACTGTAATTTGTCAAAATGACCCCAGTCATCCTTAAGAATGCACCCAGACCCAGTACATAAGGTAGATGTATTCTGAAGGATGATGGGGGCCGTAGTCACATTTAATATACCATGAACACTGTTCAAGTACTGTATCACCACAACAGCGTCATCCCCAGATCCCCGATAACAGTGCGCATCCATAGATCCCCCCCATAAGTAACCCCCCCAACATACTGTCTCCTTCCCCATCATCCTGTAGACTGTAAGCCCGCAAGAGCAGGGTCCTCTTCCCTCTGTACCAGCCTATCATTGTTAGTTCATTTACTGTAAGATATATCTGTATTTGGTATGTAACCCCTTCTTATGTACAGCACCATGAAATCAATGGCGCTGTATAAATAAATAATAATAATAAGTGTATCACTCGCAGATCCCCCATAAATGCGTCATTCGCATATCCCCCCATAACATTGTGTCATCCACAGATCACCCATAACAGTGCAACAACCACAGATCCCCCATAACAGTACGACATCCACAAATCCTCCCATAACAGTGTGTCATCCACAGATCCCCCATAACAGTGCATTATCCACAGATCCCCATAACAATGCGTCATTCACAGATCCCCCATAACAGTGTGCCATCCACAGATCCCCCATAGCAGTGCGTCATCCACAGATCCCCCATAGCAGTGCGTCATCCACAGATCCCCCATAACAGTGTGTCATCCACAGATCCGCCATAACAGTGCGTCATCCACAGATCCCCTATAACAGTGCGTCATCAACAGATTCCCATAACAGAGTATTATCCACAGATCTCCATAACAGTGCATTTTCCACAGATCTCCATAACAGTGCATTTTCCACAGATCCCCCATAACAGTGCATCATCCACAGATCCCATAACAATGTGCCATCCACAGATCCCCATAACAGTGCATTATCCACAGATCCCTCATAACAGTGCATCATCTACAGATCCCCATAACAGTGTGTCATCCACAGATATTTTTTTTTCTTATTTTTCTCATGTAAAACCTAGGTGCGTCTTATAATCGGGTGCGTCTTATAAAGCGAAAAATACGTTTTTGTTTTTTTTCCAGGACCCCTTTTTGGTGGGATACTGTTAAAAATAAAACAGATCCTGACTGAATAATGAAGCTAAAACTAAACATTATGTATTTTTTTATCCTCAGGTGCCATTCACATATTCAATTTTCATCTATACGTTCTATCCATTTTTTTACCTGCTATAGTCTATATGCTTTTTCTCAGGCCATTTTTTTCTCCACAAATTCAAACTTTTCCATTCAAGTTATGGAGTCATGGAAAAAAAATGGACAGCACATAGATGCCATCCGGAGAGTATCTATCTGTGTGCTGTCCATTTTTTTACTGACTAAAGCCACATTCACACATTGAGTATTTGGTCAGTATTTTCCCTCAGTATTTGTAAGCCAGAACCAGTAGTGGGTGATAAATACAGAAGTGATGACGTGTTTCTATTATACTTTTCCTCTGATTGTTCACTCCTGGTTTTGGCTTACAAATACTGAGGCAAAATACCAAATACTCATCCTGCTTTTCTTTGGAAAGCAGACTGCATAAGGACAGCACACAGACCGATGATAATCGATATGATAGTTCACAAACTGATGGTCTGTCTGTAAACTGCAGGAGGTGCTAGTCTCATATTTTTTTCCAAATAAGACCCACCCAAATATTTCAGTGGGTGCTCAAAATAAATGTCTTATGGACACTATCATAATGGCATCTATTTTTAGGATAGATTGCAATTATACATATGGGAAACTGCTTTCTTTGCCATATATATTACTTTATTTGTGTGTAAAAAGAAGCATAAGGATGGCATGATGTTGTTAATATGAATGAAAAATCATCCTTTTTTTTTACATACATAAAAAACTAACACAGGTCAAAAACAGATAAAAATTGGATCTAGTATCCGGATGAAAAACAGTTCGTTTTGAGGGCTTTCATTTTTGCACAAGAGAAAATAAACTGTATTGTAAACCCAGCTGAGCTCAGACAGGGGTAAAGAGGGTGCAATCACCAACAGTAAGGTTTATAATCCAAATTATCAGCCTCATGGTGATTTTATAACATTATTAGTTCCACTCATTAGACCAAAAGTCAGGCCAGGGCTTGCTACTGCTACAGGAGCGCTAACGTTCAGTCACAATATGGCCGTCTGAGTGAGGCCTAGCCCAGCACAATGAAAATATTCTACTAAATATGATGGAATGTACAGTATGAAAAGGTACAGGTAATAAACAACTGATAAAAATTGAGAAGCTACGGTACATTGAGGAATGGAGTTGCCTATTTTTTTTTAAACTGTTTAAGGCTATATTAAAAAATGTTACGTTTTTGCTGCATTTTTTATACAAATTTTAAGCTGCATTTTACAGTACCAGCAAAATCTATGAGTTTTCAGAAATCTCACGAACACACATTGTTATTTTTCCTGACTGATTTGGCAAACTGCTGCATGTCACTTCTTTCAGCGTTTTTTTCAGGGGTTTTTTACCCATAGAAAGCAATGGGTAAGTGCAAAGACGCCACAAAAAAATGCAGCAAAAGACGCTGGTATCATGCTATGCTACGCTTTTGGTGAAAAAACCTAAGGAAGTTGCATCATCTTTTTTGAGGGGCACTAAACTTTATCAGCAAGCACAAGAGACAATAAAAACGTAACAAAAATGCAGTAAATACGCAGAAAAAAAAAGCAGCAAAAGCTCAGCAAAACCTGCTTTTTTTTAAGCTGCTGTTTTACTGCCAAGAGAGCAGATTTTGCCTGTGGAGGAAAAAAAAAAAAAAAAAACAGAGCAAAAATGCAACCTGTGAATGTAGCCTAAATGTATCCTGTGTTAGGTTATTAAAAAAAATATTTTCTTTATTATTATTATTTATTACTATTATAGCGCAGGATTCCTTTAACATACAATGATATGCTTACAATGGTATTTAGGTTCTATTTCATTGAGTTTATTCTGTCACTTATGGTCACATATGATTTGTTATGAGACTTTACAAAATTGGTGTGCCATGTCCATCATGGATTATTTTTTACCACTGAAAACCTTAATAACAGAGATATTCTACTTCCACCATGAAACAAAGCTTTCCCAGATTGGCAAAATGTTCATGTGTTTTGGAATATGTCACCTTATCTCTTGAGATTGCAAAAAAAAAATGGTCAGGTTAAAATACAACAAATATTTATTTATTTTACTCGCTTATAAAGCGCCATTAATTCCACAGCACTTTACAGACATCATCATCATCACTGTCCCCAATACTTTCAAAATTTGGTATGCCAAAATTTAGGCAACCGAGCCTAAGCACTTTTCTAGGAGTAAAGTTAAAACAACTTTAGGATCATTTTTAGTGTGTTTTCACACTGAGTCTATTTGCTGAGTTTTTTAGAGCAGAGATGCTCCAAAATCTTCCTCAAAAACTCAAAACTAGTCAAAAACTTGGATCTCCCACTGTTTTCGCTCCAAAAACTCAGCAAAAAAAAAGACTACATTCCCACCATGAGTTTTTGGTGCGTTTTGGCGCTGAATATTTTTGCTGTGTCTTACAGTTCCAACAAAGTAGATGGGATTTATAGAAATTTTTATTTTAGTCAGCGTAAACTGACCTGCGATGTGCATTTCAAATCCGCAACATGTCAGTTTCTCTTCCGAGCACGCTGAGTTTTATGTGAAGATTTTCTCCATAGACTTGCATTCAATGCGGAAAATCCGCAGGTACAAAATGCACATGCATTTTTAGTGTATTTCTGCAGCGGAAATGCATCAAAGATGCATGTAATGCACATCTAAGGCTATGTTCACGTTATATTTTTGCAGCGGTTTTTTTTTTTTTCGCTAATTTTAAGCTGCGTTTTACAGTACCAGCAAAGTCTATGAGATTTCATGCACACACATTGGTTTTTTAATCCTGACTGTTTTGTCAAAGAACTGCGCTTTTGCAAAATGCAGCATGTCACTTCTTTCATCGTTTTTGCAGCGTTTTTCACCCATAGAAAGCAATGGGCAGTGCAAAAACGCTGCAAAAAAATCAACAAAAAATGCAGGTATCAGGTTTTGCTACGTTTTTGGTGCCAAACCCTGCTGAAGTTGAATTATTATATTTTTTTCTCCATTAAACTTTATCAGCATTCACAAGAGTCAAACACTGACAAAACCACAGTTAACAAAAAAAAAGCAGCAAAAAAAAAAAATGCCGCAAAACCTGCTTTTTGACATTGCTTCTTTACTGCCAATAGAGCAGGTTTTGCCTGCAGGAAAAAAAAAAAACGCAGCATGTGAACATAGCCGTGTATCAATAAAGTTTTGTCAAAGCCAAATACAAAGGAAGTATCAAAAACAAAGCAGCTTCAAGCTTGACATACCAATGAGACAGAAAAAGCAGCGTCAAAAACTCAATAAAAACGCATGTTAAAAAAACGCAATGAAAAAATGCAAGTAACCTAATTTAAATAATAGGTGCAGAATTGTGTAGAAATTGTGCAGGGTGGAGAACTCGCCAAAAGCTCATAGTGGGAACATAGCCAAAGTGTGAACACAGCATATAGTTCACATCTGACTTTCTCTTCTGAACAAAGCTGTGGGTTTTAGAACCTGTCCTGCCTCCAGAGACAGACAGGATAACCCTTTTCTCTGTTTGGTGTGTAAGGCAGCGTTCACAAGTTCAGTATTTGGTCAGTATTTTACATCAGTATTTGTAACCTAAAACCAGGAGTGGGTGATAAATACAGAAGTGGTGACGTGTTTCTATTATACTTTTCCTCTGATTGTTCCACTCCTGGTTGTGACTTACAAATACTGATATAAAATACTGACCAAATACTGAACGTGTGAACATGGCCTTACTTTGAGGCTTGTGTGCAGCTGATCATGCATATTGATCTTTGTTACTTACAGAATATTCCCCAAAGCTTTTATTTACTCAGTGGTTTGTAGCTTCAGTAAACCAAATGTTGGAGATATGATAAACCATCTTTAAATAAACATAATTAATGTGAATCACATATAGTGGGAGTTTACTCATTAACCTCAGCAGGACACTAGTGTCATATTTCCACTCCACAATAGCGATGAATGAAGGTGTTTCTGTATGTTCTCTGCTGCAGAGGCAGAAGGATCCCCAGAGATCACCTGGGACAGGACGCCGGCATCACTCATGGTAAGTCCTGGTGCAGTCAATAGGAGGTCGCACATTAAGTCCATTGAGTAGGAGGGGAATTGATTGCTGAATGGCATCTTAGCACCCAGGAACTTTAGAAAGTCATTATGGTCTGACCAGGTTCTTGTTTGAAGTTTTTGTCGATGAAATGTCAATATTTTTTTGTCTGGGAAATAAAGGTGCACAGTAATCGCCTTTGTTTTGAGACTCCCCATGTTTTCACCCTAGAGCACCCCTTTTCTATCAAAGTTATTCATCATCAATAAAGTATCTGGTCATGCCCTGGCTAAAGTCCTGCAACTCTAGACGCAGCATGCTAGCACTTCTATACTGACTATTGCTTAACCAGTCACCTACATCCACTAACACTGATCTGGTCAGTCATTTCTCAGAACAACATCAAAATTTGGGCACTTTAATCCTGTCCAGGGACAGAAATTATTACTTTTTTCACACTAATATACTGAAATTCTGCAATTAAACGTCCGTTTTTGAAATATCGGCTATAGAGCTTTGAGCTTTGCAGAGAAATATCCATCAAGGCTGACCCCTGTTATGACCCAAGTTCTCTCTGAACTCCAACACCTGACAACCAACCCACTGTCTTGTCACTCCCTCTCCCCATGGAGACCCCTAACAGTTCTCATCTCCCATTGTAGTCATTACTTCCCCCAATAATTCGGTACATATGATCGAATGCATCTCATTTGCCTCAATTGGTGAGATCACATGATTGCTTTTTGTTTATGGATTTGTTATGTCATTATGACAGAGGTACAGACAGTATTAATATGTAGATGAAAATATGTGTCATATTTTTTATCTATCTATCATCTGTTGTTTTTATTTTTATTATCTATCACTTGATATTTTTCCTTCTTTCTCTCTTTCCATCTGTCTGTCCCTCATACATTTAAATCACTCCCCAAATCTTTTTATTAGCAAAATAGTATCTCTGTGTTTAGTACTATGTGTAAGGTTTACAGGCCAGTGCTTGTAATGCAACCAGCTGAGCACATTGATATATGCTCTATGGAGGGAAATACATCAATACAATTTATGTGAGATGTGAATAGACACGAATGCCCCAATTCTACTATAATATAAACATTTTACACGAGACGTGTGCGTATCGGTATGATCAAATGTATCTCCAGGGGGTTATTTGAAAGCTATTAATATTTTATGCACAGATGCTGTATAGACTCAGGTTTACTGTGCATCCTCGATTGTCAAAAACTGGACCCTGAAAAGAATTGCGTAGCTCCCCCATCTCCAATAAATGTCCCTACAATTCACAGCTCGCATCCTGCCATCAGCATTGTTGTATTTGGCTAGACTGTGAAATTTACTATAAAAAGAGTGTGGTTTACTTGGGATATGGTGTGTGTGTGTGTGTGTGTGTGTGTGTGTGTGTGTGTGTGTGTGTGTGTGTGTGTGTGTGTGTGTGTGTGTGTGTGTGTGTGTGCCTGTGTGTGTATATATACGTGTGTGTGTATGTTTGTGCATGTATGTGTGTGTTTGTATATGTAAATATGTGTGTATAAGTGTATATACGTGTGTGTGTATATGTATGTGTGTGTGAGTGTGTATATGTGCCTATATGTGTGTATATGTAAATATGTGTTTGTGTATATACGTGTGTATATGTGTGAGTATGTATGTGTGTGTGAGTGTGTATATGTAAATATGTGTGTATAAATGTATATACGTGTATGTGAGTGTGTGCATATGTATATATGTGTATGTATATACGTGTGTATATGTGTGTACATGTATGTGTGTGTGAGTGTTTGTATATGTATATATGTGTGTGTGAGTGTGTATATGTAAATATGTGTGTATAAATGTATACGTGTATATACGTGTGTGTATGTGTGTGTAGGGGTGTGTGCGTGGCAGAGCTTATTGTCTGCAGGCCTTCCCTAGCAGCGCCATTTTGAGTGCTTTCATCTAATGGTTTCTTCTACACTGTGTCTTTATAATGCTAATTATCAAAATGTTCACATCGACCCCCACAGTTAATATCATCACAACAAATGCATGTTTTGACGTCTTGTTAAAATATAAAATACAGTTACATTTTCATATACAACATTTTCTTCCAATGGTTAAAATGAAAATGTATGTGGTAAATGCTTATTTTTGATTCAATTGTGCTAATACTTAAAATAAGGGCAAATATCTGCATCCAGCAGTGCAATTATTGCACGACCAAACATACATCAATATACATGTAGCCGCGAATAGAACCGTATCTCATTTCATGGGAATAAATGTTCACGCATGGGTTAACACTTCTTTTGTAAAGTACGATATTAAACCTATACAATATGCCATTGTTATATTAAATCTGCAAATATCGCAATTAAATATGCCATTAATCGGTTATTATACTGTATAAAGCTGCGAAGGTAACTGGAATAACTAGATATCATAGTAATGAAATACATAAGGCCTCAGAATAACGGTGTTTTATTAACGTGTCAAAACTGCACACGGAATAATATAAATACATTTCATCTATGAAAATAACGTCAAATAAATAATTATAAAATAGCTAATAAAACCTCAAATAAATACTCTATTTAACTTAAACCTTGTGCCTAATAGATCTAAACCAACATCTGATTTCCTGAGTCACTAAAATAATTCAAAAATCCATGTAATACTTTCAAATCCTGATCATTTTAAATTGTCAAATTAAAAGTAATTAAATGTAAGATAACAATTAGTAGAAACCTCATTGGACTTTGAAAAAAAAAAAAAAGAAATACATTAACCATGTATAAATTATGTCCTCTCGCATCAGAGGCTGACACTAACCAACGAAATGTAATAATAATAAGAATAATAAGAATAATTGTTAGAAGTCTAGATTGTGCAGATCTTTGCTGCAAAGTGTGCTAGTGAGAAAGTCGATATCTTCCTGGGAGAAGTGGACGGGACTATTGAGGGAGCCATCTGAAATGTGTAGGCAGGAATCTGCAGAGAATAAAGTCAGCTCTGACAATAAGGAATTGTCCTGGCTTTCTGATAGCACATTGTCCATGCAACCCACCTCTACCCTGGCTTCAGTCTCACTGGTGGGTGTTGGATACAGGGGGCTTCTTGGATCAGATTCTTTCCCTGCAGGAAGATGCTGAGTGCTGGGCAGTTTGGGGGTCTCAGACGTGAATGTGTCGGTCTCTCTCAAGGAGTCATTGCTGTCTAATCCTTGCTGGTAGGATGGACTCTCGTCCTCATCATCGCAGTCTTCTAGATTGGAGAAGGTCAGATCTCCATCCTGCTGGTCTTTGTGTTGGGTTTGTCTCTTGTGCTTCATCCTGCGGTTTTGAAACCAAACCTTCACCTGTCTCTCAGTAAGATCCAACAAAGCCGCAATCTCCACTCTCCGGGGTCTGCACAGATACTTATTAAAGTGAAATTCCTTTTCTAACTCCAGCAGCTGGGTGTTGGTGTAAGCTGTCCTTAACCTCCTGGAGCTGCCGCTGGCGTCCTGGATCCCCGGCGGTTCTGGAGAAATAATCACTGGGTTTAACCATCTAAGACTCACAGCAATTCAATAGCTAATGAACCTTTCTATGTGTAGGGCAGAGCAGGGGAGCTACATGCCTCTGACCGAAAAGGGTTAACCCTCCCTAGTCTGCTTACATTACAAATGATATTATGACATTTGTTACCATCTTCACAAAAGGAAGGTGTTTTGGCTTCTGCTCCCACATTGTCAGCAGTGCACCCCTGGAGTCAATATGTTTCCTGTGCTGTAAATATTTACTATTTATTTACCGTTTCCAATGTTCCAACAGATACAGGAACATTCTGCTCGTGTGTTTACAGCCCTACAATCAGCAATTACACAATAAATAATAAATTATTGCCATTTCTCCTAAAAGACAGACCTGCTGGGGAGCCTCCTACAGACTCAGGCGCTGGCACAGGAGCTTGAGGAGATCCTTGGTTGCTTTTCTTCCCTGATTTCTTTTCTTTCATCCAAGGGAACTCTGTAGCCAGATGACCAGGCTGGTGGATGGACTGTTGGACCAGGCCATGATCTAAGCGTTTTTGGCTCTTGGTCCTGGGCTGGCTGCCGGATCCCGGATTCAGGCTAGGGATTGTTTGTTCAAAAGGAGGAGGAATTAATGTCGAGTCCTTGATTGATGAAGTTTGAAATGTCTCCAGGACAGCAGGGAAGGACGTCAGGCACTCTGCTAGCGAAGGCTGACTGTTAATAAACCCGATCTCCCTCTCAAATTCAAAATTCATGGCTTCCCTGGGCCAGCCTAGGGGTGGGAGAGCAAATATTAGGGTCCCAATAATCCCGAGGCCCTATTATTGTATATTGCTGATAAATCAGACGTAGGGGGACCCTAGCTGTATTAAACTGGAGACTGGGCGACATACAGCCAATTCCTGGTCACGTGACTACAACTGACCAATAGAATAGAAGGCCTGCTAAAGAAAAAAAAAAACAAGAAAAAAAAAAAAAGAATGCATTATCACTGTGAATTAATTCCTATAAATGTGTGGGGGGGTCCCAAAACTGCTGTATGTATCCTGCATTTATTATTTGTGCTATATGTATCATGAGAGGGAAAGTATGGAGGTGTTTGCAGAAGAACATTAAGGAAAAACATCAGGAATTGAGCCAGCTGGCAACCAGGGAGAGGAAACATTGTTCCCATCATCATCATCAGGATTAAGAAAAAAAAATCACAAAGCCACCATAGAAGAAGCTATATATTGCTCCTAACAGTGTGTCGCTTAATAGGAAAGAAATATCCTAGACAAGTGAGAAACACTTTGTGAGTCTGAGGAGTAAATCCTAATCAGGAGACTGGAGAGTTACAGATTCCTGAGCCGCCACAAGAGAAGGGTGATCAATCTCTGGTGTGAAGGGGCCAGTGTCAGCCAAGAATTCCTCCTTTTCTTACTACGGACATGGGAAAAGTCCAGAGAACCCAGGCAAAAATCTCATCAGGAAATTGAGGAACAAGCCCCCAAAAAGGCTGAAAATCTCAACGAAATATTCCTGAGTATCTGAGGCTCCCAGCAGCTTTGGTTCTGGGCTGGATTTTAGGCACATAGCATGGAAACTTTTGTTCCTGCAAAAATCTGTGTGGGTGGTGGGTGTAAGGCTCGAACAATCCTGGCAAACCTCAGTGAGGATGAGGTGGCCATAACAAGAGGACCTTTCAATTATACAGAGGGACTGATTTCTTTCTCCATCTTGTGCATGATGTTCGACTTTTTTATTCTGTAATAATATTTCCCCTTTTTATATTTCAGAGCAGAGAATGGAAAGAAGAATTAAGTGCTTTAATTTGCACCATGAAGCCAGACCTGCTGATTTTATGTCACAACAGGACTCGGTGGAAAACACTTGTTTTGTTTGTTTGCTTGTTTTTTTTGGAAGGGGGGGATGGGGTTAGGGCATGAACACATATGTTCAAAATATTGGTTAGACTGTCCCATCTGGAGCTAAGGTAAGAATATAGCTTCTGCTAGCAAAAAAAATCACATGCCCTGCGAGTGTATGTGTATATATATATATATATATATATATATATATATATATATATATATATATATATATACTGCAAGCTTGTTATATATATATATACACTGTATTATATATATTATATATATATATATATATATATATACACACTAATTTTATGTGTATATATTTTTTTTTTGTGATATCAGAAACATTAGCTTTTGCTAGAAAAAAAAAAGATCTACAATAATGTCAATATCTAACTGTACTTAGTGCATGCAGGAACATTCTTATGTATGCATGCTGGACAGATAAATAGCTAGATAGATAGATAGATAGATAGATAGATAGATAGATAGATAGATAGATAGATAGATAGATAGATATTGTTATGATAGATATTGATAGATAGATAGATAGATAGATAGATAGATAGATAGATAGATAGATAGATAGATAGATAGATAGATAGATAGATAGATAGTGGATAGATAGATAGATAGATAGATAGATAGATAGATAGATAGATATTGCATGAGAGAATGTATTATGTCCCAGTTCTCTTGACATATTAAACTGCATGCCATCTGTATATGTTGCCTTAGCTGTGCTCCTGATTTAACTGTGTATCATATTATTGCAGGTTTGCTAGAACTGTGAGACGCTGTGAGCAGAAAGCCTTTCATCTGTTCTCTTTCATCCTCAATGAATCGCCATTTTCCTTGCAGCTAAACATGGCGTCCAGTCTATTGTATAGTCTGCTCTCAAGGAAGAAGTCGGTGCGGTCTAGTCTGGGACATGCTGATACATTCTGGCCATTTCCAATGTTCTCCTGTGCAGCCAACAGCAAATACGTGTAATTTAATGTACAGACTGCTGTGTGTCTGTACTACTCGAGGATTACATCTGACATAGATTTAATGAGGACTGAAGCAAGAACAGGCACGAATATATTTGCTACCAGGGGAGAGATCCGTTTCTGCACAACAATAGAGATATGATCAGAGGACAAAACAAGATTTTGTTACACTCCTGATGTTTTTGCATTTATTTCTGCATATTAAAGGATACTACATTGAGCATGTTTTATTCTGCACATCTCTGCATTGATTTTAACTGTAAAAGTTTTTACCTTCTAGATCCCATATTTCCACACTCACTGGCCTATTCCTCACCCTTTCCTATAGCTGTAATCTTATCTCAATACCTGAGGCTCTCAGTCTCCCTTTTTCTCCTTTATGTCATACAATCGCTACAATAGTAGCTATGTTATGTTTCAATTTAGCTTTCAGTTGTTAAAACTTTCATTTCTTTCTACTATCAAGTTAACCTTTATATTGTCCTTCCTGATTGCTAGACCGAATAGAGTATATATTACAAGATATGTATTTTCACCTAATAATTATTATTATAATATATTAAATTATTATTATGCAAGCACCATCACTGCCTGAATGAAACATGCATAACAGTAATATTCTACATGCCAGAGAAACAGACCTGCATATTAGTAGGGTTCAATAGCTTTTAATGTATTTCCAGTATTTCCAGCTTCAGTGTGTATGTCTGTAGTTTGTGTCAATTTCCACCTCCCACCTTCACTATCTTTCTGTATCTTTTTATACTATCTTATATTTGTAGAGAAGCATGATTACATACATATACAGCAGAAAACATGGTCCTGTTCTTTTCTTTTACTTTCCCTTTTTTTTACATTCAGCAAAATCTCACCCTGTGAAGATTCCATAATGGCAACGTAAGAGTTAAGGTCAAATATTGACATTCCTAAATTCAAACATATACAAAATCCCAGCAGCCTGTCTGGTAACTGTCCCCAACTGAACTAATACATGAAGCAGATTTTATAACACAAAGTTTATTCCAGGATTTTTTTTTAGAACAGACATATTTTTTTGCAAATAAAATGACCTACAAGGAACAAAGAGTTCTCCAGAGGGTTTTGTGCAGCCTCCCTTTTCATAGCTAGACAATAACAGCTGGATGAGTCTTCCCATGCCTCCAGTAGGAGTAGTTACATTACCCATTAGTACAAGAAAACAAACTAACATCTCTAAAATACTAGAATTAAATAGGCAATATTTTACAATGACGGAAACACAACCTTTAGAACAAGAAAATACAAAAAGTACATTTCCTTCTTAAATTTCATAAATACGTTAATATGCTGGATAAATAATACAAAAATGAGAGAAAAAAAAAATAATTGTTTTAACGGATTCCATAAGCAGCATTAATAAATATTCCGCATGATCACACAAGCCTGGCAGTTTCCAGGTCTGAATGAGCTGGGCCTCTGGGCTGCTCTCACCCTTGTAAACTCGAAGTGCAAGAGAGATGTCCACACAGATAGCTTAGCAAATACTGAGCAGAATTCACTGTGCTTAGATTGATGAGCAGACATCTTCTAGTATAGTATAGCATACTATTTACCCTGTATTCACGATAAGACTAGAGGATTATTTTTTTGGCCTTTAAGAAAGACCTACAATTATTGTACTTTTGTTTTTTTGGAACCCATATATTTTAACAGAGAACTGACACAAAAAAATCAATGATCTAGATTGTACATTGTTCTTTTGATCTTAAGGCCTAGGTTCCTACCACTACAAAGCAATATACCTCCTGTTACTTGAATTTACAGAACAATAGACATGTGATCAGCTAAGGGCATACATTGTGTTCACAACCAATATTATTCAGGTGGTCTGTCCGAGATCTCAATACACGTCCAAGCCTATTGCTGGCAAGGTGTTTTTTTTTGTTGTTGTTTTTTTCAATATTTTTCTTATATATTACTAGTGGACAACTAGTAGGATGGAATAACAAAAGCCACTAATGCTGGCCAATATTATTCCATAGAATATAAGTCCCGAACAAGCAAAAGCATGGCCTTCAGAAGCACTTGTATTGATGATACTGAGGTTAAGTTACAGTATGTATTAGAATCCTGTAATATCCAGAATGTAAAAAATAAAAAAAAGATGCAATAACAGATCAACACAAATGCTTCTTGCTGATCCCTCGGCAGTGCCTTTGCCCAGCGAGCGCCCCCTGCAGTTTAAACACTTCCTTATTGAATCACAAATGGGTGAGTTTAGGGGCTTCCTGGATCCTTCCCTGATGGTGTGACGAGAGCTCTGTGTAAGTTGGGTGGGGTTCACAAGGTGCATGATGCTGGCTGGTTGGCATGGAAGGGGCGCCACTATAGTCCAAGTTATTGGGCTGGTGTGCAAGGTGGTTAAGACCATACATAGAAGGGCCTTGTGCTGGCACAGAATCCACATAGTTCCCCCCAACATACACTGGGCTTCCTTGCATACTAGGAGAGACATAGCTAGCTCCATTTCCCTGTAAACCATGGTGATCATACTCTGGAGCTGAGTTTCCATACTTCTGTTGGGAAGGACAGCCTTTTGCTGGGGTCTGGTAGTAGGCATTCTGGTGGGGTTTGTTATTAAAGGGGGGTGGGGACGGTGCCTCATAATTTGCAGTCATTGAGTGCATGGATCCCAGGAAGCCTGCAGAGGATTGCATGCTCAGTGGTGGAGTGCTAGTTGGTGAAGGTCCTCCAGAGGATGATGACATCCCTTTTACCTTTTGATCCTTTTTATACTTCATTCTGCGGTTCTGGAACCAGATCTTGATTTGCCTCTCACTCAGATTAAGCAGATTTGCCATTTCCACCCTCCTGGGTCTGCACAAGTAGCGATTAAAGTGAAACTCCTTCTCCAGCTCCACAAGCTGAGCACTGGTGTAGGCCGTGCGTGCTCTCTTGGAGGCAGAGGAACCCGGGGGGCTCCTGTCACCACTGCAGCTCTCTGCCGCTTCAAATGAAATAAAAGATAATTACTACACTCAGAAATTGAAAGCATTATTCCATAATAAATTCTCCAACATGCTTCGCCCAGATCTGGCCTTTCCCACATTAGTCTGCACTTCATAAGCCTGGCATTTATTAAGAGCTCTGCCCCCCAAAGCTGCCCTGCTTTATGGAGATTTGATCAAGCAGTGTAGGCAGATGCATTATGACCTTTATCTATTATTCAATTATTATTTCTTCACAGATAGCTAACAACACATAAACCAGCCTCAGGTACCTGGCAGCAGATTTTCTTGTCAGTGTCCATATGCTAATTAATTGTACAATACAGAATTACCCATGTATTGGATATTATTATTATTTATTGTAATTATTATCACTAGTAGTAGTAGTAGTAGTAGTAGTAGTAGTAGTAGTAGTAGTAGTAATATTATTTATATTATTGTTATTATTAGTAGTAGTAGTAGTAGTAGTAGTAGTAGTAATAATAGTAGCAGTGTACTTGTATTATTATTATTTTTATTATTATTATTAATAGTAATAGCAGTAGTAGTGTACTGGTATTATTATTATTATTATTGATATCATTATTAGTAGTAGTAGTAGTGGTGGTTGGTAGTAATAGTAGTAGTGTACTTGTATTATTATTTATATAATTAGTAGCAGTAGTAGTGTACTTGTATTATTATTATTATTATTTATATCATCATTAGTAGTAGTGTAGTTGTATTATTATTATATGATAATAATCAAAATATTTATTTGTAAACAAAGTTCATAGTAAATAATTTTTAGCGTGTGATTAACTGTTCTAGTATGGGGTGGAGGTAGTTAATAACTATGAAACAAGGTGTAATATGACTTAAAGTTAAGTGAAACATGTAAAAAGACTCCATATTTGTAGAGATTAATAGTCTCGGAGATGCTTGAAATAGGGTCATAGAAACAGATATATTTTCTAATGTTGTTACTAATCATATTGAAAAATATTAGGAAGTGTCACCCTGAAACACAATGGTTACTACCAGGCCTAAATAGAACTACACAGTAAATAGAGATAGAGTATACTGACGCAATGTGTGAACGGTTGCTTTAGTACCTGTGGCAGGGGGGCTGGATTTTTGCTTGGAGTTTTGCCTGGATTCTTTCATCCATGGGAAAATCTGTTTGCTGGTTGTATTGGAAGGGACCTGTGTTTTTACCGACGAGGACTTGGCTCCAGACTGGGTGCTGCTGCTGTTACTGGGAGCTGCAGAGGGATTTGGCTGGGGGGAGAGAGAAGAGGCCTGGTGGTGTTCAGATGCCAGGCTGGGGCGCATACAGCTTCCATTTATGTTTTTAGGTTTTGCCAACGGACCATTGTGTCCCAAGGATTGTAATGAACAAGATGAACGCTGGAAATCATTGTCGAGGTGAGAAGAAGTCGCAAAAGATTGCTGTGGCCCTTCATAGCCCAGACCTCCTGCCTGGTACGAGTAGCCGCCAAAGAGAGTGGGGTTGTCATAGTAGGATGCTTTCTGCATCTCCTGGATCCCCAAAACGTATTGTCACCTACTCGGAGGGTGTCCCCACCCTTACAGAATAACATTGGCACCCCGCGATCACCTGGCACGGATAGCCTTTGTATTTGTTGAAGGCAACCTGCAAGAAAAAATACACAATGCACAGATTTATAAAGTCTGTTCTATTACAAAGGATGCAGATCAAGTCCCATAAATAAAGCAACATTTATAACATAATAATAGAATTAGTATAATTATTTCTTGTGTGATTTATGTCATTATCGACACATTAGTTAATAACCACAATTTATATCACCACAGATATATCCTAGTTATATATTACCAGTGGCTTCACAGATTCCTATTAATGACACGAATCACATTATTTATGTCAACAGCTTCGAATCTTAAAGAATAGCATCCATTTCACCCAAATAAATATATTCCAGAGATGAACATAAACCTTCCACTCCACAATGCCGGGGCTTACCTAGGGGACACATTCTTAGATCCTGCATATTAAATATTTAAACTATCCTTGTCTTTTTATCTTTCGTTTTCTGTTTGCAAAATAAGACTCTTTTTAAACCAGAAAAACTCGCAAAGCTGCAAAGCTCCCTGCGCCCGGAGCGTTCATCTATAGCAGAAGAATCCAGGATAATAGCTGCTGTCCTGAGCCCGGTGCTATGATGTATGAGGGTCAACCGAGCAGCCGGGAGACCTCAAACAACTCTACAATTCCTTTTATTCCTCACCAGCACACAAGAAAAAAAAAATAACAACTGGATCCCTCTTTGTGTTCCTAACATTTAAGCTGTATTTTCTGCATTGCAAGGTTTGATTTCTAAATGTTGCTCTCCCAAAAAAAGTGATTAAATAAAAAGAATAACTCATTTAATATCGGACAAACACTAAATAATAAAGGTTCACAACACAGTCTACCCCAAACTTAACTTGCAAATTATTTATTTACGAGGGGCATACATAAATTGTATAAAGTATGACTTAAAATGTGATATGTGGGTTTATATACAAAGAGATCATATATAAATATTTATATGTGTGTATATATAATACATTATATATTATTGTAAGCAATAAGCATTTTCAGTGTGCTTGCTCTGACGCAGGAGGCCTTGTTATTGTACAGCACTAAATATTGTGACCACATGAGCTGTTTTGTGTGAGATAATAAAACGTTTCGAATCATATAATAATGTCAGATAGCAAGAGAGACAGGGAGAGAGGTATACTCTCTGGGTCTGGGCAGCTCTTGCTCTTCATCTCTCCACACGTCACAAATGTCGCTCATTTATCTTTGTCGGAATCCTAATTATTTACTCCAAGGAATTGTTCAAGAAAAACTCCTCTACCTGAATAATAAATATTAAATGCTATGCTGTTCCAATTAGCCGACACTGCCCCCCATCTTCTCAGGCACGTTAGAAAACAATTGTTCTATATATATATATTTTATTATTTGTACATAACATGCGCATTAGTGGGCAAAATACAACTTTGGTATACAGGTAATTAGAAAATATGAACTGAGAATTAAAAGGACTTAAAATAGATATACTGAATAATCTATATATATTTTTCTGTGTTTTGTATATATATATATATATATATATATATATATATATATATATATATATATATATATATATATATATATATATATATATTAGACACACAGACAAACAAACACGTGTTTATTCTTATTCGTGTATTCGTGTAGAAAGCTACATTGTCTTAATTTATAAAATAAATACAATCAGAGATAAAAGTGCCAATATTAGAGGGTGACAAAGCAGAAGACAATAGGCGCAGGCTGTGCACACCTTGATGGGGCTGTCTGGCCACAAGTCCCTATGACAGAATTATAGCTCCTGTATTGCTACATAAAATTTAGATAATTCACATAAACAGATTGCAGTAAATAGATGTTTAATGAGTAGCTAAGAAAAAGGGAAAGTGTGTGAGCTGAGGGGAGCTAAAGGCAGCTGTGAACTCTTCTTGAACCGAGATTGCAGTCATATGGTCATAAATCACTGGGACACAGACTCCGCCATTCACTGATAGACTATTTGGGTCCAGCTTACCTTAGCAGACTCTGAAGAGCAAACCACTAGCAGACATCATATATATCCACTTCCAGCGCAATCAATAGGCAGCGAGTCCTCCCTGGCAGCCTGGCGAGAAGCATGAGGACACGGGCAAGGGGGAGAGAGGCTCCTGGAGAAGGCAGAGCTGGGAGAAGATCCGTGCTAATCTCAGGGCTTTCAATGGACAAGCTGAAGCTTCAGGCTGCCCTATACACCGCCCTACTCTCCCTGCTAACAATGGCCTCAGCTCTTCAGCTTGTTCCAGCAGCAGAAACCGTGCGTTCCCCAGCCAATATCATCCAATGTGCCAGCAATAAGGCGACGAGATAATTACACCAAAAATCACCATTTGCTTTTTACACCACAAGTCATCGGCTGTTAATGCTCTAAACACAGCGTCACCACTGAGGGATTATGCTAATTACAGACGTGGACAGAGGCCTAGTCTTGGAAGGAGCAGGAGCTTTCTCTTCTACTGCTCAATTAGGTGCCAGTCTATGCTAATGAACCATTTGAACTCACCTACGATGGCTCTTACAATCTGGTTTCCTTTTTTTTTTTCCATCCAGGGCGTCTAGTTGTTTTCACAGCCATTGCAGTTTAACCCCTTCACCTCCACTGGGGCACGCAATGCATTACCCAACAATGCTTAGCAGGTGAAAAGGGCAATGAAAGGGTCAATCTACAGTGTTCTCCCCCTCCCCTGGGATATAATATAGAAATAAATTAATAATGCACATTATTGATGCTGTGACACATTCACCTATCACACAGTATTACGGAATATTTCTCTACATCCTGAGTTTTTAGTGGCAATACCTGGCCTAGTAAGGAGGTGTGAGCAGATAGGAAAAATACAGATCACACACACATAAATACATGCATACAGTTCGAGAACTATCATAAGAGGGGAAAGAATTCCTTGCAGTTGTAGTGTGTGGTTCCTGGAGATCTCATTTAGCTTTATATAGCGCTCCCTGGAGTCTAACCCTTTCATTACCACATGCCAGTAAACAACTCACTGAATGTGGGAACTGACTGCATGTGTGGAGGTGTCTGCATGACAGCAGAGGTGTGTGCACCACCTGGCCTGGCTCAGATGGGTCCCTGTTTATTTTCCTGCTGTGCTATATCACTTACAGCACCAAAATGTACTTTACATGAAAAAGTGGTTTTCGGCAGTCCCCTTTGATATAAATAGATGTCCATTTAGAATTTTGTCACTATGCTCAGCAAATACATTCCAGCACTGGACATATGGAGGCTATTCTTTATTTATGTATTTATTTCAAATGATAGATGTTAAATATATAATTGGATAGATAGACAGATGCAGATAGATAGACAGATGCAGATAGATAGATAGATAGATAGATAGATAGACAGATGCAGATAGATAGACAGATGCAGATAGATAGATAGATAGATAGATAGATAGATAGATAGATAGATAGATAGATAGATAGATAGATAGATATGGATTGCTAGGAGATAGATAGATAGATAGATAGATAGATAGATAGATAGATAGATAGATAGATAGATAGATAGATAGATAGATAGATAGATATGGATTGTTAGGAGATAGATAGATAGATAGATAGATAGATAGATAGATAGATAGATAGATAGATAGATAGATAGATAGATAGATAGATAGATAGTTGCGCTGTGTGGTATTTAGTGAACTGCATGTGGTCTGGTACATGTTATAATGTGAAAAAAAAAGATATAAGACTGACAAACACTGCTCATATGCCAAAATAAGATCATAGTTCAAAGTATGCAGTTAATCAGGGTCATGGTAAAATAATGTATATTGTATGTTGCATTGTAGACCATACTAGTTTTAACATGCATAGTAAACATGTCATCCTGGGATAAATATATAAATATAATCTATAATATATATCATATCCCAAATAGTATATATACCGAAACACTATTGGTGAGTGCAAATAAAAATTAAAAAGTTGTGATGTTGCCTATGACAACTGGTCAAGTCTCTTTCACTTTCCTATAAGTGTTGGAAAAAAATGAGAACTGAAATCTGATTGGTTACTATGAGTAATTTCACTTATGGTGCTGTACATACACTTTGATTAATAAAATGTGATGCATTAACTATCTATCTATTTGTCCATTTATCCAGCTCACTCATTATCTTCTCATACATTGTGGTAGTATTTGACACTTTACTATATACATCAGTGATATTTGATATAAGCATGGTCATGTATGTCACATGGCTGTATGTATGTATTTGATAACACATTGTAGTATATACAAAGCACTTCAAGTGCCCATAAACGTCTGTAACATACATCAAGTACATCCTATATACATCTTGAAAAGTAAAACGTTGAACAGATGGAGAAGTGTGGCCTGTTGCAGCTTATTATCCACTCATGTGACCAGTAGTTACTGTCACCTCATAAGTGTAAAGTATTTGACACTTGAGTGACTTAGTCCCAAAATGATTGTCAAGTGGAAGTGGCTATCATTGACAAACAATTTGTCAGGTACAATTCTGTGTGGGTTTTCCTGGCTCTCATTGGCCTGTCAGGTATAAAATATCATTGAAAGACTAAATTTTTTAAGTGTTTCCATTATTGTATTAAATTAGCGTCCTGAAATTGTCTATATATCTCCATCAGTTTATTCACACGAACTATATTGTATTTATAAAGTCATATAAATCAATATAATATTAATTACCAAAGAATTGGACTTACCAGATTAACAGTCGTGTCCAATAAATATCAAACTTCAAAAATAATGAACAGGAGCAGGTTCCTGTAGAATCAGAGACATAAAATTATTAAGTCCTAAGAAATCCCATTGACCAGTTTTATTACTTTGTATCCGTTCATATTACTGTATATGCTGCATATTAAACAATAGTAAGACCTGTCCCCAATACCATTGATAAAACACATTCTATGTCCCTTGTATTATTATACATACCAATAGTACACTCTATAGATGTAGGAGAGGAAGCTGAGGCCTAAAGTCTATGGGCTTAAGTGGCTCTATAAGACTCGAACTCCAAGCACAAGAGGTGCTAGATGTAATATATTCCGCACAATGGTGTATATTCACTGTGGCAGGCACGTGGTTCCCTATGACTGGTGTGATATATACCAAATCCCATCTATAATGTTTCTTCAGCCTGTGAGTTACTGGTCTTTAAATATTATTAGCGCACATTTATACCGTGCTTAAAACCCTCACAAATCACTGTGACCTCCGCACAGTAAAGCATGGGCTGGTGGCTATATATTCTTTATTACACGTGGCCTTGGCACTAGGCTACAGAACACATCAGGGCCAGTTAATTATTCATTTTCCTGCTAGATTAAAGGGGGAAGTTATTACTTATGAAGAAAAAAACGAGCTGATTCCAGAGTCTAGGAGAAGATTATACAATTGTACCAAAATATTCCAATTAAACACCCTTGTATACCTATAATTCCTCAATATCTGACAGCAGAACACTAATATTGTAGCAGGCAGCCATTAAAATCATAAAACTATACCTAGATGTTTGCATTTACTCACCTTCAGTGGACTAGCTTCACAGACAATTATTGAAGCTTACAAGTTGCTCTTAGGGCCTTACCCAACCTCCCTCTAAGCTCACCTCTCTGGCAAAGGCCTCATGGCTGGTGACTTGAGATTGGTGGCACATTGATCAAGTGCAGGTCCCAGATTTCTGCAGTGTTGGTCAGAAAATTGGAACAGAGTTGTTAAGCATCAGGGTGCCAGAAGTTTTATGAGTGTTCTTCCATGTGGCCGAAATGTTGCCTTTTTCCTTTCATCTCCAGGACCAGGACAATGTCTTGAGGTGGGTGAAAACTCCAGTGAGCTAATCTCAAACAAAGAATGTAGATAAAATTCCAGCTTCTTTAAGGGTCTACTCTTCAAAGCTCTGCATCTTCTGGAAGCTTGAAGTCCTTTGCTCTAAAGTGATAACCTGACTCTGTACTTTGCTGGAGGGTCTAAAGGGAGGTGGGTTTGGCTCACACCCACGTTCCATATTAACCCTGCCAAGAGCAGATTCTGGCTGTGTCCCACTCACTTCCACCAGGGATCTGCCACTGTTGATGACCAATAATGATTACGGTGTCCTCTAGGGTAAGGTGGCTTCAAGAAGACAGGGGCGAGAATTCAGAGAAAAAGTGAACAAGTCATTCCTGATTTGGAATTTAAAATTTACCTAAATATTTTCAGAAGCCTTTGAACTGTTATTTATTCTCATCATGCTCTTCTTTTTTTTTTTTTTTTTTTTTTTTAAGTTACACTTCATCTTCAATCAATTGTAACTGAAGTGTTTTAAGAATGCTCTGGCTGACTCCTCTCTACATGGTCTTTCTATCTCTCTTCTATATTTTGGAAGTTAATTTTTAGCCAGACTAGAAGACTTTGTGGTTGTTAATTTTTAACAGAGTATCCATGTTCTTATTGTTATAGTTCTTCTTTGGAAGCTCTCTAACTCATAGGTCACAGCCTTGACTAGTTTGGATCTCCTAAAAGCGACAAGTATTGACTTTAAATTTCTGGCGTCCCATTATTTGGAGATCATTATAGAAGCCTCACTAGATGCAACACACATTTTCACACATCATCATTGTAACTAGTGGATAACGCACAATCTAAAAGCTGTATCTTTATCAAAGACCTAAAACGAAATTATGAGCCTAAATCTATTCATGGAAATAATTCATAGCTACCGGGCCGCAATGTCCTTAGCAGAAAACTAGAGATTCACCCTGAACCGAACAATAACAAAGGTAGTTTAAATTTCCTACAAAAAAAAAACCTCCATTAATATCAATTTACTTCAATGAAAACTTTGTTTCTTCATCAACTTGAAGATTTATGATAAAATCAATTACATTAAGGTCACCGAGGACCTTGTGGTTTGTCTCAGATTTCATTCCTGAGCAGATGAACCGCTTGGTAAAAATATTCCACTTAGCTGGAGGCAAAGAGAATAATTCCGAGGCAAGGGAAATTTAATGGAAGACAATTTTCTACGAAAATATCAAGCTTCGGTTTCATGTTCCTGCTGTATGATGATATTTTTGTACACATGTGCACTGATTTGCCTCAGGAAATCAGAGAACAGGGTGGAAAAATAGCTTCTGTAAACTTACAATTTTTATGTGGAGTTATTGGGGGCTTTAGAAAATATAAGATTCCTCCCTTGTTAAAACATAGTATAATATATTCTATGCTTCGAATCATTTCTGCCTCAGAAAAAAATATTTAGACATTTCGTTAGACATCTGAGATCATTTAATATTACTATTGATAACGAACTTAAAATATTTACCAAGAGTTAATATAAAATGAAATTTATGTTTTAAATGTTTTCAAACATATGCTTTAAATTCAAATGTTTATTTGCATATGATTTAAAATGTATTGTATTTTTTAATATTAGAACAGTTGTCCAGAGATGGATGTATGGAAGGAAGGGAGGAAGGTAAGGAAGAAAGAAAAATAAAATGGTCGGTTTCTGTTCTTCTTGGAACAAGAGAGGCCTATTGTGTTTGACACTTGTAAATCAAAGATTAACCAGGAACTGCTCTTGTCCACACATTAGCACTATGCTATTCTATATCCGTTGGTTTGTCCGTTTGTACCTTTGCCAAAAGCTGGAAGGAGGTTAAGGCACAAAGTGACAAATATAACATAAGTGCTGTATTGGAAACACAAAAAGGGTGGGGTGAGGGGCTGATTTACTAAGTAAAATGTTGCAGAATTCTGACTACCAAGACTCTGATGCACCTGTCTTGTGCCACTTTCATTAGGTGGTTTAAATACTCTGCACCTCACTGGACACTTTTATAATAGGGTGTGTGGCTAAGGGTGTTCATAAAGTGAGTCAGATTTACTAAAGGTGTGCTCTAGTTTTTTGTTGTTTTTTTTAAGTGATCTTAAACGAAACCATCTAATAGCTGGTATAAACTTTAAATATAGAGTAAAAATGCAGCATATCTAGCAGGAGCCAATGAGATAAATGCGATTAATTTTACTAGGTCTAATATAGTGAGACAGACAACATTTCAAGAACTTCTAATCTAAGATTTTACTGTCTCACTATACTAAACAGAATAAGTGAATTTGCCCCAGGCTTCCCAAATGTAAGAACCACATGGCTCCTTGAGAAAAGAAAAACACATACACTTGTATTCAGTTCACACAAATGTGTTGACATGCAAACACACATACCCCACAAGGCAAAAACCACCCACATATACACCGATATGAAAAAAAAAAATCCATTGCACACACTCATAAATAAAGACTCACACAGTTTGAAAAATATATGGTTAGGGTTCTCTCATATCACCATCTATTTGCAATATTTATTTTGATTATTGCAATGTGATTTAAAGTGAAGCATTTTGGCAGCAGTTTGTCCCATTAAAAAAAAAGACATACAAAAAAATCGAGTATGAACATGCCCAAAAATATGTTTACACCGGTTTATGGCTTTTCTACCCTTTTGTTTGTATTACTCTCTCTTACAGCCAGAATAGTGCATTTTAACCCCTCTACCAGATAAAGGTAAAAATAAAAAAATATGGAAATCTGTCAGACCAAACAGACAATGTTCACATCTGTTTTCAGATATTCTCATCCTATTCTGTATCATTGGTAGCAAGAAAAGCACAGTGTTCATTGCTATTCTTATTATTAAAAATACCAGAGCTCAGAGGGAACCCTAGAGGATCCAATTAAAGTCAATGTGGTTTGTCAGGTATAACCAGAATGCTTTTGTAACAGGACAAATATCTTTGTACTGTGCTATTCAGTAGAAAAAGAAAATAATCAATGACGAGTGGCAGGCTATGGTAATATCTACTTTGGAACCTCCATCTGGAGCCTCAGTCGCAAATTTCTTCCTTTATGAATGGGAAGAGTAGTGCAGTATGCAGCACTATTCTGTTTAATACAGGCACCAGGACAAAGCCCCTACAGACCCCACCATAACTCATTGGGCTCCTCTGAGCGCTATTGGTGTCCTTCATGTAACGTATCTGGTACTGAATTGTGGTGAATCCGCAAGGCAGATGTGAACAGAGCCTAAAATGGAGTTTGGCAGGATCCTAGATTTGTCTTTGTGTTCACATTTGCATGGTAGCTTTTGTAGCAGATTCCATCACATTTGTTGGGGAAAAAAAATCCTAGTACTATTTTTTTCTTTTTTTTTTTTTTACCACGGCCACCTTGGCTGACACCAAAAGCACCATCAAAGGGATCTATTGGTATCCATTGTATAATGAATCCAGCATTGCCTTGTGGTGTCCATTAAACAAAAGCAGCACACATAGACCATATAGACAACAGTTTTGCAATTAAAAAAAAACAAAAAAAAAAAAAAACAAACACCTACGTTTCAGGATAGAATAAACTTATTATCTGTTCTTCCATGGAATGAACATCTCAATATGTTGGACAAGAGGATATTCAAATCTTATTGTTTCCGCCAAACAAGTGTTCCATAATTTGGAAGATCAATCCATAGACTGAGGCGATTAAGAGGTGAAAAAAGCCTGTTATACATATGGTATACGCATCAGACACACATACCCCACACAAACTTAATACCCATACAAATCAGAAAGGCTGCATTAGGGTTTGGTTTGTTTTTGGTATGTATATATATATATATATATATATATATATATATATATATATATATATATATATATATATATATATATATATTTTTTTTTTTTGTGATATATTTTATTTAAGCAAAAAATGTAGTGGAAACAATACCTTGACAGGTGCTATTCATTCCAAATGACTACATGATTGTACAGAAATATATCAGTTCAAAAAGAGGCTAAAATATAGAGCAAGATTAAAAGAAAACTGATGCAAATTTAACTTATACAATAATTGCCCATCAGTAAAACAAACAAGAAAAATAAAAAAGTAAAACCAATATTGTATACTTTATACACTAGACATTCACAATGACCAACCCACCTCCATCACATAAAAACTGCACTCACTACAATCACACCCCACATCACACTTACTGCTGCATAAAACCATCACTCCAGCACTGAGCACTATCTCTATTGTAACCACATACCACTCCTTTCATTTAGGTCTTTGACTCCTCAGTTCAATTCTTTGTTTCCCTTTCTATTCTGTCAATATGATGTATATTTTAATTTTCTATTATTTATCATGACTTATTAATATACTCTACATGCTTGTAGTTCTTACTTTTTTCCCTCTATACTCCCAACATTGTTTACATTTTTTTATATATCATTATCAACACATTTCCACCCATGACCTTACTGTATGAACTATCAATATTAAAAAATCTAAAGAATTGCATAATAATAATAATAACAATAATAATAATCTCTATAAAAAAAAAAAAAAAAAGAAAGAAAGAAAATAATAAGAAAACATAATGTCTACACTTTATACAAGAAAAATATTGCATCTTTTGGACTCCTCTGGTCAAATAGCTGGCTTCGGTTATGTTTACATATGATCGTTGAAATATAATGTACATATGATTGTCTATAGGAGGAGTCTTAAATCTTCTCACAAAGGCAATAGCAGTGATAACCATATTTTATGTGGATGGTTGTATACTTTTCTATATGGTGTATAATGTTAAAAGTGCATTATAAACATTAGGTCAAAGATTAACTAGAGGGCTTATGCAAGGTTAGGGATGTACCACAGTGGGAACTCGAGCTACATTTAGTCTCTCTTTATCTTTATGTGTAATACCTCATAGACCCATAAATAAGTTACCCCATATATATGCATTGTATGTGTAAAACATAAATAGTTAAATAGATGATAGATAAATGAGATAGAGAAATTGTTATTTAAATAGCTAGAATAAATTAGATAGATAGATAGATAGATAGATAGATAGATAGATAGATAGATAGATAGATATGGATGTTCATATATAAACATCTGTTTTAGGAGACATACAAATTCCTGAATTTTATAGCACATATTAATGTACTATAAAATATTCTATATAGATAGATAGAAAATTGCTTCTGGATCTGTCTTAATAGACATAATTACATCTTCTACAATCTCCTGTCTGTAATGTGTACAATTATTTTTGCAGATTCCTAAACAAAATCTTCCGTTCTCAACCATCCAATGGACTTTTCACCGATTCAACAGAGTCCTGATATCATAGAAATGCATAAAATACATCAAATAATCAGTTATTTACTATTTAGGTTCTTTTTCTCCAAAATACATGTCATGTCACTATCACCAAAACATAGCTATGGTAACTACTCCTCTTTAGGTGACTTGGTTGATCGCTATGAAGTCACCCTGTGCTGATGGGTGTTAGTGTTTCCTCTGCAGCCAGGATACATTTGGTTTAGAGGTTGCTCTGGTCAATATATATATATATATATATATATATATATATATATATATATATATATATATATATATATATATATATATATATATATATATATATATATCCTCATATGTCCCTGCCTGCCTTTGTTTCTATGCTTTGTCTATGAATACTGTCTACTAATAGTTCATTATATTTCTGCCTAGTTATAGTTCATTTTTTCCCCTGTGATGAGTGAGGCAGTGCCTATAGTACATAGAGCAGGTAGTGACAGATATCGGGATGGGTATGGTTACATGCTGGTACTTGAGATACCCACTTTATTGTCAGTTCTCTCCACACAGGCAGAGCTGCTTATTATTCTTGTGTGTTGAGTCTGTGGAAACCGATGTAGAGTAAACTTTCCTCCTGGCCCCTTTTCCACAGTTGCAGACTTGCAGGGCGGTAATGTGAGACCCCAGGCCAGCTATGTCCCTTTAACTGCTAATGTAAGGCGAATGGAGGGAAAGCTGAGATTCTCATCAGAGGCTGATCCTGAGAAATGATTCAGTGCGGACAGCATCATAAACAACACAACTCTCCCACAAACACACAATGCGCTGCGCTGACACCCCTATTGTCATAAATCAAGGACATTGTATGGGAATAAACCTTAAAACCCTGTCTGATCGGCTCTGTGGGTATAAACACACATAGCTGCGAGTCAGGACGGATGGCAGGAAATGAAGATCGCTATTTGTCACCATTTACGACAATAACATTAATAAGACACAATAAATTTACATGGACACAGACAGACAGAGGGAATCCCCGCTACTTACAATAATCCAGCCCACGGTGTGGCTCTGATCCCACTTGTTTTATGCCAGCCTCTCTCCCTCTCCCTCTCTCTGCTCTCCTTCTCGGTATCTGCTATAGGCTGTTCTTTAAGGACAGTTGAATTTCACGTCAGACACAAGGAGACCATGTCTGCGATTTTCCTGACGAATACATATCTATCCTGCAACCTCTGCATTAATTATTTAATGAATCACGTGACAGGATAGGGGAGGAGGGGGTCTCACTTCCATACACAGAGGACCACTATGACCTTCCACAAAAACACCGGGGTCTTCTGTGCTAAGAACTGGGCAACCATATATTAAACATATATAATTATTAATAGCTCAGTTTTCCTGGTGCTGCACAATTGTGATACACATTATAACTAATCTGTGTAAAAATGTAACATAAATTACCAATATTATCTATCGACAGTATCTACCTACCTATCTATTCATCTCTCTATATGTCTATGTATCCATCTCTTTGTCTATCTATCTATCTATCTATCTATCTATCTATCTATCTATCTATCTATCTATCTCTATCTATTAATTCACACAACCATCTATCAATCTATCTAGCTTGTGATGTGTATAAAACATAATCAATCTATGAATTTAAATATAAGAGATACAGCAACATACAATTTATATAAAAAAATCTTATAGCTTGATGCTCAGTAACGAAATAAAACATTTGCTTTTCATGTGGACACTGACCCAAAAACGCAAAAAAAAAAGCCACAAAGCCAGACATCTGGGTGAGGGCTTCAAAGCATAGGCAGATAAAAGGTAAAGTTTATATAATGAGAGCGGAGATTGATTTAGGGAATTTAAACAAGCCAGTTTTATTGGGTATCATAAATCTGTCATTGAAGACACAGACTGAGAGAAATCTCCGAGTGTCAGCCCTCACTGCAGAACAATGGTGGAGGTATCCCTGCAATTCATTCTGGCTATCTTTTTCCAGCACACTCCTGCTGCATATTTAAAAGTTGTTAGGTATTTTACTTTAATAAATAATTAATTGCTGAATATGTACTATAAAATTCCGGAATTTGTATGTCTCCTAAAACAGATGTTTACATAAACATATCTATCTATCTATCTATCTATCTATCTATCTATCTATCTATCTATCTATCTATCTATCTATCTATCTATCTATCTATCCTTAATATGTATCCATTCCTTCATCATCTAAATAAATAGAAATACATATCTACACATATAAATGCATACACATATCTGCTGCTAATTTCCAGACTCATGTACAAAAGTGATTTTGGGGTCTGTACCAACTCGATTCAATGCAGATTCTGAATTTGGCACTAAAGTTAAGTGACTATGAATATCACTGCATTTTAGAAGCACTAAAATAACAAGCAGTAAGAACAATAGATTGGAAATATACAGTGCACAATACCATTCCATATTGTGTTCCATATTCCATGGTATTGTGCATGGTTGTGTGCAGAGGCTCTTTGGCCTCTTATACTCACTCCACCTCACCCCACCCCCACACACCTTTGGGGTTCGCATGCAGTTGTCTTGTTCTTTCTATGGAGCTAATGCACAAGCTGTATCCAGCACCGATTTGTATTAAAGCAGATGCTGTTTCCAAAATGGAGGTGCTGGAAACGCACAAGCAATTTTTATACAGTTGAGGAGCAATTAGGGATGCATTTTTCTAATCCAACAGGTAGAAGAAGTGTAGAAGTATTTGATTGGTTTTGAAAAAAAAAAAGATAAACAGCATGTGTCATTTTATCTTTATGCCTCTTTCACTAATGTTTATTATTGCTCATTGTTTTTTTTTTTCTATTTTTTTTTCTTGAAAAGCTCAATAAATTTAATGTATTTTCCAATGCGTTTCGGACTCTCTTCTTCAATTTCAACGTGTTTTTTTTTTTCTCTGCTGCTTGCTTAGAAAAGCAACAAGAAAAAAAAAAAAAGATACCTAGGGAATGCCTCTTTTTGTAAAAAAAAAAATGACCCAAAACATAACTCTACCTTTTACATTTCATTATAGACTTTCATGAAATTCCAGGCTGCACTATTTTGTATCAAGAAATAAATGCCAGGATTTTCCTAATCCCAGGAAATGTAAACATGTCATTCTCCCCTACATGTCATATGCTCAGATCTATTCTGAATAATACAGATCTGTACATAAGACATCAGAGCATTGTAGGGTGGCACACAAAAATCCAAGTATTCTGCTCCATAGCACTGAACCAAATTCTACATCACACCTTATTGCCTACTGCATTCAGCCCTCCCATGTGCCAGAGGCCTCAGGCTATATGAACACTTTTTTTTATAAATACGTTTGAAACCAGACATAAATATATCCAAATTCATGTGTGAAATAACCTATTGTTAAAGACTTAAACCAATGTGAGTTCAGTTTTGTTAAATACATACATTAAACTTTTCATTAACACATGCTTTCCACTGTTTCTAAAAAAAAAAAAAACAAACAAAAAAAAAACATCTATGACAATAAACACTAATACTGTGCAACAAAACCTAACATCTGGGTCTAAATAATGGAGCACTACATACATCCAATTTGATTATTGGTATACCAGTTCTGAGTCCTCAGAAGGCCTCATGCACACAACTCATCTTGTGGGATTATATGTAGCTCCCTTTGTTTGCTCCATAAAAGGGTTCAAGTCAGTACGTAGACAAAGCCTGCTTCCTTGTTATATCATGTTTTGTCTATGCATAAATACATTAGCCGGAGTCCAAAAACACTACCAAAGAAGTAGCATTGGATAAATATAGGATAGAAATAACACCAAAAAGTGAACATACTGATAGAAACATTTCACTGGATTAAGCAATAATCCCACAATCTCTTTTCTCGTATTTTATTTTCTGTCCCAGTGTATAGGGACCATGCAAGTGCAAAACCAGACACCCTGCAAAAATGGTGAAAAAGTCCACTGTATGTTACATTTACAATACAATTGGACCATAGTAGTTGGAGTGTGCACACTTACATACAGAGCTACAGTGTGGTATTCTTATTGTAGCATATTTGTAAGAACAGGGTTAGGGGGACAAAAAGGCAGAGATCAGATATGAAGAAGTCAATCAGACAGTCATATACAACACTCACAGAAACAGATCGCTGCTCTGGAGATATTCCTGAGTTCAGATGTGAGTCGTGTGCCTTATAGGAGATGTTAAATCCCACACTGTCCAGTCTCACAAAGGTCACAGGGCTTCCTGGGTCATTCCCTGTTCATCACACTGGTTTGGCCTGCAGATGAACCCGCAGCTCTTTCCTTCCACATTCTTGTTCCCTATTAGTGTGTATATGTATGTATATATATATATATATATATATATATATATATATATATATATATATATATATATATATATATATTATAGTGTGATATTGATATTAGCCGTGTTTGTAGAATATATTTATCTGCAAAGTATCTCTACATACACATGCATATTTAATATATGTCTATGTATTATGTATATATGTATAAATATAGAGGCAATGTTTCGGTTTTCAAGCCTCTATATTTAGATTGTGTATGCTGCAACAATTGGACGCTTGGTTTGGGAGCCCTGTCATCCACTATATGCATTTGCTGAGCTGTTTTATTATGTTTATATTTAGCATATATATACACATATGTATGTGCTTGTAGAGATATTCTAAAAGCAGGACTAATATCAATATTACCATATGTGTATTACATGATTGTTGATATTAGTCTTGTTTGTATAATACATTAATCTCTACACACATACACATTTAATATCTATACATATTTTGCATAGATATTTTGATGATATTTATATTCTACAAAGTACTGGTGATTCTATAAAGTGAGTAACTGCTATAAATATTCATATACAAATAATATAAATAAAAGCGTGTATAATTTATCTATCTATCTATCTATTCGTGTATATATATGGGCCATGGGACAAATATCAGGCCTACATGTGCGTTCTGGTTCACACTATAGCCTGATTAAAGACATGCACCCATAGAAAGAAGAGCAACTTTCTCCTTAAAAATGTAGGTTGTGATCAAAGAGACTTCAAAGGGTGGTGGGTGGGGGGTGTTTTGAGCCACACAAGAGACAGGAGGTAATAAAGTAATAAAATGCAGCAGCTTGACACAGCTATGTTACCTTCAACGATCCTGGAATCTGCTCTCCCAACTTCTAATTTCCAGGCCATGTTTGCAGAACTTTTCCAACGTGTAAAAAATAAAAAGTAAAAAAAAACCTCCCTGGTTGCACTTGTGTCTCTCTCTTGAGGATTCAGGGACGCCTTCACCTTTTTTTTCTCCCAACAGAAGGTCCACACAGATTTGCTGTTCAATAACAAAGACACTGGGTAAGGATTTTTTTTTAAGGAGTGATTAATGATTATTCTGCATAATTCTCGCATTTTTCTTAGACTGTGTCTACAAATAATGGTTGTGAACCTCACATTCAACAGAAAGAGATGTCCACTGGCCATTCTGCTCCTCAGAAACACCATCTTTTATTTCATTCTCACAAGGGAAGGAAATGAGAAATATATGGATGGACTGCGCCAGATGTACGCTTTCTTTAACTTGAAATAATGGGGGCTACAGAGTTAGGGAAATTTGAATATTTGTTAATCCAAAAGGCAGCTTTAGAGGGAGAGGCCCTTAAAATAATTCTAGATTCACTCGATAACAATGATACTATGATCTAAATATTTATAAATTACCTACACCGAAAGGACACATCTTAATGTAAATTCTGCATATCTCACATTACAATTCCTGTTGGATCCTGCATGGACACGGGACATATTTGTATACTGGTATATTGTGCCACAATTATTTACTATTATTGTTGTTTAATGATTTAAACTTATTCTTTTAATATCTATACTGGTATTATTAACAAAATATAAAGAAATAGGTTTAATTAATCAATTTAACAGATTATATAATATACATAATATGTGTGTTTTATACTAGTTATTCTATTGGAAATTAAATAGCATTCAATTACACAAATTAATGCGCACATATATATATATATATACACATATATATACAATATATTCTACTATGCAATATATCATATATTTAGATTATAGGTTATTATATAACATATATATTTTTATTACATCAACAATTGTATCAATAATTGGTGAAGCAAACACAATACCTGACTATATAAAGAAAGAGACCGATAGCAAATATTATATTTAGTCCATAACTGAAATCTAGTAAGAAAGGACGAAAATGAAAATTAATACAAGGCCACGTCTCACAAAAGAACCCATTTGTCTTGTTGATTATCTATTTGCTTGTCAGGGTTTGAGCTATTGCAGTGGCCAAGATCCTTTGTAATATAAAAACGCACAGGAAAAAAATGGAAACACTGAGAAACATCTGTGCAAAAAAAAAAAAAAAAGAATAAAAAAATAAAGTAAAAGAATAATAAAAAAAATAGTAATAAATGTATTAGGGAAAAGGGTGTTTTTTTAGAGGCAGAATCATCTTGTGCTGACTGTCCAAAGCGTCTTAAGTGTAACATAAACCTTCATCTTCCCTTAAGTGCTATTTGCCAGTCATTACAGAGTGGTGTTACAGTGAGTAAGAGCAAATAAGATGTAATGTAGAAGATAAACAGTACTTACAGATAAGTCGGCCTGCAGGCATAACCAGGGAGCTGCCATGTTAACCAAGCACACATAACACAGAGATATTCACAGCAGAAAAAAAAATATTTATTTATAGACTATTTACAATCAACAGGGAGGGAGGTTCACAGCAAAGGCAATGAGAAGGAGGAATGGCTGCACCCTGCAGTAGATATACATATGAGACTAGGTGGACTGTCAGCTGTATACTCCTTTATAGGCCCTGTACTTGTACTACATGGCTCTGGGTGTTGGCATATCTCCTACTGGGCACCAAGGAAGTGAGTGGAAGTTGTTTTAACTATTAAACAGCAATCATAAGACGAGAACCAGTCCAAGTATAAAGTGTATTGTATGTGGACGTCACCAGCAACACTCAGTGTCCTGCTGGAATAACATAACGCCAGAGAAAATACAGTTCCCCTAGAACAAGGAGCCTCATTTATTAAAGTGAGCGTCGGTTCTGTCAAGCTCCCTTCATCCTTTGTACCGCAATGTAAACATGACAAATGGACCAGAGTTTGGCGTGATTAAAGATGAAACATAGATCTATCTTCTCCAAATCTGAAATCTATCTACTGGCTCCTCCTGAATGAGCCAAGTCCCAGCCAAGTCTTCTTCTTCTTTTATATAAATAACCAGAATGGATCTGCGCTGGAGATTTTAGGGACAGGTCGGTGAACCTTTGTTCTGGCTCTGCTCCCCCCCTGTCATTTGGAGGTTTGAGGAGGGATTAGATCTGATTTTTGTATTTGGAAGTTTATGATCTTTTTTCCATTTCATCCTTCTGTTTTGGAACCAGATCTTGATCTGACGCTCAGAAAGGTGCAAAGTGTGCGCAATTTCCACTCTGCGCCTGCGAGTCAGATAGCGATTGTAGTGAAACTCCTTCTCCAGCTCCAGCACTTGCTGCCTGGTGTAGGCTGTGCGGGAGCGCTTGGTTTCTCCCCCAGAATAAGAAGCATTTACTGCAAGAGAACCAAACACAGTACAAGCTCTTTTAATCGTGGACATAAAAGCTCATTAGAATGGATTGCAAAAATAAAAAAAAATAACAAATAAAAATAAAATTTTGCTGTTAAGTGATTTTTGTCTGTCCCTTAGCTATCAATTATACATAAACCCTGTACAGAACTGATCCTTGATTCCTAGTTGTTACATGCCAGCTATGAAGTTTTAACAGCACCACGTTAAAGTGACAGGATGCAGTGAAAGTTTACCCAATCTGGCACTTAAACACAAATTAGAAATAACATAAAACCTTAATGTAGGAAAGTCCACAACACTAAAAAAAGGCTTTAGAGAAATTTGAGGAGGATGGTAAAGTCTACTTCAAAGGCAGTTGGCCAAGTAGAGTCATAAAAATTTATGGAGGATGTAATTATACTGCCCTGCAAACAGGAGATCGTAAATTTAAAAGGACACACAATTTCCAAGTGTTGGCTTAGTAGATAGCTGAGACAACTGGCGCACTTACCAGTAGAAAGGTGCGCCTTCTTCATCCACGGGTACACCACTGGGTTCTCGCTGGCGGATTCTGAGGGCTTCTGCTCTGAGGAGAGTTGGCTACAGGACGGTGGTGACCTGGTGATGCTAGTCTGGCTCTGATGCTCGTCTTCGGGAAGAAGTCCTACTTGGGGGACAGTCCGGGGAGATATCTTGGAAGAAGCTGGTCGTCCGGAGCCTTGACAGGAGTACTGTTGGCTTGTGCAGACAGATCGGGGGTAGGTCGCCCCATACTGGAAGCTGCTTTCCCTCTTCTGACTGCTGTAGTACTCTGGAGAGGAGCTAGGGAGGTAATCACTATGGGAATATTCCTCGCACGGTGGAAATTTGGGGTCCACATAATTTGAGCTGATCAAAAACGAACTCATGGCCATTTATTAGTTTGATTTTAACCCAAAACCCATATACAATTTATTCCTGTAGTCCTGCTCGTTTTCCTGTTTCTTAAAACCCTCCTACTTACTGTCAAGTGAACAAAGTTGAGTCTGCATGTGACACCATGAGCCAATGGAAATGTTCCCACCATCCCCGGATAAGGAAACGTGCTCCATAGCGCAGGCAGCTCTAGGCAGGTTATCTCCCCCCCCCCCCCCCCCTTACAAAAAAAGCCCACCCCTTCTGATTAAGCAAGCTTGTAGAGTATTAATATACAGGGTGCCATGTATTCCAGCAGCTCACCCCTCCTCCATTGCTGGCATCATTCTCCAAAATAAAAGTGTCTGACTATTAGAAAATCTTCCTTGAAAGTGAAAACACAGATTGTGGCTGCAGTTGGCGGACTGGGCTGGCTGCTGTCTGCAGACATGAGGTTTAGCAGAGAGACTGGCAGAGACAAATACGTCCTGCCCTGGATCGATAGAAAATTCATCAACTAATTCGGGATACTTGCTTTACTAAATTCCATTTAGGCACATTATTAAATTGCCTATTGTAAGTCACTGGAGCACAGTTGGGGAGAAATAGAACGAATTTGCAGCACAGCAAACAGCAAATGAATGTTGTCGGATGATAGTAATGAATTATTGTATCACTAAATCATGATTAAAGTTTTTGGAGAATTATCGACATGCAAAAACAAGTTCAAGTTAACAAACCGCATGGCGCAAAAGACAAAACGTAATACATGACGCATCTGTCCTGTAGCGTTTATGTCAACTGCATATCCCCCCAGACACGAATTTGTGAAATGATTGTCCTCACACAAATTCGGATCTACAGGGTACATACAGAAGACAGACATAATCTTCTCCTTGATTTCTGTCTGATCCAGTGCAGAAATGGACAAGGAACTCCAAAACCGCAAATAACATTATTAGCACCACAGATAATTATAGTGTTAATATTCAATGCATAAAACATATATTCAGACATGAATATACTCAAATACACATTATGCCATAAATAACGAGGTGTCCTCAGGTAGTAAAAGAGGAAACGTGAAGGGAGTTCACACCATAAATATATAATTGTCGGGTATAATGATATCATGAATATATATAGACTTTACAGCTGATGCTTCTTATACAAGCAGTAAATCAGCTGTAATATCCCAAAAATTAGACAGACTGGATATCAATACACAGACCACGCATGACTTTACACAGGGATTTGGTTTACCAAAATAAAGCCCCAAATAGGCAAAACAATAAATTAAATAAAATAGGTAAAACATGAAAGCTGCGCATCCTTTAAATGCATACAGTACGATGTCCTCAAGTATCACACATGTGATGATTGAACTCTTCCAGAAATTATCATAGATCTTACTCACTAAAAACACTATCACCAAATCACAAGTATTTAACTGTCAACTAAGTTTATTGAATCATAATAAGAAATCTAATTGTCAAGCTATAAAAAAAAACACCTAAAAGAAAAAAAATGTCCAATAGCTTTCTGAAAACAACATCGCTTCCATCTACTAATAGAGCACACATTGTCCATTGTGATTTTACATTTAATGCACAGATCATAATATAACTGTTTAAATACAGCGTTTCGCTAAAACGAAAAAAAGTTGTTTTCTTCTGTACATTCAAATGTATGAACACAGTAAAATTACAAGCAGTATTCTATCTATCTATCTATCTATCTATCTTGAACCCCCTCTCAAAAGAAGACTTCTCTGTGAAGACCACCCCCTAATCTAAGCTAGTGATAAAATATCTGTTCTGACATAAACATACTGGTCGTCTATCTATCTATCTATCTATCTATCTATCTATCTATCTATCTATCTATCTATCTATCTATCTATCCTTACTATTTATCTAGAAATATATTTATTTGTATATCTGCCTATTTCTTTTTAATATTATTCCAACTAGGATTAAATTAAGCATATAAACTGCACAGCCACTGATATTGTCATTCTTCATATTATATTTCTAGAGATTAGGCCTCTTGACTATTTATTTACTGGTTGCTTATAAGAATGCTACCCATAAGATATTATTTTTTTGTTTTGCAGATAATACTGTTATTAATATCAGTTCTTATGAGAATTATCAGTCTTCCTGTCTGGTGCACACGCCGTGTGCCCACTTGTATATGCACCTGGGTTTTGTTAGGAGCATGGCTGTCTACCTGAGTGATTCCCACCCCCTGCTGCGCCTCCCTCCACCTCTCTTTCCTGCCGCAGCCATGACCACATACCTTGATCACTTCTGGCCTCTTCCTGAATATTTTGCTTTCTTCCATAGAGTAAAATATTAGATGTCACAGAGCACAAGGACGGTACAAAAAAAGCCTCTAGTCCTTCTGGTGGTACATAGCATTAAATGCAGCGAAGTACAAGGCTTTGCTCCTTGGTGCGGTCCGGCACTGGGGTCTTATGAGCCCATTAGAAACACAGATCCCCAGTTTTTTTTTTGGGGGGGGGATATTAATCTCATAGTTTGTCAGTCTTTGTTAAACAGCGAGGCGTGGTGTGTGATTGCCGAGGGCATTTTCATATAGTTACAACAAGCAGTGACCTGCGATTCACCCTGTCCTGGCCTCTCCCACTGCACACAGCCTGCAATCAGCAGCACATACATGCACATGTCTAGATTGGGATACACGGCTCATCACAGCCCCCCAAGCACTGTGCTCCATCTAGAGAAGGAAGGGATGGAAAACAATAATTCTAATTTTACAATGTGACATGAAAATGCAATCACTGATTCTTCACAAACCTGTGCAGACCTGTGTTGCTTCCCAAACCTGTATATATATATATATATATATATATATATATATATATATATATATATATATATATATATATATATATATATATATCTGGTCATAGATAGATGTGTATGTATATATACATAAGTGTAATATATACATATATGCATATGTATATACTTATTATACATATGTAAAGGTACGTACTATACATAAGTGTATATATACTTATGAGTGTATATTTATTCAGAAACACACGTGTACATATTCACATATATGAGTGTCTGAATATATCTAAATACATACACATACGTATATATATATGTAGACAAACATATACATACACACACATATATATATATATATATATATATATATATATATACGCATGTAGACACACGTATCTGTATATGTTTACAGTTTTCTGAACTCACAATGATTGCACTTTGATGGCATATACAAACTATAACAAGAATATTAGAAAATATATTTTTAATAGCAAACAGTCAGGTGTTTGAATGGTTCAGTGGAATATAATTTTTTTGTAAACTGGGAACACACTACATAGCTAGGAAATGGAAATCTTTACCGTTTAGAAATAATTTATTATTACATACACTATATTTTCCATGTGTCATGCTAGAGGAAATTTAAAAAATGTGAATAATATAATGTTATAGTTTAGCACTTTAGTGCTTTCGTAATTATATCCTATGTAGCCCTCGGAGTGTTTCTTATCTTTGTAAATAACATTCAAGTTAAATACTAAAGGAATAGTAAAATAAATTAAGGTAATAACATGATCATTAAAATACATGTTAAGACTAGTGCAGGAAGTCATAACAATCATGATCTTTCGTATCCACATTATCTGCAGCATTATTTGTATTGGTGTTTACTTTCTATCCCAAATTATTCAAAAATTTAATACATGTTAGAACCTGAACATGGAGTTTATTGCCAGCAATTCAATTGTCTCTATCTTCTTTGTCCTAAAAGGTCTCTTATTATTGTAATTTCTAAACGAAGACTTGATACATATTCTCTGAGAGAAACTAGTCATTTGTACATACTTTGAAAACTTTGCTTTTATGATCCTACGTAAAGACAGTATAACGATCAATACCTTAATACCACTGTTGTTAATTGTTAATTGTAATAGTATAGTACTAATATTGGCATTAAGGGTGGTTGAAGGTTAAATCACTCCAATCGCTGGGGTCTCTTGACTTGGTATTTTCTTTCCTCCATAAGAATATACCCGCACGTGTTTTGCTAAAATTAGTTATTCTGCCCTGTGTATTCCATATTATTGAAGTAGCCATATTATCCAGGCATTCTCTTTACTTTTGAGAATGTGCCCGCCATTGTCTATTGCATATTACATATACAGCAATGAAAATAGGGTGATCTGCATTTATAGCAATGACTGTTTATTGAGGTTATAACATAGTGGGCTCTACCACAGTAAATATGTACATCCAGTGGAAATCTACACCCTGTGGCACACAGCATACTATGCAATAACCTCAATTGGCAGTCACCATTCATATCAATTATATACATATATACTTAATATACATAAATCTGTATATCTAGATATATTCATGACTAATGTTATTTAAAGAGCATGTTAGCTTCATAGGTATTAGATTAACATCACAAATCCCCTGCTGTATTCGGTTAATGTTTGTGCTTTATACAGAAGGATCTAAAGTGCAGTGGATCTATAGATCTGTGCACCAGTGAATTACAAACGTAAACTTTTGACCCTTCCACTTCTTGACCCCGAGGACCATGATATGTTACTAACAAGCCCCTGTCAGGCTGCCCTGGGGCTGCAGCAGACAGACTGTATGCATCTTGGTCTCTCTTTCTCTTGTTCTTTCATACAAGAGCATTTTTTTTTTATATATATTAGTCTGTAAATTAAATAATTATCTGCAGCATAAATTTACAGGGAGTCTAAAAGTTGTAATCTGCAAGTATCTCACTTATACAAGGATAAGATTATATTTCCTCCAAATCAAATGCATACATTTTACTGATCTAAAGTATTTTTATACAGCATCATAGATATCAAATATAACATGGATAAGAGAAGGACATCGGATGTGTTTAAGTTTTTTTTTTTTTTTAGGCACAGGAATCAGCAGTCAACTGTCTGTGAACCTGGTCTAAAGCGGGCTCTGCTGGCCATTAATGGGTACTGCAGGTCACTGAATCTGCAGACATAATTACCCTGACTGCAATGAACTTAGCCTCTCTTCTTGCACAGGATCAGTCAAAATCCCCAGAAATGTTTTAAGATACCTTTGTCTGACCTGGACTGTAGAAGAGAGGGATAAATGCTGTTATTGCACTAATCCACAGGACTGCATATACCTGATATTTATTCATTCGTTGTCATAATAACTACATGATTATTAAAATTCATATAGCATGAGAATATAGTGTCAGTGTCCTGCATTGGCTCATGGACAGTGACCCTTGCGGGTAACGATTCCCGACAGTGGAGTATGAGCTCTGGTTGGTTCTGTTCTCTGCACCAGACTGCTGACCTCGCAATGATCCCTCTCTCTATGAATAATTGATGGGGTATGTGCAAGGCTTCTCCTATTCAGAATGCAAACCCCATTATCCTGCCAAAATGGCGATTTAATCGTTTAGAATAGCTGCGCTTTTTCAGCTCATTTGTGCCCCTTTGCTTTTCATTTGATATTCCTAATTAAATCGCTTAGCAGATTTCCATCACCTACTTACTTACCAGCAAATAAAACATTTCACTCCACAAACTTCCCCGCATTAAGAGGAAAAGGGATAGTTTGGTAATTATAGAAACGTTAATTCTCAGCAGAATGATGATCGAGGAAAGGTGAAGGAGGGTTCAGGGTACAACAGGCAGCACCGTGGGGTGAAAAGTGCAAAGATCTGCTGCAGCAGCAGTGACGCACTGTACCCTGTCCTCGAGAATATGCCTTATATTTTACCAAAAGTAGATAAATATTTATTACTAACGCAAATCATAATTTCAAGGCTATAAATAAGAGATAAGGTAAACGAAAATGTACAAAGAAAACGCATACAATAGATAGAAAGAAAGAAAGAAAGAAAGAAAGAAAGAAAGAAAGAAAGAAAGAAAGAAAGAAAGAAAGAAAAAAAAAGGAAAGAAAGATGGATAATTTAGGTACATATATGTGTTCACACACATACACACCAATAATTTTGACACACACAAACTAGAACGATAGATAGATGAGATAGATGAGATAGATAGATAGATAGTGGATAGATAGATAGATAAATAGATAGATAGATAGATAGATAGATAGATAGATAGATAGATAGATAGAGACATTACATATATGTGTACTCACACATAAATCAAACACACACACACAAACAGCCTCATGGCTATAAAATAAATCACCTTTATTTGGACAGATTTAAATCTGTGAAGAACAAAAGTTGAAACAAACAGTAACCCAGTGACAACCATTTGTGTCTGTGCAGCCATATCCCCGCTTTCCTGTTTATTCTACAGCACACCATCCTCATGAAGCAGTGCACCTACAGATCTCTACTCCCCTCCCCCAGACTCCCCTCATTCTGCAATCTCTGCCGCAATCATCTGCAGTCAGGGTGATTAGGATCTTCAATATAGAATTGCAATTTCAGTCTATTAAACTAAAATATAAACACATAAAAAAAAACAAATAAAGGAATGCAAGAAACTCTGTTCATCCACCGATTTCAGCACAGTATTCCAATTGTAATTTGACTCGCTAAATGACTCTCATAGACGATTCGTCATCTGTAATTCACTACTAAATCCATTTTTCCTGACACATAGTAAGGTGAACTTTAAGAACTCGATTGAAGCCACAACAGATGTTGCATCTGCTAATTGACTGTAAATACCTTATCTACATGTAGTTATCAAAATGTGTTTTACCCCTGCCCAAATCTTTCACATCTTATCAATATATGAAAAAATATTTATTATCTATTTTATCAAACGATCTTATCGATTGAAGTATTTATTGGAGATTTTATTGTATTAAAATTTAAGAAAAAGGATGATAGTGCGGGGCACACAAATACAAGATATGATAGAAGCTATCACATCTTCAATCTATTTATCTATTTATTTATTTATCTATCTACCTATCTATTTAATAGTATCTATCTATCTTCTATGTATCTACATATCGTACATGCAATCTCCTTAGTAAGATGTGATCCTCTGATCGATCGGACCTCGTCATGTCTGCAAGCGATCCACACACTTTCAGACAATTCTGCCTTTAGTAGTATAATTAATCACGATGCCTCCTTTTGAATATTTGCTCCATTGCTTTACACGTATGCCAGTTTTGCAGCAAATATAATATCGTGATATTAGTTTAAATATCGGGTATATAAAACTTACTTTTTTTTTGTCGCCAGATCCTGGGTCCTGTGCACTGAGCAGGAAAGCTGCAGTGTGTGTGTCAGTCCCTGTAGCAGCTCATCTGCTGCAATCCTCCCTGGCTGTGTCCCTCACAAGCCAGTTAAACTGTCACTTAACATTGTGGAGAATGTGAAATATATTGTACATTGTCAACTCCCTAAAACCATAAACCTAAGTTTATGGAGCTCACGTGACTTTTGAGAGCCAGTGAGGGGGTATCTGTCTGAGGTCTGGGCCATTTTTACGATCTAACTTCTAGATAAAACCGTACCCATTTGACATGTAAATGTCATACCTACTTTGGGTGTAGTTTGCCTCTACTAAAATAGCAATAGGGATTGGGATGTCAGCCTGCCCTTAGCTCGCCCAACAGGCCTAGCAGAACTGGGGTAAGTGTATCATCTCTGATCATCTTTGACTTGATTTCTACTAGTTCTTACATAAACTTACATAAACTTATTAAGTATCTTGTGTTCTGGATGTGTGACCAGAGTGTGTCTCAATATGTGCAGGGGTGGAGTGAAAGTGCTTTGATAGTTTGGGAAGTTTTCACAAACTTTTTTTATAACTTTTCCATCACTAGGTAAATCGATTCGATTGATCTTGGAGATAAATATTTGTTTGACCTCCTTCTAAGTGGTACTTGTTCTGTATAAATATTTACATATACATTAGACACATAAGGTATACATATAATTATATCATTACACGGAGGCTATCTAGAAATACAATGCACGATAAGGAAAAGTAGGGAACAGACAAGACACATCTGACAAATAAGAGAAACATTTCTTTTTAATATGAATACAAATACAACAATGGTTTGGCAAATCCCCAGGGCAGATAGACAATACAGGTACCGGCAATAGACAAAACCAAACATGTCACTCACTCCCCCAACACTTACTGCTGTGATAGTAGCTTCAGTCTAATACCTTGTAACAAGATAACAATTTAACAAACACAAAAACTACCAAGCAAGAACACAGAGCTGACATTGAAATTGAGACAAAGGGGGTTTAGTGCATCAATAAAGCCTACCTGTCCTGGAAAAGAATGAGACCTGTAAACCATTCACCAACGTTTTGTTTTATTATTACTATTATTATTATCATTAATTATAAATAAGTTACAACACTGAGGATCTGGATGAACCTGGATGAACATGCCATGTAGTCCATACAAAGCAGCATTATCTTACAGTCACAAACATCGAACGACACGGCGACTGAGCGCACTGTACACAGCTAGAAATGAGGAAAGGATGGGTGAATCTGGGCAGGAGCCACCATTGTCCTCCTGGAAGTGCCCAGCAAGTGCCACTAGCGGTGTCCAAGATGAGTGCTAAGGGTGCAGTCCTGGCATTCTCACTTGTCAGGGCTGAAAAGCGCTGCCTGCTGTGGCCAAACTCATACTTTTCAGTTTGTTATCTTTCTTCCATTTCATCCTCCGGTTCTGGAACCAAATCTTGATCTGGCGCTCGGATAGGCATAATGCATGTGCGATTTCTATGCGTCTTCTGCGCGTCAGGTATCTATTAAAATGGAACTCCTTCTCCAGCTCCAGGGTCTGATAACGGGTGTAGGCTGTCCTCGCCCTCTTTCCATCCGGACCTGTCATATCTGCATGGTGAGGAAAGCGGTTAATAATTGTAGGAGCTTGGCATTACCCACCTGTGCACACTGCTGTCTCCTGAAACCTGATTTTACTCTCACACTTTACGCCCTTTACTTTTCTGCTCTGCCTTTGCCGTCATTACTACTATCAAATCTTTGCACTCTATGCCCTTATTCTAATGCCTTCATAATATTTACACTTTAAATCTGCAAAGGATCCACTGTTACCCACTACCCTCCTGTTACCCTCCTACTCTCCCTAAAAAAATATTTGTAATTAGGAAATGTGCTTATTCTTCTTCTGTAGTCCCAGTGCCTTTGCGCTTTCCCTAATTTTTTTAAAACTAACCCACACTCACTGATGGTGTCTGTCCCTAGAAATAACCCTACATTATATTCTAAACTGCTTATTTTCTCAACTGCCCCCACAAATCTACAACTGCCCCCTACAAATCTACAATACAACTGCCCCACAAATCTACAATTCAATTGTCCCCACAAATCTACAATACTATTGCCCCCACCCACAAATCTACAATACAACTCACCCACAAATCTACAATACCACTGCCCCCCACAAATCTACAATACAACTGTCCCCACAAATCTACAATGCTACTGCCCTCACAAATCTACAATACGACTGTCCCTCACAAATATACAATACAACTTCCCCCATAAATCTACAAAACAACTACCCCCCCACAAATATACGATACAACTGCCCCCCACAATTATACAATACTAATGCCCCCCATAAATATACAATATGACTGTCTCCCACAAATATACAATACAACTGCCCCCCCCACACAAATATACAATACAGCTGCCCCCACACGAACCTACAATACAACTGCCCCCCACAAATCTACAATGCAATTGCCCCCATAAATCTACAGCACAAACTTCGCTACTTTAAATATTTTCTGCACAGTCCCCCACAAATTTGTCTGTTCCCTACTCTTTATTTTTTATTGCCCTCCACAAACCTGGGTTACTCCACATTTTGCCCAGTCTAGTATCTTTTCTCTATCACCCACAGATCTGTATCACCCATTCTCCTTGGCCTGACTGTACAACATCAGACCCAGAACAACCTCCACCCTGCACAAGTTTATAAGACATTTCCTAGAACAGCTCGGAGTTTTATAATTTCAGATACCCAGCAGATCCCTGCTCTGTGCGACATATTACAGCAGTCTGTCCCCCACTTGTACATGGTGTCATCATAGTAGGGAGACTATGTGTATACCATGGAGTATGGGGCAGCAAGGGCGAGGAGCTGCTCGGACAGCGGGTTTCCTCTCCTAGCCCCTGTGAAATTGGAAATAAAAAAGCAGCGGTACCGTGATTGATGTGCAGCTTCCTCATCCAGGGGAAGATCTGTGGGTTCTGTCCGTCTGCAGTGGTCGCTCCAGGGGGGCTGCACTCTTGTTGTGTCCGGGAAGCGCTGCTGCCTCCTCTCGGGGTGGCTTCCTCTGGATCTGAAGACGCACTGGTCTCTTCTGCCTCTGGGAAGTGACTGCTGCTGGAGGTGGTCGGGTCTGGGGGGATCTGCTCGCTCTTTGCCCCGTGGCTCTGGGGCTCTGGGGAGGAGAGGGGGCAGCTGGAGGTGGCTCTGAACCTGCTCTCCTGGGCTGGGAAGCCTGCGGTGCTGTCTCCATAGTGGTGGCCGCCGCCGCCGCTGCCGCCGCTGGTAGCGCTCTCCCGGCTGACGCTCAGGTCCATGCCATTGTAGTTGTAAGCACCATAAGAGGTGGGATGCATGCTGCTTGCCTCCCTGTAAGAACCGTTCACATTGCTGCTGCCAGTGCCATAATTTAACACATGGTAGTCGGGGCCATTAGAATAGCGCCCTGAGAACGAGTTCACAAAGTAGGAACTCATTTGGGTGAATTTGGAGGCTTGATTTGTGGATCACCCCGCGACTCACGATTTATGATGTATTAATGAATTATAGCAATGCACTGTACTTCGTTTTTGCTATGTATGCGGCCAAATATGGGGGTGTGGGTGCGTTTGGAAATCACGTGCTTTTGTTGACCAGTCGTAAATTCTCACTGATGACCTCAAGAGGTAATTCATGCTCTATGGTTACAAATAATGACGATCTGAGAATCGTTAGGCCCAAGTCAATGTACAGCTTCCAAAAAAAAAAAAATCATTGGGAAGCTGAGCTTTGCCTGTTGGCAGACCGCGCCACCTACCGGACAGACGGGGCGTTGCAGCCGGTGAACACACCCAGAAAATAACCCATTAAGTGCTCTTCTTTTATATTTTAAGGTCTTAATAATAAAATACCTTTCAATTTTAATATAATTAGGAAGAATTAGATGTAAAAAAAAAAAAAAAGACAACTAAAATTAGAGTCAGAGTCGCTTGATCCTGCATTTAGCCAATCGTCTAGACATCACAATTGCTAGTAACGACTCCTAAAAAGATCTATAATAATGATGTCTGGAAAAAAAAATGAAGGCTAAAGAATATAAAATATACGAAGACAAGTTCGGGTCTCCACGTACATGTGGCAATTTATAGATTTATTGTATCAGTCCACCATCTGGAAATCTGCTGTTGTGGTATATTTCACCAGGGGAGAGATAAAACAATCGCCACAAACCTATATACATTTCCTTACAGTGTTATTGTAGAAATTGGGGATATATGTGAAATAAAATATATTTGATATTTGTGGATAGAATGGCGGGTGGAGATTTCCATAGAGAACTTTTAGAGAAGCCAATTGGAATCTCAGTATCGCTGCTTTGTTCCTTCCAGAACGTCTGTTTTATTCATATTGTGAATATTAGAATATGAAAGAAATGAACCACACACTTTATTATAATTTATATTAAAAAAAGAAATAAGACCTGTGTATTCTTCATAGAAACGTCATGTTTTATTCCCAGCAGATAATCTGTTATTGAATCCATAATGCTAAATATACAGAGAAAATAAACCACAAGTATTCATTGTCCACAACATTTAATAAAATACCCCAGACTAGCTGCCTCGTATTCAGAACAAGAGGGAATTGGATTAGAGGACGATGAGCTGCTGGAGCCTGAAGTTCTCCATTCTCCATAATACTGTACCTCTCTCATTTTCATGTTGGGAAAGTGCAGGGACACAGCCAGTGTTTTATAATGAGAACGGATGTTTGGTCACTCGGAATTCCCAGGGGTGGAGAGCTACAAAATACAGACATAAGACTATTTGTGCTTGTAATGTAACATCACTGTGGGTATATCTGATTCCATTCACTATTATTAGCTAGCAGAGGTCCTTGGCATGGACAGGTCAGATCACTAGGCCAACCCCAACTACACATATATAGAAAAAAACAACAACAACAAAAAATAACAACAAACAACCAAACACTGAAAACTATTAATAATAAAAATAGACCATTTCACAATGACTTTCTAGGTAGTGTTCAGTTTTCAGTAGATATGGAAACAATACACTAGACGACAAAATCAATATATGCCAAATCGTGCATGGAACACCTAGACAAGTCCCCCATGCGACTATATATGTGTGTGCATATATATATATATATATATATATATATATATATATATATATATATATATATATATATAAAGCACACCATATGAGGAGTGTATTCCAGTATTGCAGAGATTGCAGAAGGATGACAGTCAGACATATAGGTAGTTATAATACAGATAATCTGTTCTTTACCAGTCCTGTGTGCAATAATAATAATTTATTCAAGATACAAGGATTAGAGCGCATGTAATGGCGCTGTGTGTGAGCCAGTTACTCGGCGGCTTTCTCTTCCTCTCCTGAGCTCTGCACAGAAGAGTTGAGAAGTTTACTCTCCTTTTTCCACTTCATCCTCCTGTTCTGGAACCAGATTTTGATCTGTCGCTCAGTCAGGCATAAAGAGTGAGCGATTTCGATTCTGCGCCTTCTGGTTAGGTAACGGTTAAAGTGAAACTCCTTCTCTAGCTCCAGGGTCTGGTATCTTGTGTAGGTCTGTCGTCCTCTTCTTCCACTGGGCCCAAATACTGAACCTGATAAAAAAAATAAAAAATAAAGCACATATATTAGAAAAATAACAGTCTTCATTTTGTTTATGGCTATTTTCTAATGGTTACTATAGGAGTATAGCATGGTAGTATGGCAACAGATAAGATGGAAGTATATGGCATTGATGGGTCATATTTTAGGAGGGTTCAGGTAGACTTTCAAGAGGTAAATAAGCAAAAACAGGGAAAATTGTGTGTGATGAATTTTCATAACGGTATATATATATATATATATATATATATATATATATATATATATATATATATATATGCATCCTAGTGGGTATATATATATATATATATATATATATATATATATATGTACTATAATGAGAATGCAACATGTATATATATATTTATATATACTGCAATGAGAATGAATTATATATATATATATATATATATATATATATATATATATATATATATATATACACACACACATCATACATGCTGATGTACTCTCGTGCTGATGTACTCTCGTTTGTGTTTCCATGTTTTATTAATATGTATTAATTTAGTAACTGAACTTAATATATTCAGAAATAAATGTTTGGTATGGAGCCATGATATTCTATAATATACATTATGATAGAAAGTGGAGAATCAGATATTGTATATTTTACCTATACAAATAGAATAATGGGGGTGGGACTATGATGGTGACTCATAAGTTCTGCTTGTAAATACCAATATTATCTGCCACACAAATGTTCAAGGAATCTTTGCTTTGCTCCAACCGGTTAGAATAATAGATTCGAGCATTTAAGTGATAATGAAATGTATTGATCCACACAAGCTGTGTGCATTAATGGATACAGCACTTTATATTCTGACTAATGGGCGGCAAGTCCAGCCATACACGGAGCACACAAACAAAACAGAGGAGGAAATGTGGGATCCTCAACTCTGGAACTGGTAATAATTCACTGGACTAAAGTATCATCAGGGAGTGCTTCATTACACTAAAGTTTCATTATGATCCAAGTGCATGCATTCAATGTACATAATGTATACTTACAGCAGCTTTATAGATGGCTGCACATGAGAGGAATGTGGATGAGAAGGTGGGAGAAAAACTGACAGACAGACACACTAACAGACAGGGGGCTAGAACGTGAAACAATGGAGAAAAGTAGAATGAACCAGGTACAGCGCACAATGGGGAAATACAATGCAATGAGAAGCTGTGTACTATTAAATATAAGGTAGGGTAGGAAGAGATATTCTGGAGACATGAGAAGCTGAACAGAATAATATACTATGAAGGAATACAATGTCATGACATCATGGATACTTAAAGATGCAGCAGGATGATGTGAAGAGTTGTAGGAAAAGTTGAAAAGGGAGAAGTGAAGTTGCTGTGCCATGCAGCAGGCACATATGACTGGGACTGTGCTGATTTATGGCCGCCTCTCCTGTACTTCTTGTACATGCTGTAAGGAGTAAAGCAGAGGGGAGCACTTACTATTGCAGGAGTTCATCCTTTGCATCCAGGGGTAGACTGGAGTGGAGCCCTTGGCGTCCTCCGCCTCATCATAGAGCAGTTTGCTGTGCGCACAGTCCGGTTTGCGCTGCTCTTGGCTGTAGGGAGAGGATTGCTCATCCAGGGAGGACATGGCGCAGGAAGCCTCCTTGTCCCTGTAAAATCCAGCAGCGCCAAAGTCACAGGCGCCCGTCCGGGTGTATGCACCATTAGCTTGCTGGTGGTAATAAGAGGATGAGGCATAGCCCTTGTCCTGGACTCCAGAGGCCCCATAGCTGGCAGAATAGTGTCTTAAAGGATCCGCATAGCCTGAGGAATATAACGGGATCTGTCCTAGGAAGGGTTCCTGCCCACCAGGCAGAGTTACCGGGAAAGTGGAGTTGACAAAATAGGAACTCATTGGGAGGAGGCTGCAGTCCTTCCTGGCTTTATGATTTGTTGTGTTTTATAGTCCAAGTGGTTTAGCTATTAGTAGTTTATCGGAGATTGGGTTTTAGCTGAAGGGGGATGGCCGGGTGCCAGTGAGGGACAGAAGGAAATAGAGGCATATGATCACATACTGACCAATAGCGAGCGCCTGAGATTGCGAAATAGCACCCTAGAGGGGCTTCCATTGCACCAGGGACCCTGTGAGCTACTAGCAGCCTTCCCAGAGAAACAGCTCCAGTACATAGCTCCAGATGAATAAAACTATTTATATATTGGTGGGGGCAGAGAAACTTCCCTGATATCTGTATACCAGTGCAGGACTCAGTCCCAACATCTCCAGGAACTAAGGCTGAGTCATCTGCCTCCTGGCATGAGAAGGCGAAGATTAAATAGATATTCATATGTAATCTGTAATATATTAATTTACTTGTACTTATTCTGTAGGTCACACTGTGATGAAGCAGTGCATCTAGTGGGCAAGAGGCAGCGGAAACCCCTGCTCCATGTAGGAAGAACCCAGGAAAACTGAGCCCTCCACACAGGATAATTGTCAGAATTCAGCGCTGATATTTCTCAGTGATCGCATGCGTTTTCAGTCAAGGTCTAGATCTGTACAGAATGTTTCAGTTGAGACAAACATTGTCCATATGTCTGTATCTATCTATCTATCTATCTATCTATCTATCTATCTATCTATCTATCTATCTATCTATCTATCTATCTATCTAGTGTGTAGTGGTTGGTTGTAAGTTTTTAGGTCTGTAGAGGAAGCCCATCTACCTCCGAATACAAAAAAAAAAAGTGGAAAATGTTTTCCACATGCTGGTTGTGAAAGTATAAAGCAGTTTCATTATATATCTACTGTTATAGTAAACCCTATAACCTTATATTAAACCCTAATTATGTTATGCATATTATATATTAGCAAATTAAAAAATATATTTAAATATTTAATAATTTATATGTTGCATAATTTATGCAAATTTTGTTATGATAGCAGTGATATATATATATATATATATATAATTGAACTAAGATATATACATATATATGATCTAATATATACATGCATAATCTATCTAATATATATATATATATACACACACACACCGTTTCACTTGGTTGTGCTGTGTAAGGCATTCTTAAAGTATTTAATGTTGTATCCATCTCTATTTTATGACAGGAGGAAGATTCCCCAGTGCTGTGCAGTGATATACTGAGGTGCTGTATGCAGGATAGGTGACGTGCACTTTCCAGCCATTGCTCCATAATACACACCGCGATGTAGTGAGTAAATAGACAGTACATAGCACCGACCTCTGGATCTGGGCTGCAGCGGTTCACACAGGGTAATGGTATAATAATGTAATTATCTCCACAGCAGTTTCGTGCATTTTGTGACAGCAGTGATATTATATGATGTTGTTTGCTATTGTCTGTAGTCACACTTATAAATCGGATACAGTTAACGCTAATAAACTGCTGTATGTGATACAAAAGTAATATGTGTGCTGTTACAGTATCCGCCTCATTTTCCAGCTTACAATACACATTCATGTAACTTTCCTCACTCTGTGATCGCATTTTTAGGTGAAACTTTAACACATTTCCAAATACCAAAACAAAGAGGAAAGCGGAACGGAAATACAAGCACATTTCCTGAATGTTCCCACTTTTATACATGGAGTCACATAAACACAGAGTGTAGGGAGCAGCAGAGAGGAGATCTCAGGTCCCTGCTGTATTCTTCACAGGCAGATGAAGTCAGATCGCAGCAGGGATCCGCACTTAAGAAACTTATTGCTGCCATAAAACAAGACTTTAGAAAGCAGAGAACCCAGAAAAACAGGCATGAAAAACACTGGATGTGATTGTAGCTATCTAATCAAGAACATGCAACATCATGCAATACAAGATCCCGAAAAAGGCTTAGAGTAATCCAGTTTTATTTTTATCTTGTGATATAACTAAAACTAATATTTTCATATTTACGTTAATAAAATGGGATAAATTAAATAATACATCTGTATTTGTTTTATTTAATATCTATCTATCTATCTATCTATCTATCTATCTATCTATCTATCTATCTATCTATCTATCTATCTATCTATCTATCTATCTCTATCATCTATGTATCATCTATGTCTATATATCCTTTATCAATCACATATCTATTTATCTCTTATAGCAATCACAACAATAATTTTTTTTTCTACAGAAAATATCAGTGCATTTGTAATAATTATTATTTAATTTAAAGTTACATTTAATTGAAAACGTATTTTTAGTATATGTTATTTTATATTAATTTAACCTAGTTCTAATAATAATAAAAACAACAATAATACATTATTATTAGTAGTAGTAATAGTAATTAGTACTAGTAATAATGATAATAATAAATAATAATAATTAAATCAGCATATTAATACTGCTATTATTAAAATTTGCGCTTTAGATCCTTATTTCTCCTCACTTAACAGTGAAGTATATTCCTCTAGAATAATAAACGGCCTGAAAATGCGATGCCCTACAAATATCTGTATTAGCTACTAATTATATTATATAAAGTAACATGAATAAGATTTTAGCTTTGCTAAAGAAAATAAAACTAAGCATAAAAATTCCCTAAAATATCCCACTACTCGGGCGCTAACCGCACGTCCAGTTATTGCAGCATTCTACCAGTAGATGGCAGCAGATCATGTTTTATGACTGAATTCTGCAACACCAAAGCTTCTCGACAGAACCGATCCCACTGCCCTCCAAGCATTGCAGAGGAATATAGCTACAGTATGTGCCTAGAATACTGATCAGAAGCCCAATTTACTTCCGATTAAAAGATTGGTCACTGTAAAACAAAAAGATTTCTTCATGCAAAGCAAGGAAAGACCCGATTATTTTACTGTAGTGACAGGCTTTAATTAGCTAAGATG
>NW_027362765.1:175823533-175927763 GCF_046119375.1 Phyllobates terribilis
ATAGATAGATTATTAATTGATAAATATATGATAGATAGATATGAGATAGATAGAGATATGTGAGACTAATAGATAGATAGACAGATAGATATGAGATAGATACACGATTGATAGATAGATGATAGATAAATACATGATTGATAGATAGATAGATTGATCGACCGATGAGATAGATACATGATATATAGATAGATGATAAATACTTGATAGATATATTATTGATTAATAGATATATGATAGATAGATAGATAGATAGATATGAGCTAGATATATAAAGATAAGTGAGACTAATAGATAGATAGATAGATAGATAGATAGATAGATAGATAGATAGATAGATAGATAGATAGATAGATAGATAGATATGGGATAGATAGATAGATAGATAGATAGATAGATAGATAGATAGATAGATAGATAGATATGGGATATGATAAGCATTTCCACAATACACATGTCCCCAGTTGTTCTGCCTCTCTATTTCAGTGTAATGCTTCTCATGAATCGCTGGAATCTATTTCCCTTTTGTCAGCCACTTACTGCACATTGAGGATCTGCCAGCTCACAGTAAATACAGGGCATCCTGCATCGTGTATCATCCCTGCTGGTATTTGCATAGCTCCTTAGCCCTGATTTTATGGTGCTCGCTTGTTTTGCTTGTGAACTTCCCCAATCCCAGTAAATTCCTGATGCCACTAAATCTCCTGCCTGGATTGGCTCTACAGATCAATAGCCAGTATTAATATGCCTGTATCTACTCTAGTGACCCAGCAGTCCGGGCAGAGGCTGCTTCTGTGCCCCGGTCATCCCAATCACTCTAGTATGAACGCCATTGATGAGCTGGGATTAATCCCAGGCGCCATGTAATCATCTCTCCATCCCTAAGGTGCCCTTTCTTCCTTCCCTCCCTCTCTAGCTTCTTACCTGTGCTCCTCATCCAGGGGTAGATTCGGAAGTTGCTCTCATTGTGCAGGTCAGAGTCTCTCTGTTCGCTCTTTGTGCAGTTCTGCTTGGAGGAGTCACCGGAGCACATCAGAGAAAGGTTCTGCTCAAACGGAGAACAGTGCATATTAAAGGAGGCTGTCTCCAGCCCGTAGCCGGAGGGGGGGTACATCGCCGGAGTCTGGGGGTGCAGGCTGCTCCCATTGCTGTATATCCCGGCCATGGATCCAGGGAAGGACGCCCCGCTCCCAGAGCCATAGCCCGTGCGTTGTGTATTGGAAGTAAAGGCGCACGAAGTTTGCTCCGGGAAGACTCCGGATGGGAAGACAGAAGTTGCAGTTGGATATTTGGAGAATAAAGCATTGGCATAATACAATGAACTCATAATTTGGCCGGATGATTTGTAGGCCGGGACGTTTTAGTGTCGGTTTTACGAGGTACCGTGATATATTACAGAATTAGAGTCCAGATTTACACCAAAAAGGACCCCCTTTTTCCTCCCTGACCATGTGACTGCAGGACACGTGATTTCCCAGCGCCCAATCCAGGCCATGCATCCCACAGCTCTTATAATGTGGAAAAAAATGTTGTAGAGCTGGATTTATAAAATATGATAAATATTTGATGCCCTCTAAGATCTATGATATAAAGTGCAATAGCGATGTAGTCGATAAGTAAGCGGTAATCTGCTGCAATCCTACATAAAACCCACTGCTCAGGCACAAAAACTCCAACCTATTTATTTCTCTATTGATTTTGCTCTAACGCTGCTGTCTGCGCTCTGTGAGATCTCGCTATCTGTGCCATAGTTATTAATGGATCGTGCGTAATGCTGCTCAGCCTTGTACCGGGGCGCAAACCACAAAGCCCAAAACATCCAGACGGGGAAGATTGTGCCTCTCAGCAGTGATTGCCTCTTATTGCTGGATCATGGCAGATGTGCTCCAGTCTTGTGTCTGCTCCAGGGCTATGGGCCAGAACCAGGTTACCTTACAAGTCTCAGGTTCTGATCACACTGACCCACTCATTCCTTATTTTAGTCACAACAGTTACCATTCCTGCATCCATTCTGATGTCATTGGACACGTACACTGTGTTGTTCTGTACCTTAATACATTAACCCTTCCTGTACCAGAATGCACAGATCCAAATAGGTTACCATATCCATATATACAGCCTCTTAGTTTTGGAACTTATTCTGATGTGTTTATCAATAATATCCAAACTTATCTGATAACATAATTCATTTCACTGAGCCACAATCTTTACTATTCTTGAATTGTAAAGTCTGATCTGCCTTTTTATGTTTCTGTTTTTTTCTTTTTTACATCCCTTCCTACACTACATGAACCTTAAATGTATTTTATAATGCAATGAGCTAGATGGGACCACCATCTGTATGTAAACAGTAATAATTCTGCAAAAGAAACTTGTGCTAATCTGTCTACTTATCAGCTTAACATACATTAACCAGTCTTACCCCAAAGGCCTGCAAGTTACTAAATTTAACCAAAAGGAATTTCAATTCCATATTTCACTATAACTGTTATCTATACTGAAGCACATAGTAAAGTAACTTTTGCAGACCCCTTTCCTAATAATATATACATACATAACCCCCCCCTTCCCCATGCCAGAATATACTTCAGTGTTGTACAGCAGAACTTGTTAGTAATATTTATCTTCTTTAACACACAGTACAGATACAATTAACCAAACTAGATTTGAAATTCCTATATAAATTATCATACAAAAGTAACTTGTGTTAATGTCTTTATCGTATTCACATATTTACATGTCTTGAACCTTCTTATACTGTAAAGACCTGTATTGTAAATGCAATGCACTGACCCAAACTTCTATCTTTATATAGCAAATAGCAAGACAGATAGACGGTAGATAGATAGATAGATAGATAGATAGATAGATAGATAGATAGATAGACAGATAGATAGAATAGGTATAAAATTAGATTACCTGCACTCATCCAGGATCCATGGCTCTCTCCTCCCGTTGATCAGATAATTCCTAGTATCTTTTATCCAAGCGCTAATCATATACACAGCCCAATTAAGTGGCCTTTCGGATTGCATTCTCTGAGCCCAGAACACCCTTATTTCTATTATTTTCACTCCAAGTGGAGGAAGTGAAGCATCAAAACTCACTGATGTCACAATCCCTCTTGTAAACTTTATTGTAACTCCTTCTTCCGCCGCTTCCATGTTTAGACAATAGGACAAAGTGTGCAGAACCATAAAATAGAGAATTATCCCCATCCCCTAGTAAAAGGAATTCACGTATACAGTATACAATCTGTTCACAGTAACCCTAAAATCACAAGTGGCTTTTCACTGGGCGCATGCTAACTACATCCTCGCACACAGGGAGAATGCGGGGTGCCAGGGACAACAAGAGGGGTATCTAGCAGTGTGTTAGAGGGAGGGGGACTACAGCTGAATTAGGCAGTTTCATGTTGTTGGTCTGTTCTTTTATATATATATGTAAAGAAAATACAGTAAACCACAGAGAAATAGTGCACACACAACTTCTAGAGCAAACCTTCCCCAACAAAACAAACCCCCAAATAATCATCCACAAAAGCTATTGCGTTATACACAAACACTACAAAGTCAGTTGCTTCCCTCCTCAAGAAGGTAGGAAGACGGTAGTAGTTTCTCCTTGTCTTATGGGGCTCTGGTTAGGTATTAAGTCGGATAAGAGGGGATTAGAGCTACAGTAACATTGTGCCCCCTCCTGCATCTTTCCAGGAACATATGACGAGGACTGGGGACAATTGGAGAGTGCCTGTTCTTTCCAGGAACATAGGACGAGGACTGGGAGAACTGGAGAACGTCTGCTCCAAAAGTCCAAACTAGTCTAGGCTCTTCTCGCCCTTTTGTCCATCCAATGCGTCCTCAGTGTCTTGTTGTGACCTCTCCATTTTCTGTTTTTCCAGTTCCTCCTGCTCACATTTGCTGCTGGGGAACTTATCTTTGTTATTCTCCTTTTTCCATTTCATCCTCCTGTTCTGGAACCAGATTTTGACTTGTCTTTCAGTAAGTCCCAGAGCATGAGAAACCTCGATCCTCCGTTTGCGGGTAAGGTAGGGGTTGAAGAGGAATTCTTTCTCCAGTTCCAAGGTCTGGTAGCGGCTGTAGGTCTGTCTGCCTCTCCTGCGTCCAGCGGCTGCTGGAGATGACAAAGGGTCAAGAATAAGGGGTTGGAATATGACCGGGACAAACATAAAGTACAAAGCAGCAAAAATAGTATACAGTACAGACATCAAATAAATAAAGGCAGTACATGCTACAAAGGGCTGGGGAAGGAGGGTGTAAAGAGCCTGGGAAGTGTCCAGCAGTAAAACACAAACCTCCATCCGGGCAATTAAACTATAAAGCAATTCACAAGTGCCCAAGTTACCCCCCATAAAACAGGGTCACTTTATGGTTGTGATCCACTATTGCTCACCTTGTGGTCTCATCCATGGAAAGAGTTGTGTGGGTGAGGGACTCTGTTCAGAGCTTTCTGCCTCTTCCCCCAGGCCGGCTGAAGCCAACTTGCAGTCGGTGTATTGCACTAGATCCGAGTCCTGGCTGCTGAACAGACTCTGCCTTTGCAAAGGGTCGTATCCATAGAAGCTGCTGGGGTCCCCATGACAGGTTACAGCGCAAGGATTCTGCTGGAAAGAGGATGAGGACAAGGAGGACGTTCCATGGTAAAATTCCTGAATTTGGCTAGGGTGCTGAAAGCTGCCACCAGCACTGGGTCCATACACAACTGTGGGTCTGCCACCTAGATCCTGTGCAAAGCCACAATCATAGTAATTGGGGCGCAAAGACTCCCCTGTTTTGTATTTGGAGAAGAGTGAATTGACAAAATAGGAGCTCATTTTAATGGTTCTTTTTTACAGACTAGAGAAAAGAAGAAGTAGTAGAAGAAGAAGCAAAAAAGATCCTGGCTGGTTGTGTCTGTGATTTCCAGGAATATAAAAGAAAGATACAATCAAAAGTCTATGCCTGGATGAGATTGCATCCCTTGTTTTTTATCATAATCAAAAAAATAGCACTTAAGACTTGTCGCTTTACATTTCCAGGAAGGGATTGCCAGTTCATAAACAGTTTCTGTGATTTACTTCGCAGCAAATGACTTGTTTCATATTTTGCAGCGTCTTTTCACGAACATTTGCATCTATTAGGAGCACCTCCTCCTATTGGCTTCTAGCGCTCCACCAGGACTGCGCGCAGGATTGGGAGAGGCGCAGAACCAGTGGAGGGGGAGAGGTGGAGAGACACAAGAATATACCGATTAAATATGTTTAACTACCTACACTAATGACATATCCATCTCCAGCACCCCCCTAGCACATTGCATACCTAGCCCACCCCAAAGATTGATTTTTGGGGAGTGCAGAAAATTAAAGAGGGGGGACATTTAGTCGTTAATTTGGAAATTTTAACGAGGCAGTTTTAGCCTTTTTAAATGTCAGGGTCGCTTTAGAAAACTGTAAAAGTACACGATTTAATTGCTACGAGTTTTTACAGGGTCCAATAAATGTAATTGGTATTTTAATACAAGTTATCAAATCATACAGTTTCTTAGGCTAAACATATTTTAAAACAAACGAGCCAGTCATATTTAACATTTTAATGATCAATTCCCCCTATTATTGATAAAGGTGCAGGAACATCCCCTCCCCCCACCCCCATAGAAAAGGGGGCCTGTAAAGTGTTTAGTAAACTATAAAAGGCTGTAAAGCCGAGATGGGGATGTTGTTTATGCCGCAGAATATAAAAAGCGTTAGCAGTTTACGAGGCTTCTCCATTACAGCGATAAAATAGCAGATTCGATTGGAACCCTACACATTATTATAGCAAGATGCTGCGAGTGTCAATACTGAATTAAAATCATCATTGTCTTCACAATAACACTTTCTCTTTTTTTTTGTGACTGTTTTTTTTCTTCTTCTTCTTCTTTATTTTTTATTTTTTTTTTTATTTTCCCCTCCAGGCAACTGCTTATTATTACACAGGCCAGGCAAGGGAACAAGGCAAGGATGACCCCCCACACATTGGCCTCTGTCACTGCTGGTGTCTCTATGCGTCCCCCATCCTCCATCATCCCTGCACATAATAATAATCCCCTTATCACACTGCTCAGATAAAACACACAGGTCCATTCACCTCTCATAAACGCCTTTAACAGACATTGCTTTATAGCAGCCTTTATTACAATGTACTGCGCTGCTGTGGTTGTAGGCGCCATGTCCATTTACATCAGATTCTGCAGGAATTCCCTTGAGTTCTTTTAGTGTGATTATGTAGGAGTTTTGCATTATACATTCTCATCTATCTATCTATCTATCTATCTATCTATCTATCTATCTATCTATCTATCTATCATCTATCTATCTATCAATCATTCTATCACCTCACAATTTCACATGTTATTTATCACCTTTATATCTGATAAATACTTAATACTACATGATGGCTTTCAGCCTTGAATTATTACTTCTTTTTTTTGTCTTCAGACGTAATTCACCATAAAATACTATATGTATCTAGGACCTACCTTTCCTGGGAGGCCTAAAGTGTATATACCTGTTCAATATAAATGACTATATTGGGACACATTATCAGGCAATAGAAATATATCTCTTTCTGAGAGCGCTTTATTGTGATGTGATTTTGATTCTAGTAAGCAAATGTTACATTTAAATGGAGACTGGTAAATAATATTTATGGAAGACTGTTGTTCAGCTGACAAATGTGTTACCTTTGTATCTGTATTTACTGGTGTCACAACTCAGGGAAATTTGCGCAGAAGTGTACAAGCAGTACATATTTATTAACACAAGATTTTTGTTCCTTTTTCACAGTCTTCTCTGACTCTATAATATTAATACGTTTTGATATAACTTCATGCTTTGTTTTGCATTTCGCATGTGAGAAAGATATATTGTATAGGAACATTGTGAAATGTAAAGTGAACTAGTGATATAAAAAAGCAGAAACTTGTTAGTACACCCAAATACAAAACAAATCCATACATACACACACACACACACACACACACACACACACACACACACACACACACACACACACAAAATACACACACACACAACACAAACACATGCACAATACAGAGAAAAAAAAACATATATAATACACACACACTGATAACATACACACACATCAAACATATATAACACATACAGATAGCACACATATATAGCGAACACACACCATACATACATAAAAACACAAACGCATACACAACACACAGATAGCACACATATATAACACACAGAAACACACTAAGAACACACACATACACACACATCAAACATACATAAAAACACAAACACATGAACAGCACACATGTATAACACACACTAAGAACACACACAACTATACATACACACATCAAACATACATAAAAAATACAAACACGTGCACAACACAGATTGCATACATGTATAATACACACATACACACATCAAACGTGTACAAACCACAGACAGTTGCACAACACACAGATAGCACACCTATGCAACACACACACACACACACACACACAAAGCACACATATACAACATACACACAAGCATATTCACGTATAAATAATTCGATAAAACACGCACTATTACTTCTATAGAGGTGCAATGATTCTCAGGAGTACTTTTTTTGCTGTAAATTAAATGAATCGTTCAATTAAATTAAGGAATATAGCAGAATATGCCCCCATAGATTTAGAGGTTATGGTAACACTGCCTTATAATGGGAAATTAGGGCACACCGAAGCCATGCTCTTTCGTTTAATGCTCAGCATTCTTCCACATAATCATGCTAATTACACCCTCTTACAGATTATGCCTCTGAATGTCATATTTATTCTATGTGATTACAACTTGATGAATACTCTGGTGATCTTAGCACCCATTTTCCCTGACAGAAGGTGTCCAGAAATGTCCAGAAGATCTGTCAGCACAAGGTCCTATTATCACATAACACTCAATATAATTAAAGTGTATTTGGATATCACTGTGCGATCTGCAGGGAAGAATATATCCAAAACGGCATCCTAGCAATCCTAAAGTATACTAATCTTCCCCCTGTGCTATTGTTCACTAATTTACTGATTGTTAAAACGTTTTACAGTGTCATAAAGCTGAATTATTCGCTCAAGTTACATTTAGGAGATATTTTGTTTTGATGTTTTATTTCTTATGACGAACAGACATAACAATTTCTGGGAAGGAAAAGAACAGCTATTTTTGTTATGTAAAAAGGTGTAGGTTTAGTGCAATTTTTAAAGCTTTTCTCCATGTAGTTTATAAGGACTGGAGCGAAAAATCCAAAATTCATAGATCAACAGCGCCACCTAGTGAGCGCTTCTAAGAATAACTTGAATGATAACGTAGAGTCAAGTTCTCCAACTTTTGTTATTCAAAGCTAATGTTTAAGATTATTACATAGTAATTTTTTATTTCTGTTTTAGATATTTTTTTAAGCAACAAGGAGAGTATTTATTGTCTGAAACATCTTCTAGGTGATGGTAAGTAGTTAAATACAAAGAGTAAAAGGGAAGCACTTACTGGAGCTGGGCTGGGGGAGAGTCTGGACAGCATTGGTTTGATACTGATAAAGAAAACACAATTTCAGACGTCTGGCCACAGTTCTCTTGTTTGAAAGTTTATGACTTGAATTATTGCAGCCAGGAATTGCTCAGAGTAAAAAAAAAAAAAGAAAGAACAAAAGACATTAAACCCCAGAGAGGAGTTTCCAAGGCTTCTGAAAAGCTCCAGAAATTCCCAGCTTCCCTCTGCCTCATCATATATTTTATCTGAGCTGTTGAAAGGTATTTACGTGTTCCTCACAGTCCCAGCCCTCTCTAGCCAGGAAACTTCCTCACAGTCTCCTCACTTCTCTGCCTATAAACTTTTACAGCCCTTATATACTTTTATGACACAGCACTAAACGGAATTTTCCTTTTTATCACCAGCACTTGCTTTTTAAGCCCTCCATCCCTTTTTGTTTTTCCAAAGAATTATGCAAATAGACCCCTAAAAAAAAGAGAGAAAGAGACCAGCAAAGGCAGAGGCTCTTCCAGGATAACATCAATACTCTTCTCAGCTCCCTTCTCTATCTGCGCTTTCCTGAGTGACAAAAGTGCAATTATTTTTCAATTGATGTTGGTGGAAAATAAAATATGAAAAGGACATTGGTGACTGGTTGCTAGAACTGACAGGGAAGATGAAGGAGCGCATGAGAGATTTTCTATAAATCAGGTCACCACTATGTGTGTACACAATGCAATCTCCTCTACACACCCTCGCCATACATGTCCTCTAATGATAGCAATCTCTAGGCTTTCCTATAGTCTAACAATCATAAAACATAATATATTTGTTAAATATATCAATAGAAATATATGTTATATATATATATATATATATATATATATATATATATATATATATATATATATATATATATATATGCACACACATATGTAATACATACACACATTATTACTATTACACACATATATTATTTGTATAGCTAATATAGTCATGTATCCAACATATAGGATCTTCTTTTTTTGCTTATAGCTATTGAATGTACATATATTTTGTAGTTCAGATATATATACATATCTATACATGTATATATATATATATGTATGCAGATGTATAAGCATTCATATATTCCAAATGCTTAATACTGTGTGTATATGTATGTTATATATGTATATACACACATATATATAGCGGAACTTCAATACACACATGTTTATATAAGTATATATATATATGCATATATATATATATATATATATATATATATATATATGCACACACACTTACACAGTATTAATATATATATATACACACAGTATTAAGTTATATATATATATATACAGTATTAAGTGATAAATATATAAAAATACACAGAGCACTAAGCGATATATATATGTATATATATTTGTATATATAATCACACAGTATCTAGCGATATATATGTAAATATACATGTACAGTACTAAGAGATATATATTTACACACTCAGCATTAAGCTATATATATATATTATAGACACCGTATTAAGCGAAACAAGTATATTTATATGTGTATAGATATATATATGTATAACTATACATATTTATCTATATATGTAAAGAATAATGTATATCAGTGTGCAGTGATAAATGAAGAGGATAGCCGTTAACTTATATCACTAGTTTAATAATGGTTTGCAAATAACACATGATGAACTTGTCCATTGTAAACAGCCGGGTCAGCCCCAGTACACACTACATTAATAGATATTTACACACAAACACAAACGTTTCAAGTATAGCAGATTTCAACAACATAAAAATATACAAATACTTTGACTTGACGCAAGAACAAATTCTACATTTCGTATAAACTTCATTTCACAATAAATTAGAAATAGCTACTTCTAGGGAACATTCACAGTCTTCTGTAGATCTAGTGTACTATAAACAAAGAAAACTTTTTTTTTACTTTATAGTTTTTTTTTCTAAATTGCTTTTTTTTTTTTTCTAAAAAACTATTTTAGCAAATCGAGTTTTTTTTTCCAGTGTGCTTTCAGTCATAATCTTCTGGCTCAGTATAAAATGGAGTCTTGCTGGCTGAACGTTTAATAGAGAAAGTGAATATTAAATATATCTATATCTCTTTATGATAATGCTGATGGATGTGCGAGGTTGCACTAAGTACCTTCATCTGCTGAATGCGAGGTTGCACCCATGTGTAGCTTCCTACCTCCAGGCAGGTACCACATCCTTTATAGAGGGACAACATGTGGACATGTAGGACAGGACTGCACAGAAAATAACATTAGCTGTCTGCTTGCTACTACCTGACCAAGTCTACAATAGCCTCCGTATGTCATGCAAATAAAGATGGCCAAGTCCTATGCAAGTGTAATCATAAATAGGGAGCAGGTGCATTCTGGAGGGAGAAGATAAGGGGTTAATCCTTCCCTTGTTCCTTGTTCAGTTTCTTCATTTTCATCCTCCGGTTCTGGAACCAGATTTTGACCTGTCTCTCGCTCAGGTTGAGCAGTCTGGCCACTTCATGCCTCCTGTCCCTGGTCAGGTACATGTTAAACAAAAATTCTTTCTCCAATTCCAGGGTCTGGTATTTGGTGTAGGGACATCTCTTTTTCCTTGAAGATCTGGCATGTAACCAGTTAGCAGAGGGGTTATCTGCACAAGAAATGACAAGGTGTAAAAAGTAAATATGTAGAAAAGTTCTAGTTCTATACAATGGCAATAAAAAGTTCGTATAGGTATAATCACAGAGATACATAAGGAAATAAAGTCATGAATGAATCTAGATATACAGATAAATGATAGGCAAATAAATAGAAGATCATAGATATATAATAAATAATAGATTATAGACAGAGGATGGATAGATGAAGAGAGTGAATAATAGATAACTGAGGAATAAATAAGGAGAGTGATCTAATTCGAAGTGTGCATATATATATATATATATATATATATATATATATATATATATATACACACATATATATCTACATATAATATATACACACCTTTAATGATCAAATACAGTACACACAGAATAATGTTACCCAAACACACATACATATATATGTGCGCTATACATATATATATACACATACATACATATATATATATATATAAATAATACATAGGTAGCAGTAGCAAATCTTGTGCATGTCTCTATGAGGCGGGTTGATGAGTGTTTGTGTTCTGCAGCAGGCAGTGACCGGTGTGCTGTTTGATGTTTGTTGTGCTTTATCGGTGACTATTAGATGTATTTTCTGCTCTCACATAATAAACCCGGTTTCCAGGGATGAAATATACATGACAGGCAGAGGCTGTGTCTGGCCGCATCCTCCTGATATAACTCCTGCTCCAAATAATGTGCAGGAAAATGAAATATTAAAGAGATTTAAATGAGTGAATAATTAATAGGTGATAATCCGGCGGCAGCTCCTGGTGGCGGCGGCGATGCACGGATTTCTGGATCTGCAGCTACTGGTGTTTTTCTAATTTTACAATTGACAATTACTAATGCTGGGATTTTTTTTTTCGTTGGGGTCCTTGATAATACAATATTTTAACCGTGTATTGAATCATATACAGCAACTAGCGTTCTTCTCATAATAAAAGAACACACAAGTGTAGTGTTACATACAGATCAAAGTGTGAGAACTATGAATAATGATAAGACTCGTTACATACAATATTGACTCTCCATTTCACCTATAATTACAGATCAGGCTCCTGCCATCACCTAATGTCTATTCTTACTGGAGCACGAGCGGTAAATACAGGTTTTGCATCGTCAGATATTGAGGATATAACTATTAGCAGATATCCATCATTATCCGCTAGATAAATGATACTGGATTATCCTTAAAGTGACAGGAGCACAAGAAGTGACATTTAGTAAGTACATTACACCGTGAAGGTGGAGAAGAGTCATATATCAGGGAGACTGAGGGTGTGCAAAGCCGACTATTGAGTTATCTATCTATCTATCTATCTATCTATCTATCTATCTATCTATCTATCTATCTATCTATCTATCTATCTATCTATCTATCTATCTATCTGCCTTGTAGATGTTTTTTTTTCCTGGCCCTGGACTATGTGGCTGGTGCCGGACAGGATCTGCTGTTTCCTTGCACTTTATGGCAGTGTTCTTACTATTATTGGTGCTGACTTCCTCAGTTGTGGGACTTACTTTGATGTGGCCTGTCTTTGTCCTCGCTTCCTTCGCACACTTTATTGTCCTGGTAAGTGGGCCTCTCATTAGCCTCCTCTCTTCCAGCCGGCGACTCTAGATTGTACTCTTGGGCTCCCAATTTCTGCAGCTCCCCAGGGTGCCCCAGCAGCGGCTCAGCCTTCACGGCTCCTTGTCCCGGTCCAGACTCAGCCCTGGGCAGCGGCTCCAGCCAGCCCCGTAAGTACCTGGTCTCAGAAGTGGGGGCGCCCTGCTGCAGGTAGGGGTGGTAGACAGGAGGCAGGGGGGTGGCAGCAGCGCTGTGTGGGTTCAGGGGGGTCCAGGACGCACTGAACACTGGAGGTTTGGGCTGGAAGCTGCACGAGGGGAAGTCCAGGGTGTCTGGGTGTCCTGCAGCCCGGGGACTGGAGTACTGTCCAGAGAACTTGGGTGCTGGAGGCTCCTCACTCTCAGGGCTTATAATGGACTCCACAAAGTAGTTACTGAGGGCTCCAGAAATGGACATTCTTGGACATCATACAAAGCAGGTTCATTGAAGGGAAGAAGATATAGGACAGATGCAGAGCTTTTCCCTTCCCAACTTCCCAGCCAACAAAGTGCACTTGGGCTGCTGCCTCCTGAGCTCCTGGCAAATGATTGGTCAAACTTTATCCGTGTGCCTGATAAAGCGTCACAGAGACATCAATCAATCGGAGGGGCCGCACGGAGCTGTCAGCATTCATATCAAGGAGCCATTGTTTTATGTGGATGAGGCTGCTGCACGCCTGAGACCCGAGCAGCAGCACATTCTCCACCCTGCAGGTCGTGATGCCTTCTAGTGCACCAGGTACTCGCAGGCTGCACACAATGACCTTGTCTCACACATTGCTCGCACTACTGTAACTACTATTCATATACACATTAATGGCTGCAACCAACTACCTGCATCCCAAGGTCTGCTGAGTACTAGGAAGGGCTAATCCGGAAGTAAAGGGGGATCCTATTTATTATCAGTATTATTATGATTAGTGGAAAGCTGCCGGAGCAAAACGAGAAATGATATTTGCACAGGGAAACCTGCTCATTTACAGGGTCATAAATGTATGAAACATCTCAAACGCTTAACCATGCAGAATATACACTAACAGACCTGTAATAGAGCACATTGGATGTATCCAAGCCCTTAATATTCATAGTTCTCCACATCCTTTCCTACCTCCCCTGGCAAAATATATGACCTTAGACTACTCCTGTATTATTCTACCATAAAATATGAACTGCTTATATTAACCCAAATATCCATTAGAGCTTGATAATGAACAACCTGCTGAATTATGCAGGTAAATTAATACCAATCCTGTTCAACAGCCTCAACCTGTCCTGCTACATGATCCTTATAGTAAAACATATGTCTCCTCATTGTAATGTCAAGTTCTATCTATCTATCTATCTATCTATCTATCTATCTATCTATCTATCTATCTATCTATCTATCTATCTATCTATCTACTTTCCGAAATACAACAAGTTCTCACTGTTTTATAAAAATCTATTCTTTAGCTTTGTCTTATATCCCTTTCACTATAATATCAAATTATATATTGCGGGACACTTGGACTTCTATAATAACCTATATACTAATAGTACACTGCCATGTAATTCATGAATCAAATATATCCAATTTAATGCCTTAATTGCAAAATCGTGATATTAGAATATTTTGTATCCAGAGAGTCAGAAGCATTTAATATGTAAACCAATAAAAGTGGTACTTTGTGTATTCTGAAGCAGGTATACTAATGTAGGTGGCGACATTACTTTTTTCGCCCAATATCCCACCTAAAATTCGTTACACCTTAGGTCTGTTTTTACACACATATATGTCTATATATCAGGTAAATTGTCTCTTCAGAGACACGCACACATATTATATATATAAATAATATGTGTGATATATAATATGTGTGCGTGTCTCTGAAGAGACAATTTACCTAATGAATAAACATATATGTATATATATATATATATATATATATATATATATATATATATATATATATATACACACACACACACACACACACAATGTATATATATACAATCCCTTATGTTACTGTCCATCATTATATATAGCCTTATACTAGATAATGCGGAATAACAGACATACAGTATATCTGTAGAGATTCTGGAAAGCTCATAAAGGAATTGCATGATTGATGGTGAACCCCCCTCCTCCCAAAAATATAAATAATAGGTGATAGTGATAGGAATTATATGATTGACTGTAACCCCCCCCCAAAAAAAACAAACAAAAAAAAAAAAAAACACACAAAACAATAAAACAACAATCTATAAATAATAGGAGAATAAAGTTCCCATCTTATCTTTTCTGGCTTTTTTTATTGATTGTGCTTGAACCGATCCCCTTAGTGCATAATGCTGTACATATGTGTCTGTCAGTCTGTCTATCTATCTATAAACACAAAAACGTTGGGTGCATGAGCCCCTAAAAGAAACAAGAGAAACACTGTGTAAACTTTTCTATCTTTTATTATGCAGTGTGTTTATGAAAGTGTTATATATATATATATATATATATATATATATATATATATATATATATATATACACACACACACATATATATATATATATATATATACACACACACATATATATATATATACACACACACACACACACGCACACACATACATACACACAATTCAACATATAACGCCAACTCATAAACTCACTAAATACTAAAAGATAGACAAGTTTTCACAGTGTTCCTCTTGTTTCTTGTAAGGGTTCATGCACCCAACTTTTTGTTTTCCCTCTTTTTGATCAGTGGCATAAAAATCCAGAAAATAATACGTGTATTGTAATCAGGCCTAGGCTATATGAGGGAGGCAGGAAGCACTGTGATTACATGATAATATACATTGATTCTCCCCCATAATAATTGGGTTATTAAAGTGGAATGTGCTTTTATAGTAGAGTTCGATTTCCTCTAGTTTCAAGTTGTACAAGGAGATTTTCAACTTGTACAACCGGCTCCATTAATTCCTTTTATGAGCAGAGAAATGAGGATAACAGAGTTGTATGTATCAGTATATAGGACAGACAGCAGCGACTTCAATAATTACTTATAATGTCTGCTCCATTCATTTTTATACACCACATTCTACAAAAAGGAAAAATCTAAATGAATGGTATATAGTCATGCTGCAGCAAGTATACACAAAGAATTCAACAGGGTCATATGTGACTTATACAATTATTTTTTTCCCCACCAGAAAAAGGTTACTCAGTGTGGAGGGAGCTCAAGTAAAAAAAAAAATAACACTCCACTACTATTAATATATTAAACTCATACAACTGCAGAAAGTGAGATTGGTCATAGAGATATTTATTTATGTTTGGATAAACTCAGTTGATTTACATGCAGACCTATGTAAAACTGTAGACACAAATGTATGATAGGTATCATGATGAATTGGATTCAATGACAACATCTGCATCTTTAAATATCTTCTAGTGTTTTACCTGAAACCTGTGAAAATGCCCATAATATACAAGCTACTTGTCATACCATTACTACTGCTGCTACAACTACTGCACAACTATGCTAAAACTAAAGAATACAGACACACATAAGTATTCATATATATTAAACAGAGAAATGGAAAGTTTCACAAGTTGTACAAGTCCTTGGCCCGATTTCTCATTACACAAGTTGTGAATTCACCAACACAATACATTTTTCAAGACAATAGAGAAACTTCTACAGAGGGGCCACCTGCAAGATTATCTGTGGATAGCAACTGCCCAAACCTCTGCACTGTGTCCTCAAACCAGTCTCTAAATCACGTCTGACCTGATTATTTTTCTTCCAATGCATCGATTTCTTTGGAAAATCCATAGTAAAATACGATCTTTTAATGACCCGCTCTCGCTTACAACCACCACAGCCACTTACAGGAGATCTGCAGCTCTGTTCATAAAAATGGCATTACAATGTCTGAAGACAGTGACTGTCCAGTGCTTTACTCAGCTGCTACCAGCCAGTCTTGAACTCGCCTACACCATCCTCTTGCACTGCAAGGAATCTTTTGTTAGACTTTGTGACCCAAGTGTGAAGGAAGTAGGAGGTGAACTACAAGTAGCTTTTATTTACTATGCCATGGCAGAGCTCATGCCATTTACACTCTGTTCACCAATTTCCCCACCAAACAATCTGGGGCAGATCTGGACTTCAAAACATATAGAAGACAACCGAGAGGAATCCACATTCATTTTCAGGAGGGTGTTAAAATCCAAGGAACATTCTGCACCTAGAAACAGTTCTTCCATTGTACACCATCGCTCAGATCTCAATACATTATGTACTGTGCAGGGGAACACATAACATGGAGGATCTGCTCCTCCATACAATTCTTCGGATTATTTCCTCATCAGGTTAGAACAAAAATATCAATAAACCATTTTTATAAAGCCTAAATCTGAATTCCAGTTTACAATGAATATTAATATGTTTAATATACATTTTTCCAATCAATCAATCAATCAATCAATCAATCAATCAATAATCCATTGTTCATGTTATTATCATACTCTTAAGTTTGAGTTCACATATATTTATATCAGGCTTCTATATTCAGGCTGAAAAACGCCATAGTCTTGTATGTTGGGCACAAGCAGAGGAACATTACAACTGATGCTACAGACCATAAAACTGTTCCCATTGTAAACTTCATCCTTGCCTCTATTTAATCTCGACATATCTATCTATCCTTTACTTTAAAGTTTACAGGTATCTATCTATCTATCTATCTATCTATCTATCTATCTATCTATCTATCTATCTATCTATCTATCTATCTATCTATCTATCGCTCATATCTTCTATGTTGTGTTTTCTTGCTGTAAATTATTAATTCTTCAAGAAAGGTTGGGCTTCTGATTTAAATATGTAAAAGTTTTGGACTGAGGTATCCATAATTCATAACTGATTCTAAAAGTTTACCATCAGTCTACAGTACACCGAAATAATACTGAAGCCTTTAGAAACACAGCCCTTAAAAGGAAATATAGCATATAAGACTTGCAGATGAATATTACAAATATATACATTTCTTTTAGTCTGATCTTGTTTTATAACCAATATTTCCCACAGGAAATTCAATAAGTTCCTTGAAAGGGTGAAATAATATTTTAGAAAAGTGTGTGATGACAAGTCATGGTGTTAGCTTCATTGCACATTATTAATTTATGTGAAAGGGATAATGTTGGGAAATGAGTGTCAGCAATGAAAATAGTGATATTATAACAAGATAATTGTGCAGATGTGCCTGAATACACAATATATCCTGCAACTTCCATCAAAGCAGCGCCATTATTTATGTGGGTAGAGCAGGCACTTCCTAGCTGCTATCTCTAGGATATATGGAAGGTGTCAGTATTTATGATTTACAGGGAGTACTACAATTATCTCAGAGCAGACAGTTACCATCCAAGTTCAGACCTAAATAGTAATATTTATGAGGAACACACAATTCATTTAAACAAAAAAATAACACAAAAAAATCATGTTTTGATTTGACCCTACATAAAATAGTGACCTCATTTCTGGCCACCAGAGGGAGCAGTTATTTTAATAACCTTCACTGCCAAGGGCAGAAGGCTGAATTGACCCCAATCTCCCTGCAGGTGCATTCACAGACAAACCCAGGTTAAAAAAAATGTAATTTGCGCCAAATCTTCAGTGTACTTACTTCAACTTCGCCACACCATATACATCAAAAGTTCAACTTTAATGGTGAATTTGGAGCAAATTACGCCAATGCAACTTTTTAATAGTAGTACACTCCCGAATCTTAGTAAAGATCAGAGGAGTGTCAAAATGTTGTCCTTTAATGTTTAATTTTGCACACATTATGAATTTTTTTGCATGTTAAAAATTAAATGAATTTATTTCATACCTTCTTTAAGACAGATATGACCTGTCTAGAATATGAAACTTTTTTTTTGCAACTTTTATATAGAGATACATTCAGAAATATGTTGGACTTAATGTCAAAAGGTTATGCACTCTCCCTTTTTTCATGATTTTTAAGATTTGGCATAGGAAACTAGAAAAGGGCGTATTTAATGGCGTTAAATATTGCTAAATATGGCACATACTTTTACAACAAGGGTACATTGCAAATTGCATAGAATTTAGGAACAAACTCTACTTTTTTTCTGCTGATCTTTCTTTTTTTTTTTTTTACTTTTGCTATGTTTCTTTTGACAAAAACTCTGCAGACAGATGTTAGCTGTTATTAGTAAGAAATGTACTGCAAACCATCATTTTGTTTTTCTTGCAAATTTTTGGGTCAGTGACATTTATGTTCACAAACACAGAACGCTGCAGTGTTGTCTTTTTTTTTTTTTAGGAAAATTTGAATGTTTCCTCATATAGACCTCCATTGTATTTTAGTCCCTGGGGTGAAGGAATTACATGATAATATATCTTGTTTCTTTTTCTGATGTTTGTTGTTGGATTTTTCACATTTAAATCACAAGATCCTAGAATTTTTGAATCACTTGATCTGTAATAAAGAATGCATTAAAACCTACCACCAAAAATGCAGATACTGCAACACATTATTTAATAAAACACAGTTTTAAACTCCAAATATATATATATATATATATATATATATATATATATATATATATATATATATATATATATATATATATATATATATATGTATATATATATAAATACATCAAAACAAATGCAAAAAGAAGCCTAAAAAAAAAATAATTTCAGAACTGCAACAAGCACATGCTGAAAGTGGCTGAGGTCAGTTTTTGGATTCATAACCCTTTTTGGTTCCATTTACTGGTGTCTATATGGCTCTGCCTAGTGGCTTTGCTGTGCTGGTAGCAGTAGGAACAACTTGCAAATAGAAGTGCCATAGTGTAATAGAACTGTAAAAGTGAATAGGGTCAAAGGTGTTACATAGCCCATAGTCAGCCCAGTAAGGCAGAATTGATGGTGTGAAATAGAACAAGCAGCATATTCAAATGAGGACATGACTCACATTGTTGGCTGGAAGTTCACCTTTGCAAACTTTTGTTCTTGCTTTGATGTGGTATTTTTAGTTGATTTTCACAATAGAGAATACAAGCCTGGATTGAGACATGTCCACACTTTACCATAAGGTTTTCCTTCTTTCTTTTTGTATTAAATTGTGTCTGTTCAGCTATATTAACACCATGTTTTAGTACATTAACAACTTGTGTGTATGCTTTATGCCCAAAGTAAAGAAATAAATAAAACTTCCCAATATGTATACTTAAAAAAAGAGAAGTAACTGTGTACCAATTGTATATGGAAATTACAAAAAGGGTATATATCTGGTAAATAATTGCCATCTGTCTTATGTATACCTTTTTATTTTCACCAGATTGATATACGTACTGCGTAAATGTGTTCTCACCTATATGAATGGATCCATTTATCCTTATACTTTAAAGTATGCACTTATAAACACACACATGACACGTTTGCGCACATTTATTCATTTATTTTTCTTAAGAGTGAACAATTTTTTTGCCATTAATCTGTCCCTTTGTATCACATTTTGGGTAAATTGGGAGGATCTAAAAAGATTTAAGATGTGCTAAAAAGGGTCTTTACTGAACCAATTCACATCTTTTATTGTTATTTTTTTTTAAATGAATAGATCTCTTAAAAGAAACTTTTTTTTTTTTTTAACAATACAAGTAAAAAAAAAAGGCAAATGCATGATTGAACATGTCCTAATATGTAATATATTAATTTCGAAGATAGTTTTGAAAAGAGAATGAAATTTCACACACTTCACAAGGATTTGGAATTTTTCAGAAAAGGAAAAATCACAGTCACATTTTGATCAATTAAATTTAGTTAGCTATGCTTACTTATGCTTAGGCTACTCCAATCTGGTTTTCGCACCTTTACAGGTAATAATCGATTTAACTTATACATCTGCAAATTTAATTAACAAAGTATATTTTTAATGCATCACCTGTTATAATTTCATTAATTTGTTACATTTTAAAAATATATTATCTTGTTATATAGATATAATAAAAAAAACTTTACAACATTGTGTGTGCATAAAGAGCCGTAAAGTAAATTTTTTTTTTCTTTAAAAAAATTCCATATACATAGTAATAGTAATATAAGAGAGATACTTCTTATTGACTAAACCCCAAAAATTATATCTGATGCACCTTTACTGGGCAGGTTTTACACATTTTATTTGTAATCTTGATGATTGAAAAAGCTGCTATGATTTGAAAGCTTGCAAATACGGTATATATTTTTTCTTGTTACTTACTCATATATATTTTGTCTTTTTTAGACATATAACTATTCCACAGCCATTTTCTTTGCTAAACAAAAGTACAACATAATTTTCCACTGGACATACTTTTATAAAAAGTACATTTGTAAAATCTGCATTACAACATTTGAAGGTACAATAATAAAAAGACAAACAGATAAAATAGGTCAAATATTTTAAATAATGAATTTGTGTCTACAGTAACTTATTTTAGGCGATGTGGCTAAGTAAGATTCGCATGCTTAACAAATATATATTTGCTTCTGATATGTCATTATATAAATATATATGTATACACAAACACATATATATATATATATATATATATATATATATATATATAAAAATAAGCAGACATATATACATATATATTTACTATTATTTTAGGTATTGTATTATATATTTTAAAACAGAACACTTAAACTTGGATACATTTTATCTTTTCTATTACATAAATACATCAAGCTTAGTTTTAAGTTTATAACCATGGGTATATATAATTTAAAATCATATATTACAAAACATTTTATATGATGTTTGCCAGAAATCTCGTGTGTTGATACAGATAATACGCTATATGTGTAATTTACAACTAAGAATGTTTTTTTTTGTGTGATTTTTTTGGGGATTAATTTATTATTTTTATTTTATAGTTCATCAATAAGGTAACATTTAGCACAATTTCTGGACAATTACTGACATGACCTTACAGAGCTATACTTGACCCCTGCAACATTCAAAGACAGAGTGAAAGAAAATGGGATAGTTTGCTTCTATTCATTATAATTACAACAATAAGAGCACCCTGTAACCTGTCGTAAATAAAGAGAAATTCTGACACAGTTCTGCATAAGATTTACAATTTTGTTTTGTTAATTTATCAAATGTTTTATGTTGTTAAACATTAACCTATAGTTTAATAAAAAGTGAACAATTATTTAAAAAAAAGAAATAAAAAACAATGTAAGAAATTAATTAAAAAAACAAACAAAAACACAATAAAAGCATACATACAAATATGCATGCATACATTCTAAATAGATCGATAAAGAGATATATCTTGAAAAAATATAAATTAGTTACAGAATCAAATGATTACATTATCACATTACACCATTCATGTATTCAGGACTTTCTGTTGGATGAATATTGATGCAGATTGAGTAACATACTAATATACTATATAAGTTTTTTGATGACTGCAAAGTAAAGCTCTTTTTCAGCAATGCTGTCTTAAATGGGGTCTATCAACTGATCCAAAAACATAAACTATTCAGAAAAATACACTGCAAATGATAGTAAACACTTCTTAACTAAACAACCCCTCATACATTAAAAAATAAAGTGCAAATGTCTATCAATTCATAAATCAGCTGTCAATTCATCTTGCATTGGATCAGAAAGGTAAGTAGGAAAGTTCAGCATAAAATAGGAATTTGACCTTATACAAAGGTGACTGTCATAAATGCTACCCATTGTCTTGCTATTCCCTCTGTAAATTCTCTATCTATATATATACACACACACATTTACATATATCTCTATACACATACACATCCTGTTATTCCTGTTGTAAATTGTCTTATATATGTATGTATCCATACATAGATATATACTCACATATATACGCAGACAGGCACATATATTAACACACACATATACATATGCACACATACACACATATTTACAAAGACAGACATACATACTGTACAAAGACACCAATAATAGGGTTTCAGTTTAAGATGGACATGTTTTTTGCTCATCGTCAGTTCTAGATTTTTCGTGGTATATGGTTGTAATACTATTTTTCAGGTACATATGGAAGTTGTGTTGCAGAATGTTCTAATAGTCCTATTTATCCTTATAGGGTTTCTAAAAATTAATTTCCATGCAGAAAAAACAACACCATTCCGACATGTGGAGTAGAATTTTAGTTGCAGAAACTTGCTACGGGTAAACATCTCATTACCTTTATTTTAATTTCGCTATCAATCATGATACAGGAAAAGTATATCTTTGTACCGTGTTAGCCAGTAAATAGAAACATATTAAAATCAGCCCTATCAGTCATATCATTCAATGCAATGGAGAAAAATGAATTTTGAACAAAATGGGGAAAACAAATTTATTTAAACTTCACTCATTTGAATTCAATATAAAAGTGAACTTATTGAAAAATAATAATAATACCAATGAATGAAGTTGTATCTACCCCACATTCCATTCATCATCTTATAGGATTCACAGCCAAATGTCAGGACTGATATTTTTATGATGTACAAGTGTGAGTTTACCATACTATCTCTGCATGCACGGCTCCGTCTATATTGGTGTTTACCTATTTTTATCAGGATTTTAGTAATTTTGACTCACAGAATAGTATTTTTGACAGGGCTATTTCTACAGTAAGAAATACAGAACACATGAAGAAACCTTACAGATCCTATAATATATATGGCTTTCTTCGGGACTTATTATAGGAGAGATTTGCCATAGCTTCATAGCTATAACACTATTCTGAAGAGATCTGTAATGTAAAGCTCAGATGAACACCTAAGAAGTAAAACCAGCCTAAGGTGGCCATACACATGAGGAATGTCGGCAAAGCCCAACAAAATTTGTATAGAGGTGTCCTAACTCTTCAAAGATGGCAGATGTCAGGGAAAAAAGGACTGGGTAGGTTCAGTTCAAAATATCACACCGTTTTATTATTAAAGGAGATAATCTGGTACATTTTGGAGTCACAAATTGGTATTTGTCGGAGTTGGTTGGGGGTAACACACCTATCTTTTTAAAGCCCAAGTCCACAACATAACAATTTTAAGTAAAATTTGCTAAATAACTTGAAACACACACGGGAGGAAGGGCAAAGGAGTGCAGTGCTGGTGAATACTGGGACTTTGCATTTTTGCCTTTTGTTTAAGATCAAAACAAAGGAACAAAAAGTGACCAGAATCTGTTCTTTTTCTAATCTACTTTTGTTGATTTGTTTAAATAAAAAGATTTTAAAAAAAGGAGGTAAGCCGCATAGTGCTCCATGACGTATACATAAGTCAAGGTAATCGTGCAAGTACTGGATTTTGACCGATACCAAAATGACTTTTTTCTGATTAAACTGAGAGGATAGAAGTGAACTCCAGTCTCTGCAGTTTACCCCTTAGATGACAGGGTCAATAGCAACTGCAAAACATAACTGGTCAGACAGAAATGGGGTCTAATAGGATGTCCGTCAGCGTAAGGCCTCATTCAGACATCCGTGAATTTTCATGTGCACAAAAAACAGTGTCATCAGTGTTTTGGATCCAAGTGTCATCAGTGTTTGGTCAGTGTCAGTTTTACCATCACTTATTTTCACATATGAAAAAAAAAAATTACAAAGGTTCTTCTATCCACTGCAATGTGTACGTGTTCTATCTGGGAAAAACACAGAGCACTTATGTGAAAAAAGGATGTCTGAATGAGGTCTTATATTGACAGACATAATACACTGCAATATAGATACATTACAGTGTATCATGCGAGTGGTCAGGCTCACAAAAGTTCACGTCCCGAAAGAGGACTAAAAAAAGTTTAATGAAATGTTCAAAACTTAAATATAAAATGTAACAACGTTCCTAAAAAAAATAATCAACCTTTTCCCCTTATCGAAAAATAAAAACAGACAAACACACTTAATTTATATTTCTACGAAAATAACAACCTGACCTATAACCAGTACGGTGAACACCATAAAAAAAAAGGAAACAAAAAAGCAATGCCTGAATGATAGTTTAGCCTTCCCAAAATGAAATGAAAAGTGATGAAAAAGTTATATGCAAAACAAACTACTTCTAATTACATGAAAACATCAACTCATCACAGAATAATTTAAGCCCCACAAAGCTCCAATGACCTGGAAAAAAGGGTTAGGGTTCTGAGAATATGGCACACAAAACTATTTTTTTTACACATTATATGTGCCTCAATATAAAGCCATTAAACAGTTCTAGGCCGTCTGAAAATTCAACAGTGATATCTTCTGGATTGCAGTAATAGAAAAAAAGAAAAAAAAAGGAATGTTGTGCAGCCCAAGATCTGAAATTGCTGCATTCTAAAGTGGTTGCAAAATGCTTCCATCTGAAAACTGTAAGGGGAAAGGGAGATGTCTCCCTCTGTCACCTCAATATCTTACATGCACAAAACTCACATCTTTAGCCATGTTCCAGGTTCTTAAATAAAACAAAACTATGAGCACTTCTTTCACTTTAAAGACAAATATTGTAATTCCGAATTGATTGCTAGACTATTTTAGATGATAATACACTTATTTGTTATTATAATACACTTATTCCTTATAACGCCATCTCTTTTTCATGAAGATGTAGAACATGCGCTTACATACAAATTGGTAAACTTATTTTCCCCCGAAATGACCCCTGATGGATTTTAAACAGAAAAAATGCAGATGTTTGAGCAAAATGGTCTTGGTCAGGCATTTAAACCCCCAATCTCCTGCCCACAAATTGTGTGAGATCTTACAAAAATCATGGAGTGATATGGCTACTCAGCTCCTTCTTTCTTGTAGCCCTGCCTCAGAAACTGACAAGATCGCTTTAAAGTATTGAATAAATCTACTGATGTATTAAACACATAGATCTGACAATAAAAGAACACTCTGTCCAGTATGATGAGTGTTGCTCCAACTTTGCTTCCTTTCCATTTGGCTGAGAAGTCATCGCAAGTTCAGTGTATGCATTCATTAAATTAATAGTATCTTATAGCACATTCAATGTTATATGTCCCATCCCCCCTCCAAAATGCTTAGTATTACTTAAGTTTCCCCGATCTTGGGTGTGTGAGATTCCTTATACCTTATATTTGGTTCCGGGTTTCAGTAATGTTTGTAATAGAGATGATCTGGGCCATGACAACATTTATTTGAAAAAAAGATGGTACTTTATATATATATAAAAAAAGAACATAAAACAAATAATAGTGAAGTATAAGAAAATCAGATCTCAAGAATGCTTGACACAAAAAAAATAATTTACAATCAAAAAGGCACAGGGGGAAGATTTACTGTATGTAACAAAATGTGCCAGAGCTCTGGCTCAAATTCTGCCAAGAAAACAGCCGTACATGTCATTTGCCAGATTTATTATGTGCTTTGTACACTTTTTACACCTCAGTAGCTAGTTTTATAAAGCGTCTCGATAAGGGAAATGGTGAAAAAGAGTCTTAAAATACCCACATTTATTAATATTTTATTGCAAAATATTGGTGTAGAGTAAGGCAGTCAAGAAGGGGCATAAAGAAGAGAAAAGTGTCTTACTCCTTACAAGACACGACAAATTTACTACACGGCGCGAGCGGAAGTGACAAGTTTGGTTCAGGTTCTACCTGTCTCATCAAGTTTTATGCGGTCATATTTGTCAGTATTACTATATCTCCCCCCTGATTTCATTTACATAAATGTAAGTAGATGTTTTGGAAGGTATCAGAATTGTGAGATAAAGCAGTGATCATGGGTGTGAATATTTTTCTGGCCTTGCATTCAGGTACACTATTGACGATCAAGCCTCTTTATAGCCCGGCTTCTTACAGAAAACATTACTTTGCATTCAACTGGACAATTAATGGAGTTGAGGCTAAGTCTCCATCACATCTGTGGTTTACGATCAGCGTAAAAAACTCCTGACGTATGCGCCAATGTGCCTATAGACTTAATTAGGAAAACATATGCCAAAAAGACACCCAGGATGCAAAGCAATCCTGCCGTCTCAACTGTACAGAAAAGTGCAGTCAACATTACTTGCAAATACAATTGTCTAAAAATATATAGAGTACAAATACAAAATAAGGGGCAGTGTCCCGCACCTGCCATATAACCCTGCACCTTCTCTAGCTACAGTCTTGACTCTATAGGCATACAGGTTAAGGCGACACCACGGAATCTATAATACCCAAATCTGGTGTGAACTTAGTTCATAATATGCTCAATTGAGTCCATGTTAGAAATATTGGAGCTATACTACTAAACTACAGTGAGGTTGGAATATTAGCATAATGATTCAAATGTGTTTTTATTTAGGACTTTTGTTATCAAGCACATCATTTGAAAATTGAAATATATTCATTCTTTCACTTCATTGCACCTACTCACACCAGATTTTCCTATACACATAAAACTAATCTGGAAATAAGAACAACCAGAGTCACAAATCAGAACAAGCTAAAATGGTGTGTTCAGAAAGCTCAGAAGCTGAGGCTGCTCAATGTAGAGCAGGTGCCAGCTGTGTTAAACAGCCAATGTCTGCCTCTAGCTGCTGCTGTTTAATCTATGAGAGTGGTATTTAAGTGGCGCGCACATGGAGTGGCGTCCACTCGAGATATGATTGTGAGGTGACGATGAGTTCTGATCCTACACAGCTGCTATTGGAGGAGTAATTTGGGAATGATTATAACTCTTTTCTTTACACACATATTCCTATACACATAAAACGAATCTGGAAATAAGAGCAACCAGAGCCACAAATCAAAACATGCTAATCAGGTGTGTTCAGAAGGTTCAGAAGCTCAGCCAATATTCCTTGCAAGGCAGGTGCCAACTGTGTTATGCAGCCAGCACTCTCTCTAACAACAGAGATCAGAGCTAGCTCCTATTGCTGCTGGTTAATCTCTGACAGTGGGATTTCAGTGGTGCTAGTGACTCGCCCCCTGGGCCGTGGGGCACTCGGATCCGGGCAATTAGGGGAACGATGGGGGTAGTAGTGGCTGCCCGGTCCGTGGCTCAGGGTGGTCAGGCCATTGGTAGTCTGTTACGTGTTGTTGATTATGTCCGACTACGCCACCCGTGGATTTGCGGTCATTAGGAACCGCCGCTGCAAGGCAGACCGCTGGGGCTGATGATATGGGCAGCTGGGATGGTGTGACTCCCCACGGGAAGAGTGCGGCCCCAGGGCAGTGTAGTGGATGGTGGGAGTGATGGTAGTGAGAGTCCCAGTGATGATAGTGCTGGAGGAGCAAGGAGCACACAGACAACAGGTTGTAGTCCAGGGTCTTTACTGAAACAGGTAAACTGACCCATAAACAGTCCCAGCTAGGAGGGGACCTGGATGTCTGAGAGCAACGGGGAAATTGGCCCTGGTCAGGGTGAGGGTGTAGGCCTACCGTGCTTTCTGCGCTCCTTCTGACTATCTCCTCCTGATAGGATAACAGCTCACGTTTCCGAGCTTTCTCGCCTGTATGGCCTGCGACGTGGGTTCCTTTTTGCTCCCAGCCTTGTACGGCTTTACTGGTCCCTTCGGTTGTGGCAGGGCCTCCAGGCTTCTTAGGCCAAGGAATGTACAGTCCCTTGCGGACTGGTTCTCTGCTGGGGGATGTGGAATCCTTCCAGCCTCAGACACCAAAGTCTGGTGAAATTAAGTCTTTTCTCTGCCAAGACAGGCTCTCTTCGCCTCTTGTCTCTGGCTGGTGGCTCTCTCCTACTGCCACACTTCCTCTTAGGTGCAATCAACTTTCTGTCCCTGCTCCACTCTGGGACACGTCTCAAAGCTGAGACAGGCAATCCAGTTCTCTCTAACCCTGTCCCCAGTACCAGCTTTTATAGGGGCAGCCTGCTCCCCCTACTGGCCTGAGACAGGAGGCATTGCATGCTAATGTTCCCCTGGCCAGAGAACCTCCCCCTTGCTCTCAGACACAGCTTTAATTACACTTGTGGTATCCAGGCCTGGGTGACACATTCCCCCCTAGTGAAATTTAGTACTCCGGGACTAAACAATAAACAAAGACAATATACATAACAATAAAACATTAATAGACAGACGACGCACAAATTGAGTTCTTTAGGTCACAGTGTGGTCTGTGACCAGGTGTCCATATCACCAAAACAACGGGGAGCCTTAACCAGGTGGGGGTCTGTCCTACCCCAAGTCCTTTACAGTCTTAGTTCATTCCTGGGTTAGGCTCAGAATGCAGTCCACACAAGGTCCCGGTTATAAAAAGTCCATAACCTTTGAGTCCTTACGGTAGCTGCAAGAAACTGAAACACGCTATTAATAATCACGCAGGTAACTTGGCAAACATTTCAACATTTTGCAACAGGGTTATTTACAATCTTAGTACACTCTATATTCTCCAGCGAGCGGGTATCTGTCCCTTTGTGCTCCTGGTTGACCTACGTAGCCCACTGTCTGGTGGTGGACCAACTTGGCTTTCCCCACTAGCGTTAGGGGTACAGCTACCAGCTGGGTGTATAGGTAGGGCAGGCAGCTGTCTGCGGGTTCTTTGGCTTACCGCAGGCATGGCAGGCTCACTGTCAGCAGAGGGTTGACTCTCCTGGGCTGCTGGAACAGGCTCTTCTGCCTCTGGAACCGCTTGCTCCTCTTCACCTTCCGGCTCTGGTGTTGGTTGTTGCTGTGCCGGTTGCAGGAAATGCAGGACGGGTACCACTATGGCATCATTTATGCGAGTCCAGGACTGAGGGAACTCTCCGAGAACGGTGCTGATCATTTCTTCCTTGTCCTTTGCGGGTTCAAGGTCACTCTGATCCTCTTCTGCACTACGGAGTTGCTCGGGGCACCTTTTGAGGTGGTCTCTGGAGACGACACTAGTGGTTTCTCCTCCGTCCTTGGTGATCACGCACACCTTTGGGTTGTCGTGGTCAGACTGCAGTACGGTGTAGGGTTCCCTTTCCCACTGGTCGTCCAACTTATGTAGCCTTCTTTTTCGCTTTAGGACTTGCTCACCAGGTTCTAGGGGACTAGCAGGGGCGTGTTGATTGAAGAGTCTTTCTTGCTTCTCTCTCACCTGGGCCAGGCTCTTCTCCACACTCTCCTGTACCTTCTTGTACTGCAGTTGCCTTTCCGTATCCCAGTCCGCATCCGGGGAGGTGTCCTCAGGTATTAGGACTCCCATCTCCAGGTCTACGGGCAGCTTACCTGGTCTAGCTCGCATCAGGTAAGCCGGGGTGCAGTTTGTAGCATTCACCGGGATATTGTTGTACATGTCTACCAGGTCCGGCAATTTTTCTGGCCACAGGCTGCGTTCCTCCAGGGGCAACGTCTTCAGGAGATCAATGACTATATTGTTCATCTTCTCACACATCCCGTTGGTTTGGGGGTGGTAAGGCGTTGTCCGAATCTTCTTACAGCCATAGAGGTTGCAGAACTCCTGGAAGATTTCAGCTTCAAACGCTGGACCCTGGTCTGTCAGGACCTGTTCCGGATACCCATGAGGACGGCAGAAGTATTGTTGGAAGGCTCTGGCCGCTGTTTGGGCTGTCAAGTCCTTTACCGGGACCACCACTAGAAAACGGGAATAGTGGTCCACGATTGTCAGGGCATAGATGTATCCAGACCGGCTTGGAGCCAATTTGACGTGGTCCAGAGCTACCAGCTCAAGAGGCTGCGTGGTGACGATGGGCCTCAAGGGTGTCTTCTGGCTGGTGCGGTCCTTCCTCCTCAGGTGACAAGGGCCACAGTCTCTGCACCACTTTTCTACTGCTCCTCTCATGCCGACCCAAAAGAACCTTCCTCTTAGTAGGAACTCCAGTTTCTTCCAACCGAAGTGTCCCGCTCTGTCATGGTAAGCTCCCAGGACCATAGCTGCATCTCGCCTTGGGACCACGACTTGCCAGGTCAGCTCGTGCGTCCGGTGGTTGACAATCCTTCTGCACAACTTGCCTTCGTAGAGGAACAGCTTGCTCTTCTCCTTCCATAGCTGCTTGGCTTCCTCTGGGGCATCTGGATCTAGGCGGGCGTCTTCCCGGGTCAGCAGATCTTTCACCAGGCGGACAGCAGGGTCACTATCTTGGGTTTCGGCCCAGCTGTGGTGAGGTAGGGGATTCATCATCACAGTTGTTAGATCCTCCTCCTTCACGCGGTGAGAGTGTTGAGCGGCTCCATACCGGTGAAACGCGGGGAGTTCTACCTCTTCCAGCTCTTCTGGGTCTTCGTCACCTTCAGGTAAGTGAGGCATCCTTGATAGGGCGTCCGCGTTGGCGTTGGTTTTGCCTGCCCGGTACTTGATCACGAAGTCATAGTTGGAGAGACGGGCCATCCACCGCTGTTCCAGGGCACCCAGTCTTGCATTGTCCAGGTGTGTCAACGGGTTGTTGTCCGTGTACACGGTGAACTTTGCGGAGGCCAGGTAATGCTTGAAGCGTTCCGTCACGGCCCACACCACCGCCAAGAATTCTAGCTTGAAGGAGCTGTAATTCTCCGGGTTCCTCTCGGTGGGCCTCAGCTTCCGGCTGGCGTATGCGATCACCCGTTCTCTGCCCTGTTGGTTTTGGGACAGTACGGCTCCCAGTCCCACATTACTGGCATCTGTGTGGAGAATGAAAGGCTGGCCATAATCAGGGTAGGCCAGGATCTCGTCCCCTGTGAGGGCCATCTTTAGCTGGCGGAAGGACTCCTCTTCCGGTTTATCCCACTTGAAGGGTGGCTTTTGACTTCTGGACTTGGACTGTCCGATCAAGAGGTCCTGCATAGGAGCTGCCATCTTGGTGAACCCGGGGATGAACCTTCGGTAGTAGCCTACCAACCCGAGAAACTGTCTCACCTCTTTGATGTTCGAGGGGCTTGGCCAGCTCTTGATTGCCGTGACCTTGTCAGGGTCGGGGGCCACTCCTTCCGCGCTTACCACGTGCCCTAGGTACTGGACCTTTGGTTTCAGCAGGTGACACTTTGATGGTTTCACCTTCAGGCCATAGCCTGCCAGGGCTTCGAACACCTCGGCCAGGTGCTTTAGATGGTCCTCGTAGGTCTTCGAATAGACGATCACGTCGTCCAGGTAAAGGAGGACCGTCTCGAAGTTTCGGTGCCCTAGACAGCATTCCATCAGCCGCTGGAAGGTCCCTGGTGCGTTGCAGAGCCCGAAAGGCATGCAGTTGAATTCGCTCAGTCCCATCGGGGTGGTGAAGGCGGTCTTCTCCTTGTCAGCCTCTGCCACAGGAACCTGCCAGTACCCGCTAGTAAGGTCCAAAGTAGAAAAGAAGTTAGCAGATTTTAGTGCGGCTAAAGACTCTTCTATTCTAGGCAGCGGATATGCGTCTTTGTGAGTGATACGGTTGATTTGTCTATAGTCCACGCACATTCTCATGGTGCCGTCTTTCTTTTTGACCAGAACCAAAGGGGCTGCCCAGGGGCTACAGCTGTCTCTAATAACCCCAGCTTCTTTCATCTCTCTTAGCATGCCCTTTGCGTTCTGATAATGTGCAGGGGGTACAGGTCTGTGCCTCTCTTTTATTGGTGGGTGGCTCCCTGTGGGGATGTGGTGTTCTATCCCTTTTACTCTGCCGAAGTCTAGCGGGTGCTTACTAAAGACTCTCTCGTACTCCTGTACCACCCGGTAGACTCCGTGCTTTTGGTGCAGGGGAGTGGAGTCAGCACCCACATGGAGTTTCTGGCACCAGTCCTCCTTTTGTTTCTGGGAGCCATTACCCTCCGCCTGAGGAGATGGAGGCAAGGGTTCCACGGCCCTGATAGCTTGGTGTTCGACAACAAACAGTTTGGCGAGTGTAGCGTACCTGGGTAAGTGTACTTCCCTCTCCCCAATGTTGAGGATGCGGACGGGCACCCTCCCATGACGGACATCAACCACCCCCCGGGCTGTCAAAATGGTGGGCCTGCTGTCTGAGTACACGGGTTCTACCATGGCTTGGTAGTCTCTACCTCTCAACCCGATTGCAGTCCGACACCAGATCATCATTTCACTTTTGGGAGGCATGGAAATGGGGAATGGATCACTGAGTCTTACGCTACCGATCTCACCACCAGACAGTTCTACCTGCTGCCGTCTCATCAGGGCTTTTATCTCCTTGTTGAGGACTCTCTGTTGGCTGGAACTAGCATTCACCGCCACCTGTTGTAGAATTACAATTACCTCTGAAAGACAATTTTCAATTATGTTAGTACCCACAGTTATTTTAGGGTGACTTTCATGACGGTCAATGTCCACAATAATCACTCCCTGTGCCGGCAGTTCAACTTTACCAATTTTAATGGTCATCTCCTTGAACCCCATCTGCGGCACGGGTAAGCCATTACTGGCGATGATGCTCAAGTTACTGTCTGGATACCGTGTGATATCAGCATCAGTCCAATACTGCTTAAAAAGTACATAAGGGATTGCGGTTACTTGCGACCCAGTATCCAGCAAGGCGCTCATGGGGATACCGTCCAGCACCACGGGTAAAACCGGGCGCCCCTCAACGTACTTATCGCGCCAATTATAAGGGCCTGGTGATCTTATGCCTGGGGGTCGGCCCTCTGCCCCAGGTTGGACCCGTTTAAATTACAGTACCTGGAAATGTGTCCGGGCTGGTTGCATCGACGGCAAATGGGCTGTCCATCCTCTGCGTAGCGGTCTGTGGGCCTCCCTCGGAACGACGGGATCCTCCTCTGTCGACGCCACGGGACATCCTCCGGACTTGAAGCCAGCTTGATGGGTCTTGACGGGTCCACTTGCAACGCCTGGACGGTCCTGGTCAACGCTGCAACGCTCCTGGTCAGCTCCTGGACTTGGTGGTGCAGGCCTTTCGACGGGGCTTGGTTCAGGGCCTGTGCATCAGCCTCCACGGAGTCCATAGAGGAGGGCGCCGCCTCCTGGTGGTAGGTGATAGCAGGGCGCCGGGGGTTTATAGCGCCACTGGTTGCAGATTCACGGAGCACCCTTATGGCCCTGTCCTTAAATTGGGCAAAGGTCAGGTCGGGGTTCTGGAAGAACATGAGGCGCAGTTGGGCCCTGTGGGCGCTGGACAGCAGACCCTCTATGAATTGTTCTGTTAGCAGCTTATCGGTTTCCTGCACACTGCCAGGGTCAGTTTGTTGAATAGCCCTCAAGGCTTCCTGCAGATTTAGGGCATAGTCTCTGATGCTGTCCTGTGCCCGCTGCTTACATCCATAGAACCTCATTTTAATTTCAGCGGAGGTACGTGTATCAAAGGTACCCCGCAGCCGGGCCAGAATACCCTTCACAGTCCCTTTCTCCTCAATGGGCCATGATTTTACCTCCCTTTGGGCTGCACCAGTTAACTGCCCTGTCAATATGCTGACCTTCTGTTCCTCTGTCAGGGGGTAAACCTGGAACAAACTGTACAGCCTTTCTTTAAAGTCAGTTAGGGCATGGGGCTCCCCTGAGTATTTGGGCAGCCAGGCCGCTCCAGGGATGTAGGGCAGGGAAAAGGGCATCACCGCTGCTGCAGCTGCGTTGGTGGTAGTGGGCGCCTCTGTGTCCGACATCTTCCTCCCCCCTAGTTAAACGTGGCCTACCTTCCGACGATCCTCTTCTGTAGGCCGCGGCTCCGCTGCTGCTGCTCTGGATGAGGACCTGGCGTCGCGTCCTGATGACGTCAGCGTCGCTCTCTCTCCCTTCCAGGACCTTGCGCAGCGTTGGTGCGTGGGGCGGAGCTTCGGATCTCGCGCGGTTTTGACGTCCACGTCCCTCTTCTTCCCGCGCGGCGTCCTGAAGATGGCGTCCAATGGCGGGAAGACGGCAGAAGACGGCGGGAAACGGTCCAAGATGGCGTCTGATGGCGGGAATCGGCTCCGGATGGCGGGAAACGACTCCGGACGGCGGGAAACGGTCCGAGATGGAGTCTGATGGCGGGAAACTTCTCCACAGGTAAGTTTACAACAGTCTTTTTCAGGCACGCAGTACCCGGTGGTTGCGGGCACGAAATCCTGCCGACTACGCCAAAGCTGACTCGCCCCCTGGGCCGTGGGGCACTCGGATCCGGGCAATTAGGGGAACGATGGGGGTAGTAGTGGCTGCCCGGTCCGTGGCTCAGGGTGGTCAGGCCATTGGTAGTCTGTTACGTGTTGTTGATTATGTCCGACTACGCCACCCGTGGATTTGCGGTCATTAGGAACCGCCGCTGCAAGGCAGACCGCTGGGGCTGATGATATGGGCAGCTGGGATGGTGTGACTCCCCACGGGAAGAGTGCGGCCCCAGGGCAGTGTAGTGGATGGTGGGAGTGATGGTAGTGAGAGTCCCAGTGATGATAGTGCTGGAGGAGCAAGGAGCACACAGACAACAGGTTGTAGTCCAGGGTCTTTACTGAAACAGGTAAACTGACCCATAAACAGTCCCAGCTAGGAGGGGACCTGGATGTCTGAGAGCAACGGGGAAATTGGCCCTGGTCAGGGTGAGGGTGTAGGCCTACCGTGCTTTCTGCGCTCCTTCTGACTATCTCCTCCTGATAGGATAACAGCCCACGTTTCCGAGCTTTCCGTGCTTTCTCGCCTGTATGGCCTGAGACGTGGGTTCCTTTTTGCTCCCAGCCTTGTATGGCTTTACTGGTCCCTTCGGTTGTGGCAGGGCCTCCAGGCTTCTTAGGCCAAGGAATGTACAGTCCCTTGCGGACTGGTTCTCTGCTGGGGGATGTGGAATCCTTCCAGCCTCAGACACCAAAGTCTGGTGAAATTAAGTCTTTTCTCTGCCAAGACAGGCTCTCTTCGCCTCTTGTCTCTGGCTGGTGGCTCTCTCCTACTGCCACACTTCCTCTTAGGTGCAATCAACTTTCTGTCCCTGCTCCACTCTGGGACACGTCTCAAAGCTGAGACAGGCAATCCAGTTCTCTCTAACCCTGTCCCCAGTACCAGCTTTTATAGGGGCAGCCTGCTCCCCCTACTGGCCTGAGACAGGAGGCATTGCATGCTAATTAGTGTTGAGCCACCCCGGTAGTGTTCGGGTTCGGTTCGGTTCGTCGAACACCGGGATGTTCGAGGAACTGTTCGTCGAACTGTTCGTCGAACACCTTAGAACACCGTCGAACACCGTTAAAACCAATGGCAGGCAAACAAAAACACATAGAAACACATAGAAAACACCTGCAAAGGTGTCCAAAAGCTGACAAACTGCTCAGAAGACACTCTCTTTAAAAAAGCCGGCCGGCAAATTCAGCAGCGGCATACACCGGTACCCGACAATTTAGACAAGAAGGAATAGAGCATCACACATAGATTAGATAGATAGAAACATGTCAGTCACACATATAAGAAGCACAGTGACAGTGTTGGTTACTGCACTTGTCATTTAGTGTAAAGGATTTATTAAAAAAAATATTAGTGTTTTCATGCACCGTCTCTTTAAAAAAGCCGGCCGGCAATTCAGCATCTGTACCCGACAATTTAGAACAGAAAGAATAGAGCTTCACACATAGATTAGATAGATAGAAACATGTCAGTCACATATATAATAAGTTCAGTGACAGTGTTGCTTACTATACTTGTCATTTAGTGTAAAGGATTTATTTAAAAAAATAATAGTGTTTTCATGCACTGTCTCTTTAAAAAAGCCGGCCGGCAATTCAGCAGCGGTACCCGACAATTTAGAACAGAAAGATAGAGCATCACACATAGATTAGATAGATAGAAACATGTCAGTCACATATATATGAAGTACAGTGATAGTGTTGGTTACTGTACTTGTCATTTAGTATTAAAATAAAGGATTTATTATTAAAAAAATTGGCGTGGGGTTCCCCTTAATTTTAGGCTCTAGCGGAGGTTAAGCAGACGGCTGGGGCAGATGTTTGAAGCCTGGGAAGGGGGTAATACCCACGGAGCTTCCCAGGCTACTAATATCAGCCCCCAGCTGAATACATAGCCTTTACTAGCTATTAAAATGGGGGACCCCCCCAAAAAAATGACGTGGGGTCCCCCCTAATTTAATAGCTAGCAAAGGCTAGGCAGACAGCTGGGGGCTGATATTAATAGCCCAGGAAGGGAGCCATGAATATTGGCCCCCTCCCAGGCTAGAAACACCAGCCGTCAGCCGCCCCAGAAATGGCGCATTCATAGGATGCGCCAATTCTGGCACTTAGCCTCGCTCTTCCACGCTGCCCTGGTGCGGTGGCAGGGGGTAATAGGGTTGGGGTTGATGTCAGCTTATAATGCCAGCTGACATCAAGCCCAGGTTAGTAATGGAGAGGCGTCTATAAGACACCCCCATTACTAACCCCATAGTCAAAGTTAAAAAAAACACAAACACCCAGAATAAAGTCCTTTAATTGAAATAAAGACACAATCCTTTATTGTTCTAAATTAAACCATACTTACCATCACGCCCATTCCAGCTGAAGCCAACGATCTCCTGCAATAAAAGAAAAATAATAAAGCAACCTCATCCTTACCTTTCCATGGTTCCCACGACAGCTTCAGCTCTGCTACATCGAGATGACAGGCTGGACCGCAGCAGAACGCTGCCATCCAGCCTGTCATCCCGCAGACACTGAGAAGCGCAGGCTTGCTTGCGCTGCTCAGCGTCTCTCTGTGACGACATCCAGATGAGCCGAGTTCATGTCCAATGAACTCGGCTCACCTCATGCACGTCACTGACAGCGTGGGAAAATTCTCACGCTGAAGCGCTGATTGCAGGAGAATTTTCCCACGCTGTCAGTGACGTGCAGGAGGTGAGCTGAGTACATTGGACATGAGCTCACCTCATGCACATCACTGACAGCGTGGGAGAATTCTCCTGCACTCAGCACTTCAGCGTGAGAATTTTCCCACGCTGTCAGTGACGTGCATGAGGTGAGCCGAGTTCATTGGACATGACCTCGGCTCATCTGGATGCCGTCACAGCGAGACAGTGAGGAGCGCAAGCATGCCTGCGCTTCTCAGTGTCTGCGGGATGACAGACTGGATGGCAGCGTTCTGCTGCGGTCCAGCCAGTCATCTCGATGTAGCAGAGCTGAAGCTGTCGTGGGAACCATGGAAAGGTAAGGATGAGGTTGGTTTATTATTTTTCTTTTATTGCAGGAGATCGTTGGCTTCAGCTGGAATGGGTGTGATGGTAAGTATGGTTTAATTTAGAACAATAAAGAATTGTGTCTTTATTTCAATTAAAGGACTTTATTCTGGGTGTTGTGTTTTTTTTTAATACTTTACTAGAAATTCATGGCGGTCATGTCTAATACTGGCGTGACCCCATGAATTTTGGGCTTGGGGCCAGCTGATAATACCAAGCTGGCCCTAACCCCTTTATTACCCAGTGAGCCACCGCACCAGGGCCCTGGATGAGTTGGGTACAGCGCCAGAAGATGGCGCTTCTATGAACGCGCCATTTTCCGGGGTGGCTGCGGACTGCAATTTGTAGCGGGGGGGGCCCAGAAAGCTTGGGCCTCCCTGCGCTGCAGATTCCAGCCCCCAGCTGCCTAGTTGTACCTGGCTGGACACATAAATAGGGCGAAGCCCCACGTACTTTTTTTTTAATTATTTCATGAAATTCATGAAATAATTAAGAAAAAAAGTCCTTCCCTATATTGTTGTGTCCGGCCAGGTACAAATAGGCAGCTGGTGGTTGGGGGCAGCCCGTTCCTGCCTGCTGTACCTGGCTGGACACAAATATAGTGCGAAGCCCCACTTCAATTTTTTTTAATTATTTCATGAAATTCATGAAATAATTAAGAAAAAAAGGGCTTCCCTATATTGTTGTGTCCGGCCAGGTACAAATAGGCAGCTGGTGGATGGGGGCAGCCCGTTCCTGCCTGCTGTACCTGGCTGGACACAAATATAGTGCGAAGCCCCACTTCAATTTTTTTAAATTATTTCAGGAAATTCATGAAATAATTTAAAAAAAATTGACGTGGGGCTTCGCCCTATATTTGTGTCCAGTCAGGTGCAGCAGGCAGGGACGGGCTGCCCCCATCCACCAGCTGCCTATTTGTACCTGGCCGGACACAACAATATAGGGAAGCCCTTTTGTTCTTAATTATTTCATGAAATAATTTAAAGAAAATTGACGTGGGGCTTCGCCCTGTTTTTGTGTCCAGCCAGGTACAACTAGGCAGCTGGGGGCTGGAATCCGCAGCGCAGGGAGGCCCAAGCTTTCTGGGCCACCCCCGCTGCAAATTGCAGTCCGCAGCCACCCCGGAAAATGGCGCGTTCATAGAAGCGCCATCTTCTGGCGCTGTACCCAACTCATCCAGGGCCCTGATGCGGTGGCTCACTGGGTAATAAAGGGGTTAGGGCCAGCTTGGCATTATCAGCTGGCCCTAAGCCCGAAATTCATGGGGTCACGCCAATATTAGACATGACCACCATGAATTTCTAGTAAAGTATTTAAAAAAAACACAACACCCAGAAAAAAGTCCTTTAATTGAAATAAACACACAATTCTTTATTGTTCTAAATTAAACCATACTTACCATCACGCCCATTCCAGCTGAAGCCAACGATCTCCTGAAATAAAAGAAAAATAATAAAGCAACCTCATCCTTACCTTTCCATGGTTCCCATGACAGCTTCAGCTCTGCTACATCGAGATGACAGGCTGGACCGCAGCAGAACGCTGCCATCCAGCCTGTCATCCCGCAGACACTGAGAAGCGCAGGCTTGCTTGCGCTCCACAGTGTCTCTCTGTGAGGGCATCCAGATGAGCCGAGTTAATGTCCAATGAACTCGGCTCACCTCATGCACGTCACTGACAGCGTGGGAAAATTCTCCTGCACTCAGCGCTTCAGCGTGGGAGAATTCTCACACTGAAGCGCTGAGTGCAGGAGAATTCTCCCACGCTGTCAGTGACGTGCAGGAGGTGAGCTGAGTTCATTGGACATGAGCTCACCTTATGCACGTCACTGACAGCGTGGGAAAATTCTCCTGCACTCAGCGCTTCAGCGTGGGAGAATTCTCACGCTGAAGCGCTGAGTGCAGGAGAATTCTCCCACGCTGTCAGTGACGTGCAGGAGGTGAGCTGAGTTCATTGGACATGAGCTCACCTTATGCACGTCACTGACAGCGTGGGAGAATTCTCCTGCACTCACCGCTTCAGCGTGAGAATTTTCCCACGCTGTCAGTGACGTGCATGAGGTGAGCCGAGTTCATTGGACATGAACTCGGCTCATCTGGATGTCGTCACAGAGAGACGCTGAGCAGCGCAAGCAAGCCTGCGCTTCTCAGTGTCTGCGGGATGAGAGGCTGGATGGCAGCGTTCTGCTGCGGTCCAGCCTGTCATCTCGATGTAGCAGAGCTGAAGCTGTCGTGGGAACCATGGAAAGGTAAGGATGAGGTTGCTTTATTATTTTTCTTTTATTGCAGGAGATCGTTGGCTTCAGCTGGAATGGGCGTGAAGGTAAGTATGGTTTAATTTAGAACAATAAAGGATTGTGTCTTTATTTCAATTAAAGGACTTTATTCTGGGTGTTTGTGTTTTTTTTAACTTTGACTATGGGGTTAGTAATGGGGGTGTCTTATAGACGCCTCTCCATTACTAACCTGGGCTTGATGTCAGCTGGCATTATAAGCTGACATCAACCCCAACCCTATTACCCCCTGCCACCGCACCAGGGCAGCGTGGAAGAGCGAGGCTAAGTGCCAGAATTGGCGCATCCTATGAATGCGCCATTTCTGGGGCGGCTGACGGCTGGTGTTTCTAGCCTGGGAGGGGGCCAATATTCATGGCTCCCTTCCTGGGCTATTAATATCAGCCCCCAGCTGTCTGCCTAGCCTTTGCTAGCTATTAAATTAGGGGGGACCCCACGTCATTTTTTTTGGGGGGTCCCCCATTTTAATAGCTAGTAAAGGCTATGTATTCAGCTGGGGGCTGATATTAGTAGCCTGGGAAGCTCCGTGGGTATTACCCCCTTCCCAGGCTTCAAACATCTGCCCCAGCCGTCTGCTTAACCTCCGCTAGAGCCTAAAATTAAGGGGAACCCCACGCCAATTTTTTTAATAATAAATCCTTTATTTTAACACTAAATGACAAGTACAGTAACCAACACTATCACTGTACTTCATATATATGTGACTGACATGTTTCTATCTATCTAATCTATGTGTGAAGCTCTATTCTGTCTGTTATAAATTGTCGGGTACCGCTGCTGAATTGCCGGCCGGCTTTTTTAAAGAGACGGTGCATGAAAACACTATTATTTTTTTTGATAAATCCTTTACGCTAAATGACAAGTACAGTAAGCAGCACTTTCACTGTACTTCGTATATATGTGGCTGACAGGTTTATATCTATCTAATCTATGTGTGAAGCTCTATTCTTTCGGTTCTAAATTGTCGGGTACAGGTGTATGCCGCTGCTGAATTGCCGGCTTTTCATGTTTCACTGTGAGCACTGTTCCCATCGATTTGGGCAATCACTGTAATGCCACAACCACCATGGCTGTGGCATTACAGTGAGTGGCAGACAATCCCTGCATGATTGGTGCTCTAAATAGCGTCAGACATGCAGGACACGCTTTTGGTGCACGAACAGTGATCGAACATAACCTCGAACAGCCGAATTTTTTGCAAATCGTTCGGGTTCGTCGAACAACTCGAACACCGCCCAAAACAGCTCGAATTTGAGATTGGCGAACAGTTCTAGTCGAACACCGCTCATCTCTAATGCTAATGTTCCCCTGGCCAGAGAACCTCCCCCTTGCTCTCAGACACAGCTTTAATTACACTTGTGGCATCCAGGCCAGGGTGACACACTAGAGCACAAAGGTGTCCACTAGAGACGTGATTGTGAGGTGCTGATGGGTCCTGCACCCACACCGCTCCCACAAGTTGACTAGTGTGGGACTGGTAACTCTTTTCTTTACACAAATGACTATGTTTTCAGGAATTTTGTCCTTTTTTCTCTTTTTATTTTCTCATATTCTTGTTTTTTGAATGCACTTTATTGAAACTGCATTCTATTACTTTAGAGGTATTGTTTGCGTTTGGTGCATTATGCCAAATTCTACAGTATTAGGATTCATTTGGAGGCAAGCTTTCGTGTTGCATGTATTATTCATACTCATCATATACATGTATGCCTTTTCTTTGGGGGCCGTGTGGGAGTTTTTTCAAAATATTTACCAATAAAAAAAGTGTAAAAATTTTAATAATTTCTTTATCTCCATTTACCAATCAAAAAAAAAAAAAAAAAGAAGAAATCATCGTAATCATACTGACCTATAGAATCAGATCGCTAGGCCATTTTTACTGCTGTAAAAACCTCTAAAAAACAACAGGGGAATTGCAGTTTTTTTCACCATTTCACCCTGCTTGGAATTTTTTTCCCCTTTTTTTCAGTACATTATATGATAAAGTGAATGACGGCATTCGATACTACAACTCCGTCCCACATAAAACAAAAAACACAAAAAACTCCTATCATGGCTATGTCAAGTGAAAAATAAAAAGATATGGCTCTTGGAAGATGGGGAGGAAAAAACTGAATCCCAAAAACTAAAACTGGTTGCATCCTTAAATGAGTTAATATAGACTGGTATGGGTGTAACAATAGAGACGTTCAGTTCTGAATGTACAATACATTTTTCGCAGATAAATCTCATGTGGGCTCCTCTGCGGTTTCCCCCTTAGTCAGACCAGGGTCCTGGACATTTATGATCTCCTCAGCTCTGCATTTACACAGAGATGATTTGCTTGGATGGAAGCAAATTTTACAGGGAAAGTCATTCCCACGGCAGGACAATAAAACGCTGCCATTCCTACTGATGGCGTCTTCTTCACTGATTGCCATCTTCACACTATGACTGCAATTATTATCATGATCATTACAGGCATTAGATTATTTTCTGTTTCAATGGTTCTGATCGTTTTGTGCAATTACATGCCGAAAATATCTATAATCGGTTATTTGCTGTCATGTTTTAGCACATTGAAAAGATTCGCTAACCATAAGATCAGTGTTGATGGATTTACCAGAGATCATTAAAATTGGGCCAGTGTTGTACACGGTGCATTATACAATTAGCTCATGTACATGTAAACTATCGATGCTTACTTCAGCTCAGAGATAGAGCATGTAAACCACTTACATGTATATACACAATGTATACTAGAAAAGAGCGAATCTTTTGAAATTCGAATTTATCAGCATTGGCAAATTTTTCCAAAGAATTTGATTTGCAGTCAATTAGTTTGCTGTGAGGCGCCAGTCCTGCAAAGCCTTCAATTGCCCTGAAAAGACGTGTGTAACACTCTGAGGTCTACTATAAATGCCCGGAACTAATTTACACATGCTGCACACTCAGGGAGCAGACTAATGGCATCAGATGTGGCAGCGCGGGCTTCCCCATAATGGTCTGCAGCAATCCGATCATATGGCATAGCATAGCCTACAGGGTTGCCAATCGTCCAGAAATTCCTGGACAGTCCGTAAAAAGAATGTGATGTGGCCATGACTTTTTTTTAAACTGGAGAGACTTGTACATATTTTTAACACTGTATTTGTCACCTTTTTAAAGTTCACAGTGAAGGCAGCTAATATCTTCAAACATGATTTAAGGTCTGTAGACATGTATCACTTATAATCTTAATGATTTATTATTGTCATATAATGCGCCCGTAAAAAAAAAAGTTGTCTGTCCGTAATTTTTTGACAAGCAGTCCAGAAAAAAAAAAAAAATAAAGTTAGCAATCCTAATAGCCAATCAGGGAAGCTATCAAGGAGGGGGCTGACCAAAGAATTACATTTTATGCCTGTACTGTGTAGGGAAAGGAACTCAGAGCACAGAACCTAGAAAAAGGCCTAATGGGGTTGTGGTATACTACTTCAGTGCTGATGTACCATATTGAAAATAGGAGTGGTAGTCTCAGTCTATAAATAGAAATCAAAGATTTAAATAATCACAGTGGCGCAGTGGTTAGCACTGCAGCCTTGCAGCGCCGGGTCCTGGGTTCAAAATCCCACCAAGGACAACATCTGCAAGGAGTTTGTATGTTCTCCCTGTGTTTGTGTGGGTTTCCTCTGGGTTCTCCGGTTTCCTCCCACACTCCAAAAACATACTGATAGGGAATGTAGATTGTGAGCCCCAATGGGGACAGTGCCCATAATGTCTGTAAAGCGCTGTGGAATTAATGGCGCTATATAAGTGAGTAAACTGTTGTAGCAGTCTCATCATCACCACTCAGTGTGTGACTGTGAATTAGTACATCTGTGATATACAGTAGCAACAGAACCTTAATAGCTGTTTTTTTCACACAGTACCCTCAAGTTTTTGGAACAGCGCAAAATAGGGCTAATTATTGAAAAGGGTTAGTGATAACAAGCCTTAACCTCTTCATGTACCAAACAGTGCAAACGTTTTGTCACCAGAAAAAAGGGATAATTTTTGGACAGTTAGATAATAAGTCTTTGGTTTGCTAATTACAAAATGATTAGGCAATTACAGTTGTATTCCCCAAAACAGAGATAATTTTTTACTTCTAGGTAAGAGACCATTACTTCTTCACATTCAAAACAGTTCACCTGTTTTGTTTCTCTAATTAAAGGGATACATTTTGGACAGCTTATGAAAAGGCTATTGCTTCTTCATTTAGCAAAGTGCAAAGCTCCTTATAGCCACCAAACAGCGATAATGGTTGCACTCAGCCATGTGAAAATTCCATGGCTTCTTCCGTTTGCATTGCCTGACTATAAACAACAGAAATGCATGCATCTTTTACCCCAAAGGAGATCATTTTTAGACTATTTATACAATTTTGGCATTCTAAAATGTCTGATACTGCAGTGTGCTGTTAAATATGCTGTGAGTTACCTCAGGTTACCATCCGTTTTCTCCTAGCCAGATAGGTTGAAGTAACTGTAACATTAAAACGGCCGTGTTTGCATTACATAGCTCAAAACATGTTCAATTGACTCTAAGGGAAAGTAAGTGTTCTATACACATTTTCCAGTCAATTAGAGGCTTTTTAATAATTCAATTTGCGCAAATCTATTTGCCACAAATCAAATTTTGGGTGGAAATTTGGCAAAACGGGCGATTTTGAGTTTCAAATGATCTGCTCATCTCTAGTCTCCTACAACTGTTTCAAGTACCTTTCAAGCTCCTTAATGCTAACACAGCCTTAAAAATGTAAAAGTAACCTCAACTTGTATGCGTATGGGTAAATGGATGGTTCTTTGTACAGTTTCTTCAGTGGGTTTCTCTTCATATCAGTATGGATAAGCTGTGTACTGTGATGTGACCTCACTATCCAGATTCACCACAAAATGTCTGCTGTATTTTCTGCTTCTGTTTTAAATGAAAGCCCACCTTTCAGTGCCCAAAAGCACGTGATCTTTCTCTGGCTGAGGCAATCTTATGCAATGTGTAAGATGCGATTTTAGGCCATTCGTCTGAATCAAACAGCAAATTGTTCAAATTTACGGGTTCAACACATTACTAAAAATTCTACACAAATTTAATTGGCATCAAATCAATTAGCTCATTGCTCATATGAATTGTATTCATCATAAGTAACAATTCTTGCCTAATCACTGTGCATATTTTCTTATATAGATTTGTAATGACTTCTAGGCTTCAAACATCTCCTTATATTACAGATCCACATTGTACAGATCTATATGACAGTGCCCAGGAGTGCACCCAGAATTTAACCTTGGAGAGGAAGGTTTAGGCTGCATGCCCACTATGCGTTTTTCAAGCGTTTTTGCCGCGGAATTTCCGCAGCGAAAACGCTTAAAAAACGCTTGGTAATACGTTTCCCATGGTCCCCAATGACAATCCGCATGTGCTGTGCACATGCTGCGGAAATTTCCGCTGCGGATTATCATTGTGGAAAAATACGCAGCATGTCCATTAATTTTGCGGACATGCAGCGTAATTGCCGCCATTGACTTGCATTGAAACGCATAATATCCGTGTCAGTACATTTGTACACATGGATATTATGCGTTTCTATGTGCGGATGGTACCCGGGTCTGGAGAAGAGGAGACTATAGATTTGTAATGACTTCTAGGCTTCAAACATCTCCTTATATTACAGATCCACATTGTACAGATCTATATGACAGTGCCCAGGAGTGCACCCAGAATTTAACCTTGGAGAGGAAGGTTTAGGCTGCATGCCCACTATGCGTTTTTCAAGCGTTTTTGCCGCGGAATTTCCGCAGCGAAAACGCTTAAAAAACGCTTGGTAATACGTTTCCCATGGTCCCCAATGATAATCCGCATGTGCTGTGCACATGCTGCGGAAATTTCCGCTGCGGATTATCATTGTGGAAAAATACGCAGCATGTCCATTAATTTTGCGGACATGCAGCGTAATTGCCGCCATTGACTTGCATTGAAACGCATAATATCCGTGTCAGTACATTTGTACACATGGATATTATGCGTTTCTATGTGCGGATGGTACCCGGGTCTGGAGAAGAGGAGACTCTCCTCCAGACTCGGGTACCATAGAACCTGTTAAAAAAAGGATTTAAAATAAAAAATAAAGATTATACTTACATTCTGATGTCCTCTCGGTGTTTTCTCCGCTCCCTCTGGTCTGCTGTATGGGTCACGGTGTTGTGAAGGACCTGCCATGACGTCATTGAGTCATGTGACCTGACATAAGACTCAATGACGTCACCGCTGGTCCTTCACACCACCACGAGCCGCCCAAGACACCGAACGGAGCGGAGAAAACACCGGGAGGACATCGGAAGGTAAGTATAAAATTTATTTTTTATTTTTTACCATTCTTCTTCTTTTTTTTTTTAACTAACTTGGTCACACTACTATAAATCCATGCCGGTTGCATGGATTTATATAGTGTGAACAAGTTGTCAAGCACTTTTCCAAGTGATGCTAAAATCGCTTGGAAAAGCGCTTGATAACCCGCATGCAGAAATGCATGTGTAGCACCCCGAGGACTCGGCTGCTACAGGAGTATTGCACCTCGAACCAGAGGTGTGGTATTCCACTCCCGGGTAAGGATGGAGTGTGGAACAGGGCTCAGTTAGCTGCATACACCACACACACCCCATTTCCGGGGGACAGATCAACGGTACTCCCACCAGATAGATGTGCAGGTACGACAGCGTCTGTCCCTGGCTGGAGTGGGGGGGGGGGGGGAACATCCCAGTGGTGTAGGAGCAGACAGGGGAGGGACTCTGGGCATAGGTAGGAGCCCATTGGGTGCTGGTCACCTGGGCTCGGGTGTCAGAAGGGAGCATATAAGGTGGGCACCATCTTAGATCAGAGTTCAGTTCAGTCTGGAGGAGAAGTAGAGTGGAGCTCAGCCAGAGAGGGCTGACAGGGAGCTGTGGCTCAGTCTGGGCCCAGCTCCAGAGGCAAGCCTGAAGTGGAGACCTGAGACCTGAGACAGAGAGAGAGAAGGAACAGAAACACAAGGAAAGGCCCAGAGACGCAAGCACAGAGGGAACCCTGAGATCCCACAAGATACCGGGTGAAGGGTTGGCAGAGCAGGGTACCGGATCCCAAACTGGTGGAGGCCAATTATCCTCAGCCAGGAACCGGAGGTCGTGGTCAAGTCTTGGCGCGACCCCTCACCATATCCACCAGGAAGGCACGCCATATAGGGTCAGGGAAACCGGAGAGAGGTTTGACCAACAAAAGGCCCGAGGAAGCCGGACAAAGGTGGGTCCCTGGTGGGGACGGCCAGTAGAGAGGAATAGAAGGGAGCTCTGAACCACGCTCTGGAATTGCCTGGGAGTTGGCCGAGTCCCGCACCTGGTGGACGCAGCACGGCCCGGGTGGTCACTGCTGGCCGAAGTGACCGGAGCAACAACTGTGAGTAAAGCTTTGGAAACTGCGACACCCGTCTCTGTGGTTCCTTGCCGCACCAGCACCATCAGTACTGGGACACTCGCACCATCACTCCCATCATTATCCACACTAGCTACCCTGAGGCAATACTCCTACTACCCTGAGTCATCTCATACTAAGCTGCACAAACAACATCAGCCTCAGTGGTCTGCAGTGCAGCGGCGGTCCCCACTGACCGCAATCCACGGGTGGCGTTTGACACCATGGGCACGGACCGGGTCACCGCCACGAGGACTACCACCCCCAACGGATCCGGCTCCGGGTATTCCCCAAACATGGCCCAGGGGGCGCGTCAACTTTGGCGTAGTCGGCAGGATCTCGTGCCCGCAACCACCGGGTACTGCGTGCCTGAAGGAAAGTTCACAGGTACCTTAAAAAGAAGTCTCCCGCCGCTTCCAGAGGATTCCCGCCATCGGACGCCATCTCGGGTCGTTTCCCGCCGTTTGCCCGCCATCTGCAGCCTTTGCCCGCCATCCGCGGAGTTTCCCGCCATTGGGGGACGATTCCCGCCATCTTGGACAGTTCCCCGCCTTGGCAGAGCGGACGCCATTGTGGGCGTGCCAGAGGGTGGCGAGAGGCCACCTCCCATCGTGGGCATGGTCCCAGAGTGGCGCCAAAAGAGGAGACCGCCCCCACCAGCCGAGACTACAATAATGGAGATGTCCATCAGAGTGGGGGGGCTGCCCCTGAAGCTAACTGTCACCAAGTTGCCCCGGGGCCACTCCCAATGGGGGCGGATGGAGAACAAAACTGAGGGGCTGGGAGCGGCCTGGATCAATCTGGAGAGACCGCACCCGGAGATGGAGGAAGCATCAAGCAGTGCCGACACCGTGGTCCGGAGCCTGCTGCAGGCCGCCACCCCAGACAGCCTGGTGGAGATCCTGGCACAGCTTCCCAGAGATCGGGAGCGTGCACAGGCTGCGCTGGAGGACTTGGCCCGGAAGATGGCCCGTGCGCAGCAAGAAGCGCTGACCGAATGGAGAAGGGAGATGGCCCGGCAGGCTGGAACCCGTCAGCAGGAGGCGCCACCCGCAACGTGGAGCATGTCTGCCCCTGAGGATGGTGCAGGAGGGACGAAGGCCGGAGACGACGCCGCGGAGGGAGCCGCAAGGATGGAAGCAGGTAAAGGGGACGTCATTACCCCGAGCCCAGTAGCCGCAAGCCTGCCCCAGCTCCCCGTCGCAGAGTCCGAAGTCCTACTCACCACGCCCGTTGCCGCACCGCCACTGCTCCCAACTAGGCCTCAAGCGGCAGGAGCCGCGGTCACGCCCCCCTTCACGCCACGCCCCTTGACCCTGAGCGCGGCGAAACAGGAAGTGCCACCGGCCTGGTCGCAAGGCCTGGTGAACCCGGGCGCCGCTGCCCCTCCAGCGCCCCCTTCCTCAACGGTGCCATCCCTGGACCCAGATAGGATTCCCCCGGCCTGGTCGCAGGGCCGAGTACCCCCGGGCGCCGCTGCCCCCACAGCGCCCTCTACCTCCACGGTGCCACCCCTGGGCGCGGATCTCTTCGCGCAACACACCAGCCCGGACGGGCTGCCCTTCGTGTGGCCACCGGAGTACGTCAACCCCCGACTCCGGAGGGAACGGCCCCTGTGTGAACCTCTGATCCCGGCTCCGGAGCCCGCCAAAATCGCTCCGCTTCCGCTGGAGCAGGCCCAGTTTGCATGGGACCCCACCGGTGAGAATCTCATAGGGTTCACCCAGGAGACCCGGGCGGACGCAGCCCGGCGAGAGGAATGTTGCCATCAACAGCTGGAGGTCTTTGGAAGAGAACGGCGAGAGAGGCGAATCCGAGAAGAACAGCTGCAGGTCCGGAGCGCGGAGCAGAAGGGCAGGACCCGACAAGATCCCCGAGCCGCCCGCGGTCCCTGAGTCCACGGGACCGTAATAAAGTTCCAGCTGGAGCATGGCTGGGGCTTTATCCGAGACCATCGAACCCCCGGCGATGTCTTTGTCACCCGCAGGGATGTCGAGAGTCACCTGCCAGAGGGACATCGCGGACGTGATCTCTACCCGGGTGATGTGGTCACCTTCACCCGGCACAAGGGGGCCAAGGGACCGTACGCCCTCCACGTACACCGGCTAACTGAGGAGGAGCTGCAGTACGGGGAAAGCCAAGAGGACCCGGACGGGTCTGAAGACTACCCGGAAGAACAAGGAGGACACCATTATTAGAGAATGGTAAAGTGGAACTGTACATAGTTACCCGTCGGGGTACAAGAACTGTTGTGAAATTGTTGATTGTGTGAACTGTTACCTGTGTGCCCCTAATCCCTAACCAGGCTGAGGACTGTGAGCAGCCATTCCCCTATTCCCACTGGCCGAGGACTGAGAGCGGCCATACCCTTGTACATAGTTGCGCTTCTTAAAGCGCCCCCTACTGGTTTTATAAGAACTGCTTTTCTATCTTGGAATTACTGACTGTTGCACTTTTACCTGGTCACAAGTTGCACCGTGGCCAGAAGATCAAGAATATGTTTTGAAAATGTTTATTTGAAAATGTCTGATAATGGAAAGTTTAATGTGCTGCTAAAATAGTAATGCCAAAAGTTTTATATAGTGTTTTACAAAAGAGTTCCGGTGGCATTAGTAGAGTGTTTTATAAAAAATGTTTTATACCAGTAACGTTAAGAAGGAAAGAGTACCTCCCATAAAGGGATGAGTGAAAGGTTGATGTCTTATATGTGAGTGCACTTTGAAAATTTGTATGTTTAAATTGTCTTATTCTTTTCCAGCCCGAGGACGTGCTGTGGTTTACCAGGGGGGAATGTAGCACCCCGAGGACTCGGCTGCTACAGGAGTATTGCACCTCGAACCAGAGGTGTGGTATTCCACTCCCGGGTAAGGATGGAGTGTGGAACAGGGCTCAGTTAGCTGCATACACCACACACACCCCATTTCCGGGGGACAGATCAACGGTACTCCCACCAGATAGATGTGCAGGTACGACAGCGTCTGTCCCTGGCTGGAGTGGGGGGGGGGACATCCCAGTGGTGTAGGAGCAGACAGGGGAGGGACTCTGGGCATAGGTAGGAGCCCATTGGGTGCTGGTCACCTGGGCTCGGGTGTCAGAAGGGAGCATATAAGGTGGGCACCATCTTAGATCAGAGTTCAGTTCAGTCTGGAGGAGAAGTAGAGTGGAGCTCAGCCAGAGAGGGCTGACAGGGAGCTGTGACTCAGTCTGGGCCCAGCTCCAGAGGCAAGCCTGAAGTGGAGACCTGAGACAGAGAGAGAGAAGGAACAGAAACACAAGGAAAGGCCCAGAGACGCAAGCACAGAGGGAACCCTGAGATCCCACAAGATACCGGGTGAAGGGTTGGCAGAGCAGGGTACCGGATCCCAAACTGGTGGAGGCCAATTATCCTCAGCCAGGAACCGGAGGTCGTGGTCAAGTCTTGGCGCGACCCCTCACCATATCCACCAGGAAGGCACGCCATATAGGGTCAGGTAAACCGGAGAGAGGTTTGACCAACAAAAGGCCCGAGGAAGCCGGACAAAGGTGGGTCCCTGGTGGGGACGGCCAGTAGAGAGGAAGAGAAGGGAGCTCTGAACCACGCTCTGGAATTGCCTGGGAGTTGGCCGAGTCCCGCACCTGGTGGACGCAGCACGGCCCGGGTGGTCACTGCTGGCCGAAGTGACCGGAGCAACAACTGTGAGTAAAGCTTTGGAAACTGCGACACCCGTCTCTGTGGTTCCTTGCCGCACCAGCACCATCAGTACTGGGACACTCGCACCATCACTCCCATCATTATCCACACTAGCTACCCTGAGGCAATACTCCTCCCGTGGGGAGTCATCTCATACTAAGCTGCACAAACAACATCAGCCTCAGCGGTCTGCAGTGCAGCGGCGGTCCCCACTGACCGCAATCCACGGGTGGCGTAGTCGAACAATATCACATCTGCCACTAAAAACATCGCCACTTAGTTTGACACCCTGGGCACGGACTGGGTCACCGCCACGAGGACTACCACCCCCAACGGATCCGGCTCCGGGTATTCCCCAAACATGGCCCAGGGGGCGCGTCACATGCAAAAACGCTTGACAAACGCTTCTATCTGGCGGGAAAAACGCATGTACAATCCGCATGCGTTTTTCCTGCCAGGGAGAAGGGGAAAAAATATGTAGCATTTCTGCATTGTGGGCACATAGCCTTAACCCGGAGATAGAGACAAGGGATCCATTTGATGTATTGTGTATGGCTGCTTAAGTGTGCAAACAAAAGTGATGTAAGCATTCTTAATTATTACATGGCTTGTATAAAAATGTTTCTTCACTAAACCACTGTGTAATGTACAAAGCCATGCTGATATGGCAAATAACTATACCTGGCAACTTGGTAAGAGGATATCTGGGACAGTCTAAAGAGAAGGAAAGGCAGTACGCTTGGCACAAAAAAAAGAAAAAAAAAAAGGATTCTCCAATTCTCCAGTGTCCCAAGGGAGAAGTAGTTAATAGACCCTGAAGATGTTCTTTTGAAGGCCACAAGTTTCCCTGTCCGAAGTATGTCACTCTGAAATTGCCATTGTTTAACCAGGCCCGAAAAATGTCATCTTCTATTCCCGGGGGAAAAAGTGAATTACCCAAGATAGGGTACAAAGAGGAATATGGGGGCAGAATAGATGAACGAACCGAGGGATTATTGCATTTCATGTCAGAGTGGTCCCAATTAACGGATGAGCTTTGAGTGTAGAAATTGTAGATAAATCAAGCCAAGGGGTAGTTATTAGAGGGATGTTTGTAAAAATTTGTTCAATCCCAACCCATGCTTTCCCAGATCCATTCCTGCACCAGTCCAGAACTCTAGAGAGATGAGAGGCAAAATAATATGCCAAGTAATAAAAATACTTATTATAACATAAAGTATAATCCTCTTGTCAGGAGGGTACACCAGTATGACTTCATAAGTAATAGCTCCTCTTACAAAGAACTGGAATACAACCTAACCATTCCTCTCCTATAATTCTGATGACAGGTCTATTTAATTATGACTGTTGTTTAATAATTCAGATGCATTCATCCTGTCATTTGTTGATTTACAGCTTCCCCATTATCAGGCGTTTCTATTATTCTGCAGCATCACTACCAGGAAGGTTTTCTACTAAGCTTTTAGCCAGAGGACATCATAATTAGTAAAAACAAAAAAAGCTATTAGGGTAAGTATAGTATATGTCCCCACGAGCACAGGAAATAACTACTCCTGTATGGCATAAAGGGCAAAGGAAAATCCCTTGCCTGACATCACTAATTATTCTGTGAAATTCCATTCTATGACATCATTATTCTATGAAATCCCATTCTATGACATCACTATTCTATGAAATCCCATTATATGACATCACTATTCTGTAAAATCCCATTCTATGACATCGCTATTCTATGAAATCCCATTCTATGACATCACTATTCTGTAAAATCCCATTCTATTACATCACCATTCGATGAAATCCCATTCTATGACATCACTATTCTGTAAAATCCCATTCTATGTAATCCCATTCTATGACATCATTACTCTGTGAAATCCCATTCTATCACATCACTATTCTATGAAATCCCACTCTATGACATCACTATTCTATGAAATCCCACTCTATGACATCACTATTATATGAAATCCCACTCTATGACATCACTATTCTATGAAATCCCACTCTATGACATCACTGTTCTGTAAATTCCCATTCTTTTTTTTATAAATGTATCTGTATTAAATTTTGAAAAGGAAATACAAATACAAACACCATGTACTATTTGTGCTACAAGTAGTAGATCAAACATGACCACGTAACCATAACAATAAACAGTATTTCCAAAACATTTGAAAACAAAATGAAGTAAGTAAACACAATCCAAAGTAGAGTCGCTGGTAGTACATTGGTTTAATGTGTTTTAGGATATACAAGCGTTGTGACTCAGACTTAAACATTAAGTCACTGCATATTCATGTGGATTAACAAATAAAGGTTATAAAAGAAAAAACGAAAAGTAGTTAAAACCAAAAACACAAATACACACAAAGACAAAGGGAAGTGGGGGAAGGGATGTATGGATAAGAGGGTAAGGGTAACGTCAGAGAGGCTCCTGAAGTATAGACTTAGTTTTCCCCTATGAGGTCAAGGTAATCAGTGGAAGATTTAAGCTCCAGTCAGTAGAACCATGTTTTATAAAATTAATCATGGGAGTTATCTATCGTGGAGGGGAGATCCTCCATTAACATAATCTCATTTATTTTGGAGAACCATACTGAGATTGTCGGGATAGTGTTACTTTTCCATAGCAAGGGAATACATGCTCTAGCAGATGTGATCAAGTGTCTCAGTATCAAGGTTTTATATGTTTTAAAGGGATGTTATTGTGATGGAGAAGGACGAGAGCTAGGTCAAGGTCTGAAATAAGATCAGTGAATTTACGAATCACTAGTTGTACTTTTCCCCAAAAAGGAGAAAAGAGTTTACACGTCCAGAAAATATGTAGTAGGTCACCCTCCTCCTCCCCAAATCTCCAACACATGGGACTAGCATCTGGGAATACAAAGTGTAGGCGAGTTGGGACCCTATACCACCGAGAAAGCAGTTTATAGCTGGCCTCCTGAAATTGCGAGCTGATTGATGATTTGTGTGTCAAGATGAAGATTCGCTTCCACTGATCCATCGTTAAGGTGCAACCCAGATCTCTCTCCTATTGAGATTGGAAGCATGTTTTAGACTGGTCCAGGGGTTCAATCAGTAGGGAGTACGAGAGTGACAAAGTATGTCTTACTGGGCCGGTATTTGAACATTCCACCTCAAAAATAGTTTTAGCATTTTTATAAAAGGCTCTTGGTGGGAGAGATTGAAAAAAGTGAGAAAGTTGGCCAATTCTCCAGTGTCCCAAGGGAGAAGTAGTTAATAGACCCTGAAGATGTTCTTTTGAAGGCCACAAGTTTCCCTATCTGAAGTATGTCACTCTGAAATTGCCATTGTTTAACCAGGCCTGAAAAAGGTCATCCTCTATTCCCGGGGGAAAAAGTGGATTACCCAAGATAGGGTACAAAGAGGAATATGGGGGATGAACGAACAGAGGGATTATTGCATTTCATGTCAGAGTGGTCCCAATTAACGGATGAGTTTTGAGTGTAGAAATTGTAGATAAATCAAGCCAAGGGGTAGTTATTAGAGGGATGTTTGTAAAAATTTGTTCAATCCCAACCCATGCTTTCCCAGATCCATTCCTGCACCAGTCCAGAACTCTAGAGAGGTGAGAGGCAAAATAATATGATCTGAAATCAGGTAGCCCTATACCTCCTGAGGACTTTGGACTATACAGTGTGGCCCTACTGATACGTGGAGGTTTACCTGACCATATGAATTTAGTTTGGACTGCCACAAGACTCCTAAAGAAGGACGAGGGAATGTCGATTGGAAAAGCCTGAATGACGTATAAAATGCGAGGGAGAATATTCATCTTAAAGATTGCGCTTCTGCCAAACCATGTAAAGGCACTCCTCGTCTATCTTGAGCAGTCCCCTGGCACCGATTAAAGTAACCTAGGAAAATTAAGAGAGTACGTTAGTTTAATGTCCTTTGGTAACAATATTCCTAAATATTTTATAGCTGTCTTAGCCCATTTAAAACTAAAGGCTGTTTTCAAGGGTGCCAGGACAGAAGGTGGGATATTAATGTTCAAGGCTTCCGATTTGGAAAAGTTAATTTTGAAGTTTGAAAGGCTATTATATGTACTGAATTCTGTCATTAAGTTAGGTAAAGAAATAGTCGGTTTATTGATGAAGAAAAGCAGGTCGTCTGCATAGGCCGCAATCTTGTAAGGAGAGCCGCGAATGCAGGGGCCCGCTATGTTATTTTTAGATCTAATTCTCCTAAGAAAGGATTCCAATGTGAGAATGAAAATCAGAGGGGAAATCGGACACCCTTGTCGTGTGCCGTTACATATACTGAAATCCTTAGATAGGACCCCGTTAACTTTTACCCAAGCAGTTGGTTTTGAATACAATGCTGAAATTCAGTGTAACATATTAGATTTTAGGCTCAGTCGAGAAAGCGTTTAAAATCCCATTCAATTACATAATTATTTTATGAAATCCTTTTCTATGTCATCACTATTCTGTAAAATCCCATTTTATAACATCACTATTCTATGAAATCCCATTCTATGACATTACTCAGTGATCTACTGCTATTGGTTGATACTGCACCTCACAGACTTCGTGCTTTGCCTCTCTGCCCCCTGCATTCTTTCTGCGCAGAGCAATGCTAAGACTAGGCGCTCTCTGTTCTTATTTAGCTGCTTTCTCCTAGTAAACAAGTATTTTCAGGAAAGAGCAACTGAAACCGTGTACTAAGTGAATGCAGTGGATGAGCTGATGAACTCCGGTCACTTTACTGATGTTACCGCTCGTCACTGGAGGCGCGTTCTCACGCTACTGTCAGTGTGTTCCGGCTGGCGTGATGAGCGGTTGCATCATGTCACCACTCAACACACCATCCGGATATAGCAGAGCTACTGTTCGTCGCGGGACATCATCTTTATAGATTATCTGCGGACAGGTGAAGATTACTTTGTTTTTTATTTTAATCTTAATAAATGGATAAAAGAGGGCTGGGGAGTGTTTTGATCAAATAATTGACATTGTTCTGTGTGTGTTTTTTTTACTTAAACTTATGGGATTAGTAATCGGGGTGTCTTATAGATGCCTCTCCATTACTCCAACCTTTCTGGCTGAGAATCTCAGCTACTTTACATACGGAGATGTGAGCGTACCCTAAGGGTACGTTCCCAAGTTCAGGACCCGCTGCGGCCCCAACGCTGCAGAACTTCCGCACCACTTCCGCACTTATTATGCAAATTAGTGGACAGGCAGTTTACATTTTTTACACATGCAGATTTTCCTCATCTAAGCAAGTCTATGGGGAAAATCCGCATGCATACCCGTAATAGAAATTGGCATGCTGCAGATCTGAAAGACACGCCACATGTCAGTTTCCGCGGGTGATCCGCAGGTGCCTATAGACGCACAGTGGACATGGGATTTCTAGAAATCCCACCCACTATGCTGTAACATCTGGCCGCTGTGTTTTGGACACTGCATAAATATGCAGTGTTAAAACCGCAGCAAATCCTGAATGTGGGAACACACCCTTACTCTGCATAATTACCCTGTGAGCAATGCCCCTTTGGTTACAAAAAAAATAGCAAATAGGTGCACTAAATAGAAAGGCTCATATCTATGGAACCCTGTGGCAAATTAAAAAAAATCAAATCAAATAAAAAAAATTGAAAACTCAGGGAAGCAGCAGAAATAAAATAAGAACAACAGTCCACTTTTCAATTGGTGACTGGTTCTCTTTATAGGCTGTGGACAGTTTGGACATGAAAAAAAAATTAGTTTGTAAATATGTAAGGCTGGGGTTACATATGTCCAGTGCAGCATCGTCATTTTCATCTGGCATTTAAGTAAAACACTGGATGGATAAAGGAAATGATCTCATTGTTTGCAATGAGATTGTTCCAATTTGTCCAACGCATTACTTCTTGCTTAGAACAGGTGCATCTCATCATTTAATATAACATTGTGATCCCGCCCTGGACCAGCGCATAGGAGACAAATGGTGAAAAAACCTAATGGCAACTGCGGAAGCACTTTTACATCAGTTTTGCTATCAGTTGGGAACCGGTACAATTGCATCAGGCTCAAAAAAGTGATTTGGGGATATGTGCGAATCTAGCTTTAAGGGGCATTTACATTGTAAGATTATTGTGAACGAGAGTCATTAAAAACGATCGTTTGATGATTATCTTGCTGTGTAAAAAGGCTGCTGATCACCCAATGAATATTTTTTGCAGTATAAAAGATCATCATTCTTGATGGTTCATCATCCTGTATAAACAGGACTCGCGCTGCCGAGAACTATGGCAGCCTATGTGCACAGAACGAACTATTATAGATCACTCAGTGGTCATCTTTTGCTTTGGTCTACTGGTGTAAACAGGCATTCTATCGACTGCCAATTGGTAAAAGTTTACCGATCGGCGATCATGTCATGCCGCTGGTCGGTCTAAGTAAATGGGCCCTTAGTGTCCATCTCTAATTAACTAAGTTTCAGTTTGAGAATATTTAGAAACAATAGTTTCTTTTAGCTTATTCTATGTTGTATGCGGATACTGCAGTCACCATGTGGGGCGATACATGGAAAAAGCTTGAAAAAGGGATAAATCATCATTATCTCATCCAACGGATTAAAAACATCAAAGGTCCAATGGTATAAAAAAAAACTTGGAGTTTTTCTACTAGTTTCAAAACCTGTCCTCGGATTCTTAATCATAACAGGTAAGAGTATGATTACATTACTGATTTATGAACATCCGTGAGAGGAAGGGACACAGCACTGGTTGATTAGCATTAACTTTTCATAATGTTAGAATAGTTAGTAGGAGTGAGTTATATTGGGTATGTGATTTTGGCACGCTTCAAAAAAAAAAAATGTTAAAAGAGAAATAACTCCCTTCTTTTCCTATACACAAAATATTATTAATAGTAGAGTTATAAAAACTGCAAACATTTTCCACTTGTTTGTGGAGCAATGCCCAAATTGCAACTCCCCAACATCATAAGGTATACCTAAATTGCTTTTTAACAGATTGCTGTTAAACACTAGTGCTGGAATAACTAGAGTATCAGATGGAACTGTACAGTACAAACTTAATCAATAGAGGTGAGTAACCAGCAACAGGTCAGGGAGAGTGTGATTAAAAACATTTTGTTTTATTATAAATTCATTAAAATGCAAAAAAGAAAGATGTTTTTTGGAACTGTCCCCGGGGACTGTACCCAGTTACTCCAGTAGATCTACAACTGGACGACGCCAAAGATGACCTCTATAGCTTCGTCCTGCTGCCTACACAGCTGAATCCTTGCACTGCTGGAGGGTTCCTTTTAGTGATGAGTGAACATGCTAGTCACTGCTCGGTACTCGCCCGAGCATCACTGTGCTCAATGAGCTCGGCGAGTATTTCCGGGTTGCTCAGGCGGGAACTCGGGTCCCCTCCCTGCATGTTTGGCACTCTTTAGAGAGCCAATAAACATGTAGGGATTGCTTGCCATGCACTGTAATGCCGTAGCCATGTTGGTTGTGGGCATAACAGTGATTGGCTGGCCGCACAGCATCACCAGGTCTATATAAGACCGGGCGCCGCCATGCTCATCACAGTCTACTCCGGGACCAGGTAGGGAGAGCTGCTGCTGCGTGATGGAGAGATTTGCTTCTTCATAGTTAGTATAGGTATTCCACAATATATATATATATACAGTACAGACCAAAAGTTTGGACACACCTTCTCATTTAAAGATTTTTCTGTATTTTCATGACTATGAAAATTGTACATTCACACTGAAGGCATCAAAACTATGAATTAACACATGTGGAATTATATACTTAACAAAAAAGTGTGAAACAACTGAAAATATGTCTTATATTCTAGGTTCTTCAAAGGAGCCACCTTTTTCTTTGATGACTGCTTTGCACACTCTTGGCATTCTCTTGATGAGCTTCAAGAGGTAGTCACCGGAAATGGTTTTCACTTCACAGGTGTGCCCTGTCAGGTTTAATAAGTGGGATTTCTTGCCTTATAAATGGGGTTGGGACCATCAGTTGTGTTGTGCAGAAGTCTGGTGCATACACAGCTGATAGTCCTACTGAATAGACTGTTAGAATTTGTATTATGGCAAAAAAAAGCAGCTAAGTAAAGAAAAATGAGTGGCCATCATTACTTTAAGAAATGAAGGTCAGTCAGTGCGAAAAATTGGGAAAACTTTGAAAGTGTCCCCAAATGCCGTTGCAAAAACCATCAAGCGCTACAAAGAAACTGGCTCACATGAGGACCGCCCCAGGAAAGGAAGACCAAGAGTGACCTCTGCTTCTGAGGATAAGTTTATCCGAGTCACCAGCCTCAGAAATCGCAGGTTAACAGCAGCTCAGATTAGAGACCAGGTCAATGCCACACAGAGTTCTAGCAGCAGACACATCTCTTCAACAACTGTTAAGAGGAGACTTTGTGCAGCAGGCCTTCATGGTAAAATAGCTGCTAGGAAACCACTGCTAAGTACAGGCAACAAGCAGAAGAGACTTGTTTGGGCTAAAGAACACAAGGAATGGACATTAGACCAGTGGAAATCTGTGCTTTGGTCTGATGAGTCCAAATTTGAGATCTTTGGTTCCAACCATTGTGTCTTTGTGCGACGCAGAAAAGGTGAACGGATGGACTCTACATGCCTGGATCCCACCGTGAAGCATGGAGGAGGAGGTGTGATGGTGTGGGGGTGCTTTGCTGGTGACACTGTTGGGGATTTATTCAAAATTGAAGGCATACTGAACCAGCATGGCTACCACAGCATCTTGCAGCGGCATGCTATTCCTTCCGGTTTGCGTTTAGTTGGACCATCATTTATTTTTCAACAGGACAATGACCCCAAGCACACCTCCAGGCTGTGTAAGGGCTATTTGACCAAGAGGGAGAGTGATGGGGTGCTACGCCTGATGACCTGGCTTCCACAGTCACCAGACCAATCGAGATGGTTTGGGGTGAGCTGGACCGCAAAAGGCAAAAGGGCCAACAAGTGCTAAGCATCTCTGCTAAGGGAACTCCTTCAAGATTGTTGAAAGACCATTTCCGGTGACTACCTCTTGAAGCTCATCAAGAGAATGCCAAGAGTGTGCAAAGCAGTCATCAAAGCAAAATGTAGCTACTTTGAAGAACCTACAATATAAGACATATTTTCAGCTGTTTCACACTTTTTTGTTAAGTATAAAATTCCACATGTGCTAATTCATAGTTTTGATGCCTTCAGTGTGAATGTACAATTTTCATAGTCATGAAAATACAGAAAAATCTTAAAATGAGAAGGTGTGTCCAAACTTTTGGTCTGTACTGTATATATATATATATATATATATATATATATATATATATACATACACTGCTCAAAAAAATACTCAAGGGAACACTCAAATAACACATCCAAGATCTGAATGAATATTTTGTTCTGTACAAAGTTGAATGTGCTGACAACAAAATCACACAAAAATCATCAATGGAAATCAAATTTATTAACCAATGGAGGCCTAGATTTGGAGTCACCCCCAAAATTAAAGTGGAAAAACACACTACAGGCTGATCCAACTTTGATGTAATGTCCTTAAAACAAGTCAAAATGAGGCTCAGTATTGTGTGTGGTCTCCACACGCCTGTGTGACCTCCCTACAATGCCTGGGCATGCTCCTGATGAGGTTGCGGATGGTCTCCTGTGGGATCTTCTCCCAGACCTGGACTAAAGCATCCGCCAACTCCTGGACAGTCTGTGGTGCAACGTGACGTTGGTGGATCGAGTGGATCGAGCGAGACATGATGTCCCAGATGTGCTCAATCGAATTCAGGTCTGGGGAACGGGTGGGCCAGTCCATAGCTTCAATGACTTCATCTTGCAGGAACTGCTGACATACTCCAGCCACATGAGGTCTAGCATTGTCCTGCATTAGGAGGAACCCAGGGCCAACCGCACCAGCATATGGTCTCACAAGGGGTCTGAGGATCTCATCTCTGTACCTAATGGCAGGCTACCTCTGGCGAGCACATGGAGGGCTGTACGGCCCTCCAAAGAAATGCCACTCCACACCATTACTGACCCACTGCCAAACCGGTCATGCTGAAGGATGTTGCAGGCAGCAGATCGCTCTCCACGGCGTCTCCAGAGTTTGTCACATCTGTCACATGTGCTCAGTGTGAACCTGCTTTCATCTGTGAAGAGCACGGGGCGCCAGTGGCTTTTGCCAATCCTGGTGTTCTGTGGCAAATGCCAAGCGTCCTGCACGGTGTTGGGCTGTGAGCACAACCCCCATCTGTGGACGTCGGGCCCTCATACCACCCTCATGGAGTCGGTTTCTAACCGTTTGTGCAGACACATGCACATTTGTGGCCTGCTGGTCATTTTGCAGGGCTCTGGCAGTGCTCCTCCTGTTCCTCCTTGCACAAAGGCGAGGTAGTGGTCCTGCTGCTGGGTTGTTGCCCTCCTACGGCCCCTCCACGTCTCCTGGTGTACTTGCCTGTCTTCTGGTAGTGCCTCCAGTCTCTGGACACTACGCTGACAGACACAGCAAACCTTCTTGCCACAGCTCGCATTGATGTGCCATCCTGGATGAGCTGCACTACCTGAGCAACTTCTGTGGGTTGTAGAGTCCGTCTCATGCTACCACAAATATGAAAGCACAACCAACATTCAAAAGTGACCAAAACATCAGCCAGAAAGCATTGGTACTGAGATGTGGTCTGTGGTCCCCACCTGCAGAACCACTCCTTTATTGAGGGTGTCTTGATAATTGCCAATAATTTCCATCTATTGTCTATTCCATTTGTACAACAGCATGTGAAATTGATTGTCAATCAGTGTTGCTTTCTAAGTGGATAGTTTGATTTCACAAAAGTTTGATTTACTTGGAGTTATATTCTGTTGTTTAAGTGTTCCCTTTATTTTTTTGAGCAGTGTATATATATCCAATTGAACAGTCCTTCTGAGGACTAATCCAGCCGCATATATTCAGTGGTGATAGCAGGAGTTAGGCAGGCAGGCAGTGTATGTGGCAGACTGCAGTGCATATAGTGCAAGAGGGTCCATTGAACGTTCATGCTGCTGCTGTTCTTACAGATATTTGTAGACATGTAGACATAGCCCCAGATATCAGGGGCCAGGGCAATTTTTTTTTTATCTTAATCCTTGTTATTTGCTTAAAAAGCAATCCAGAGTACACCATTTTTCTGCTCTATTTGCTTGTTCTCACTGCAGAATAAAGCCAGATCTGTTCCATATTTCAGCGATAAAAATCCAGAAATTTAAACTGAACGTGGAAAATATTGGCCTCCTTTTCCATTTTGTTGCAGTGTGTCGCTCAAGCTATTCACACTAGGTATCTGTGAAGAATAGTATTAGTAAATTATAGGCCTGCTATTTAAAACCGTGGTTCTCTATCAGACATAACACCTATAAGTGTTCCATAATCAGACATTTCTTCCATTTTCATTCCGTTGCAGTGTGCCAGTCAAGCTATTCACACTAGGTGTCTGTGAAGGATAGTATGAGCAAATTAAGGCCTGCTATTTAAAAACGTGGTTCTCTATCAGACATAACATCTATAAGAGTGTTCCAAAATCAGACATTTCTTCAATTTTCATTCCGTTGCAGTGCGTCGGTCAAGCTATTCACACTAGGTGTCTGTGAAGGATAGAATTAGCAAATTACAGGCCTGCTATTTAAAACCATGGTTCTCTGTCGACGTATCACATATAACTGCGTTCCAAAATCAGCCATTTCTCGTGAACGTGAAAAATATTGTCCTCCATTAAAATGGGCAAGGTGCATGGCAAGGGATGGCGAAGTGGACGTGATGGTGATGGTGCATGCAGAGGCAGAGGACGTGGGTAAGCTGAATTTGTGCCACAACAAACACCCACATCTTGTTGCTCGACCTTCCTGTCCCAATTACTAGGGGACCGCAGAACACCACTATTGAACATGGGGCAGTGTCAAAAGGTTATTGGTTGGATAGCAGATAATGATTCCAGTCACTTAGCCACCACCACCCTGTCTTCCACACGGTCAAGTCTCAGTAGCCGTTAGTCTGGACTGCATATTCCTCACCCTGATCCTCCTTCCTCCCACCATTCCGAGTGTCCGGAGACAACTGATCCCATACTTGGACACTCCGAAGAGCTGTTCACTTTTCCATTTGTAGATTCGGGCTTCTCGCCCAGCCAGCTTCAAGCGAGTCAAGAGGAGAATGCGTGTAGCGATGCCCAAATATTGGAGCAGCCATGGTCACACGAAGGCGACGGTGGAAAAGTGCAATTACTGTCGCAAGAGGTGGATGATGATGATAATGAGACACAATTGCCAGAAAGTCAGGAGGAGGACTAGGGTGTGGAAGTGGAAGACAAGGTGGTGGATGACATAGTAACTGACCCAACCTGGCAGGGGGACATACAGAGCGAGGACAGCAGCACACAGGGGGAGGAAGGGGTAGCACCACAACAGGCAGGAAGAAGCAGTGTGGTGGCCGCAGACACAAGACGGGAAAGCGTTCTTCGTAATGCCAACATGACAGAAGTTGCCAGTGCAACTGTTAGGTCTTCCTGAGTCTGGTTATTTTTTTAAAGACTCTGCAGATAACCCCAAAAAGGCCATTTGCACCACCTGCCAGGCCAGCATCAGCAGGTATAGCAAAACTAGCAGCCTGACCACCACCAGCATCATCAGGCACATGGCAGCAAAGCACCCGACTAAGTAACATAGTAACATAGTTTTTAAGGTTGAAGGAAGACTAAGTCCATCTAGTTCAACCCATAGCCTAACATGTTGATCCAGAGGAAGGCAAAAAAAACCATGTGGCAAACACTAAGCTCCACATTGGGGAAAAAAATTCCTTCCCGACTCCATACGACAATCAGACTAGTTCCCTGGATCAACGCCCTATCAAGGAATCTAGTATATATAACCTGTAATGTTATACTTTTCAAGAAAGGCATCCATGCCCTTCTTAAATTTTAATAGTGAATCATTCATTACAACATCATGTGGCAGAGAGTTCCATAGTCTCACTGCTCTTACAGTAAAGAATCCCCATCTGTGATTATGATTAAACCTTCTTTCCTCCAGATGTAGAAGATGCCCCCTTGTCCCCGTCTCAGGCCTCAGAGTAAAAAGATCAGTAGAAAGGTCTTTGTACTGTCCCCTCATATACTTGTACATAGTAATAAGATCACCCCTAAGCCTTCTTTTTTCCACAGTAAATAACCCCAAGTGTAATAACCTGTTTTGGTATTGCAGACCCCCCAGTCCTCTAATAACCTTGGTCGCTCTTCTCTGCACCCTCTCTAGTTCAGCTATGTCTTTCTTATACACCGGAGACCAAAACTGTACACAGTATTCTAAGTGTGGTCGCACTAATGACTTGTATAGAGGTAAAATTATGTTCTCCTCATGAGCATCTATGCCTCTTTTAATGCATCCCATTATTTTATTTGCCTTTGCAGCAGCTGCCTGACACTGGCCACTAAACGTGAGCTTGTCGTCCACCAATACACCCAGGTCTTTTTCAGTTACAGTTTTGCCCAGTGTTTTACAATTAAGCATATAATTATACATTTTATTTCCTCTGCCCAAGTGCATTACCTTACATTTATCCCCATTAAAGCTCATTTGCCATTTATCAGCCCAAGCTTCTAGTTTACATAGATCCTCCTGTAATATAAAATTGTCCTCCTCTGTATTGATTACCCTGCAGAGTCTAGTGTCATCTGCAAATATTGAAATATTACTCTGTATGCCCTCTACAAGGTCATTAATAAATATGTTAAAAAGAAGGGGGCCCAATACTGACCCCTGTGGTACCGCACTGTTAACTGAGACCCAGTCTGAGTGTTTTCCATTAATAACCGCCCTTTGTTTCCTATCACTGAGCCAATTCTTAACCCACATACATATATTTTCCCCTATCCCCATTGTTCTCATTTTATGTATCAACCTTTTGTGTGGAACCGTATCAAAAGATTCTGAAAAGTCCATATACACAACATCCACTGCAGTTCCTTGGTCCAGTCCAGAACTTGCCTCCTCATAAAAACTGATCAGATTAGTTTGACAGGAACGGTCCCTCGTAAACTCATGTTGATATTGGGTCATGAGGTTATTCTTCTTCAGATACTGTATTATAGCATCTCTTAGGAAACCCTCCAGGATTTTACCCACAGTAGAGGTTAAGCTTACTGGCCTATAATTTCCAAGTTCAGTTTTTGTCCCCTTTTTGAATATTGGCACCACATTTGCTATACGCCAGTCCTGTGGTACAGACCCTGTTATTATGGAATCTTTAAAGATTAAAAATAATGGTCTATCTATGACGTTACTTAATTCCAGCAGTACTCGCGGGTGTATCCCATCCGGGCCTGGGGATTTGTCAACTTTAGTGATTTTTCGACGACGCCGTACTTCCTGCTGGGTTAAGCAAGTGACATTTAATGGAGAATTTTTGTTATCACTAATCATGTTTTCTGTCATGCGATTTTCTTGTGTAAATATGGTTGAAAAAATATCATTTAGCATATTGGCTTTTTCCTCATCCTCATCCACCATTTCACTCAGACTATTTTTAAGGGGGCCAACACTATCATTTTTTAGTTTTTTACTATTTATGTAGTTAAAGAATATTTTGGGGTTATATATATGACGCGCCCCCTGGGCCAGTGTTGTTTGGGGGATACCCGGAGCCGGATCAGATGGGGGTTGTAGTCTCCGAGTGGCAGTGACCCGGTCCGTGCCCAGGGTGTCAAGCTCAGTGTGTGGCAGTCCTACAGATGTTGCTGGATGTTCTTTAGTGTCGACTACGCCACCCGTTGATTTGTGGTCACTACGGCCGCCGCTGCAGCAGGGTCCGCTGAGGCTGGTGGTGTGTGTGCAGCTCAGGTAGTATAACCCCCAACGGGAGGGGTATAGCCTCAGGGGGTCAGTTGTAGAGGGTGGTGGTTGTGGTGGTGCAGTGAGAGTGGTAATAAGACTCCGAGTCGGGCTGTGCAGTTCAGGGTTTTACTTACTGCTTTTGTGTTGGTCACTCCGGCCTTGAGTGACCACCCGAGCCGTGCTGCGTCCACCAGGTCCTGGACTCGGCCAACCCCCAGGTGATTCTGGAGCGTGGTCCTGAGCTCCCTTTCTGACTTGTCCTTCTCTCTGGCCTTCCCCACCAGGGATCCACCTAAGTCAGGCTCCCTCGGGCCTCTTGTTGGTAAACCCTTGTCTCTGGGTTCCCTGACCCTATTCTTGGTGTGCCTTCCGGGTGGATTTAGTGGGTGGTCGTGGCAGATCCTGCCCACGACCTCCGGTCTCTGGCTAAGGATTAGGGCCCTCCACCAGCTTGGGATCCGGTACCCTTGTGCCAACTCTTCACCCTCTGGTCTAATTTTGGGTTCTTGGAGTTCCCTCTTCTCCCCCTCTGGGTCCTTCCTTCTCCTCTCTCTCTCTCTTGGCCTTGGAGCTGGCTGAGCTGCTCTGCTTCTCTGACTCAACTCTGACAGACTGACCCTGATCTAAGATGGTTCCCACCTTATATACTCCCTCTATGTGTGAGCTCAGGTGACCAGCACCCAATGAGCTCCTAGCATTACCCAGACTGCTCCCCCTATCTGCCCCTACACTACTGGGATGTTCCACCCCCCTCCCACTCCAGCCAGGGACAGACACTGTCGTACCTGCACATTTCTCTAGTGGGAGTACCATTGGTCTGTCCCCCGGAAATGGGATGTGTGTAGTGCATGCAGCCTACTGAGCTCAGTTCCACACTCCATCCTTACCCGGGAGTGGAATACCACACCTCTGGCTTGAGGTGTAATACCCCTGTAGCAGCCGAATCCTCAGGGTGCTACATTCCCCCCTGGTAAATCACAGCACGTCCTCGGGCTGTAAGATATAAAAACATCCAAAACATACAATTTTTTTTCATAAACATAAACATATAAAACATCACATAAAACTTTTCATAAAAACTCTTCATAAATAACGTCCTTGTAAACACTCTTGCTCCTCCGGCCACGGTGCAACTTGTGACCGGGAAAAGCGCGACAGTCTCTTTAAGAAAAACAACAGTTTACTATAAAACCGGTAGGGGGCGCCTTAGGAAGCGCAACTATATACAAAGGGAATATGGCCGCTCTCAGTCCTCGGCCAGGTAATGGGAATAGGGACACACGGGTTAACAGTTCACTCTTGTCCCAACGGGGACTTATTTAAAGCAGCAACAGTTCACTGTACCCCGATGGGTAACTATTTACAGTCTCTTTACCGTACTTTAACGACGGCGTCCTCCTGCTCCTTCCTTGGATCTAGACCCGTCCGGGTCCTCCTGCTCCTCCTCACACCGCAGCTCCTCCTCCGTCAGGCGATGTACATGGAGGGCGTAGGGTCCTTTGGCACACTTGTGCCGGGTGAAGGTGACCTCGTCCCCTACGTACAGGTCACGACCTCTGTGTCCCTCCGGCAGATGGCTTTCTACGTCTCTGCGGGTGACAAAGACGTCGCCGGGGGTATGATGGTCTTTTATGAAGCCCCACCCATGCTGCAGGTTGAATTTAATCACAGTCCCGGTGGTACGGGGACCATGAGCTGCACGGGGGTTCCTCCTGGTCCGGCTCTTCTGCTCCGCGCTCCTTATCTGTGCTTGCTGTTCCCGGACCCGCCTCTCTCTCCGCTCCTTCTCGAAGACCTCGAGCTGCTGGCGGCAGCACTCTGCACGCTCCGCTGCGGCCGCCCGAGTCTCCTGAGTGAACCCCATGAGGTCTCCTCCGGTGGGGTCCCACTCAAACTGTGCCTCCTCTAGCGGGGGCTGGGTCCTCCTGACGGGCTTCGGAACCGGAATCAGGGGTTCATCTAGGGGTCTTTCTTTCCGGAGTCGGGGGTGGTGAAACTCCGGTGGCCATATGAAGGGCTGCCCATCCGGGCACGTATGCTGGGCGAACAGGTCCTCACCCAGGTGCGGTACTTTAGGTGTTATGGGCGCTGTGGTGGTAGCGGCGCCCGGGTTGACCAGGCCTTGCGACCAGGCTTGGGGCACGCTAAAGGAAAAGGGCACCGTAAGAACGGCGGCGCCCGTGGTTACTCGGCCCTGCGACCAGGCTGGTAGCTCCGCGGAGGTAGGGGGCGCTGTTGGAATGGCGGCGCCCGGGGGTACTAGGCCTTGCGACCAGGCCGATGGTATTTCCTGCTTTGCCGCGCTCAGGGTCGAAGCGCGTGACGTCACAGGGGTCGCGGCCGCGGTTTCCGGTTGAGGCCTAGTCTGCGGCGGTGACGATGCAGCGACGGGCACGGCAGGGGGAATTTCGGGCTCTGCGACGGGGAGCTGGGGCAGGTACGCGGTTTCCCGGCTCGGGGTAGAGACGTCCCCTTTACCTGCCTCCATTCGTTCAGCTCCCTTCTCGGCGCCGTCTCCGGCCTTGAGTCCTCCTGCACCATCCTCAGAGGCGGTCTGTCTCCTCGTCTCGGGTGGCGTGCTCCGCTGACGGGTTTCGGTCTGCTGGGCCATCTCTCGGCTCCACTCCGCCAACGTCTCTCGCTGCACCCGGGCCATCCTCCGTGCGAGGCCCTCCAGCGCAGTCTGTGCACACTCCCAGTCTTGGGGGAGCTGTGCCAGGACCTCCACTAGGCCTAGTGGGGTTGTGGCTTGTAGCAGGCTCCTGACCACTGGGTCGGTGCTGCCTGACTCTCCCTCCATCTCCAGGTAGGCTCTCTCTGGACTCCTCTCCAGACTTCTTGTCTCCGGGTGCGCTCTCTCCAGACTGCTCCAGGCGACACCCATCTTTGCTCTCTTGTTCTGTCTCCGCCCACATTGAGGGTGGTCCCGGGGCAACTTTGTGATTGTCAGTTCCAGGGGCAGTTCTCTTACGCTGATGGACACTTCCAGCATCACAGTCTCTGTTGGTGGGGGCGGTTTCCGCTTTTGGCGCCATTCTTCGACCTGGCCCACGATGGGAGGTGGCCTCTTGCCACCCTCTGGCACGCCCATAATGGCGTCCGCTCTTCCAAGGCGGGAAATCTTTGGAAATGGCGGGAATCGTCTCCCAGTGGCGGGAAACTCCATGGATGGCGGGAAAAAGCTGCAAATGGCGGACAACCGGCGGGAAACGACCTGTGATGGGGTCCGTTGGCGGGGACCCTCCGGAACCGGCGGGAGACTTCTTTTTAAGGTAACGGTGAACTTTTCTTCAGGCACGCAGTACCCGGTTGTTGCGGGCACGTAATCCTGCCGACTACGCCAAAGTTGACGCGCCCCCTGGGCCAGTGTTGTTTGGGGGATACCCGGAGCCGGATCAGATGGGGGTTGTAGTCTCCGAGTGGCAGTGACCCGGTCCGTGCCCAGGGTGTCAAGCTCAGTGTGTGGCAGTCCTACAGATGTTGCTGGATGTTCTTTAGTGTCGACTACGCCACCCGTTGATTTGCGGTCACTACGGCCGCCGCTGCAGCAGGGTCCGCTGAGGCTGGTGGTGTGTGTGCAGCTCAGGTAGTATAACCCCCAACGGGAGGGGTATAGCCTCAGGGGGTCAGTTGTAGAGGGTGGTGGTTGTGGTGGTGCAGTGAGAGTGGTTATAAGACTCCGAGTTGGGCTGTGCAGTTCAGGGTTTTACTTACTGCTTTTGTGTTGGTCACTCCGGCCTTGAGTGACCACCCGAGCCGTGCTGCGTCCACCAGGTCCTGGACTCGGCCAACCCCCAGGTGATTCTGGAGCGTGGTCCTGAGCTCCCTTTCTGACTTGTCCTTCTCTCTGGCCTTCCCCACCAGGGATCCACCTAAGTCCGGCTCCCTCGGGCCTCTTGTTGGTAAACCCTTGTCTCTGGGTTCCCTGACCCTATTCTTGGTGTGCCTTCCGGGTGGATTTAGTGGGTGGTCGTGGCAGATCCTGCCCACGACCTCCGGTCTCTGGCTAAGGATTAGGGCCCTCCACCAGCTTGGGATTCGGTACCCTTGTGCCAACTCTTCACCCTCTGGTCTAATTTTGGGTTCTTGGAGTTCCCTCTTCTCCCCCTCTGGGTCCTTCCTTCTCCTCTCTCTCTCTTGGCCTTGGAGCTGGCTGAGCTGCTCTGCTTCTCTGACTCAACTCTGACAGACTGACCCTGATCTAAGATGGTTCCCACCTTATATACTCCCTCTATGTGTGAGCTCAGGTGACCAGCACCCAATGAGCTCCTAGCATTACCCAGACTGCTCCCCCTATCTGCCCCTACACTACTGGGATGTTCCACCCCCCTCCCACTCCAGCCAGGGACAGACACTGTCGTACCTGCACATTTCTCTAGTGGGAGTACCATTGGTCTGTCCCCCGGAAATGGGATGTGTGTAGCGCATGCAGCCTACTGAGCTCAGTTCCACACTCCATCCTTACCCGGGAGTGGAATACCACACCTCTGGCTTGAGGTGTAATACCCCTGTAGCAGTCGAATCCTCAGGGTGCTACATATACTTTCTCTGGCAATGATTCTCTCTGCCTCAATCTTTGCTGCCTTGATTTGTTTTTTACATAATTTATTTAATTTTCTATATTTATTTAATGCCTCATCACTACCTACTTGCTTTAGCTCTCTAAATGCTTTCTTTTTGTCACTTATTGCGCCCCTTACAGCTCTATTTAGCCATAGTGGTTTCCTCCTATTTCTAGTATGTTTATACCCATAGGGTATATATTGTGCACAGGTCCTATTCAGGATGCTAATAAATGTCTCCCATTTGCTTTGTGTAGCTTTATGTCTCAGGATATCGTCCCAGTTTATTGCACTAAGATCATATCTCAACCATTGGAAATTTGCCTTCCTGAAGTTTAGTGTCCTTGTAACCCCTCTACTACACATCTTATTAAAGGATACATGAAAACGTATTATTTTGTGATCACTATTACCCAAGTGACCCCCAACTCGTATATTTGATATGCGGTCTGGCCTATTGGTTAATATTAGGTCTAGCAGTGCCCCCCTTCTTGTTGGGTCCTGAACCAGTTGTGAAAGGTAATTATCTCTCATAGTTGTCAAAAACCTATTACCTTTGCTTGAACTACATATTTCTGTCCCCCAATGTATTCCAGGGTACTTGAAGTCTCCAATAATAATGACTTCTCCTTGAGTCGCTGCTTCATCTATTTGCTTTACGAGGATATTCTCCGCTACTTCCATTATTTTTGGAGACTTATAACAAACCCCTATCAGTAATTTATTATTTTTTCCCCCTCCCCTTATCTCCACCCACAGGGACTCTACATTTTCATTAGATTCACATATATCCTCCCGCAAGACGGGTTTTAAGGATGATTTTACATATAAACACCCCCCCCCCTCGCTTGTTTGTACGGTCATTTCTGAACAGACTATAGCCCTGTAAATTAACTGCCCAGTCATGGCTCTCGTCCAGCCTCGTCTCAGATATCCCTACCATGTCATAATTATTTTCCAACAAAATTAATTCTAATTCCTCCATTTTGTTGGTGAGGCTTCTGGCATTAGTGTACATGCATTTTATGTATCTCTCTGTACCTCTATTCCTTCTTACTTTATTGACTGTTCTAACCCCACCCCCAATTTCTTATTCTTTATAGGTCACTATCTGCACTATCTTCCCCACCTATAAAATGAATACCTGACCCAATCCCTAGTTTAAACACTCCTCCAACCTTCTAGCCATTTTCTCCCCCCCACAGCTGCACCCTCCCCATTGAGGTGCAGCCGGTCCCTAGCGTAGAGTCTGTAGCCAACTGAGAAGTCGGCCCAGTTCTCCAGGAACCCAAATCCCTCCTTCCTACACCAGTTCTTGAGCCACTTATTTATCTCCCTAATCTCCCATTGGCTCTCTGGCGTGGCACGTGGTACCGGTAGTATTTCAGAGAATACCACCTTGGAGGTCCTTGCTTTCAGCTTGCAGCCTAATTCCCTGAAATCATCTTTAAGGACCTTCCACCTACCTCTAACTTTGTCATTTGTGCCAATGTGCACCATGACCGCTGGGTCCTCACCAGCCCCTCCCAGTAATCTGTCAGCCCGATCAGCGATGTGCCGGACTCGAGCACCAGGTAGGCAGCACACTGTTCGACGATCCCTGTCTTTGTGACAGATTGCCCTATCTGTTCCCCTAATAATTGAGTCCCCCAATACCAGCACCTGCCTGGCCTGCCCTGCTCTTCTATTTCCCTCTTTACTGGAGCTGACACTCCTCCGGCTTTCAGGGGACATGCCTTGCTGCAGCAGTGCTACCCCTGTACCGTCACTCCCCTCATCTGCCAACTTTGCAAACTTATTGGGGTCTGCCAGATCAGGACTAGCCTCCCTGGCACTCTTCCCTCTACCCCCCCTTCTAACTGTCACCCAACTAGCGGCCTCACTGTCCTGCAGCTCCCGACTACCACCCTCCCCCACATCTACCCCAGTGAGCTGCTGCTCAGTGAGCAACAGCCTCCTTTCCATATTGTCAATGGATCTCAGTGTTGCCAGCTGCTCATTTAGATCCAGTATCTGGGCTTCCAAACGCACAACGTGCACACATCTCGCGCAGCAGTAAGCAACCCCGACTGGCTGTTCAAGGAATGCATACATGTGGCAAGATGTACACTGGATAGCATTGTCAATAATGGAGCTAATTTCCTAATGGGGATTGCAATAGACAGAATGTTAAGTAAAAAGAAAAGTAAAGAATTAATAAAATGCAGACAGTAATTCAGTCCAAAGTCCTCCCTTCCAAACTCCCTGAATCCAAAGTCACTGAAAAACAAGTCACACACTTACTTTCGTTCGCAATTACGCTCCGGTCACACTCAGCTCGTTCACACTCAGCTCGTTCACTCTCGCAAACTAAGAGATTTAAAGAGGTTTTTTTTTCCCCCCTTTTCCAGCAATGCACCCTACAGCTCAATGCACTTCCAAAGGACTGGATGCCCAACCAGCTGCCCCTTATAAACCCTTAATGATGACCCCTCCCCCTTAATTAACCCCTGGGAGCATAGCTACACCTCAGGATTTTAGTGCAATGTAATTAACCCTTAAATACACAGGTAGTAAACTAAGAAACTGTAAAACTGTAGTGAGAAAATAGGTCTTAAAAAGCCCAATAAAACTAAACAGGTAGAAAAGCACTCAGCAGGTCACAATGCAGCAACTCACCGCAATTCACACAGGTATTTTCTGCAGGATTCCCAAATACCTCTTCACTGAAAAACAAGTCACTCACTTACTTTCGTTCGCACTTACGCTCCGGTCACACTCAGCTCGTTCACACTCGCAAACTAAGAGATTTAAAGAGTATTTTTTTTTCCCCCTTTTCCAGCAATGCACCCTACAGCTCAATGCACTTCCGAACCCCAGGGTCAAGCAACAGTGTCTGTAGGTGACACCACTGATTGTTTCGTTGTTGTGCATGCACGCCAATCCCCTGTCCATGGCGCATGTCAAGATGCCTCCCACCCTGCACCTGTCGTTGAACACTCTCAACTAGCACCTTCAGCAAGCACGTCCACATCCTTGTCCCAGAACAGTGTTCAGTTCTCCCTACCCCAGTCCTTGGAACGCAAGCGCAAATATGCAGCTAACGCCCCACAGGCCGCACTACTAAATTCACACATTTCACGAATGCATGCGCTCGAAATTTTGCCTTTTAGGCTCGTGGAGACGGAAGCTTTCCGCAACCTGATGGCGGCGGCCGTCCCTTGGTACTCAGTACCCAGCCACCACTATTTCTCCCAGTGTGCTGTCCTCACATTACTCGAGCACGTGTTCCCCAGCATTAGACGTGCCCTCAACAACGCAGTTACTGGGAAACCGCACAACGCTGAAGAGTTGTGGACAGGAGGATAAGGAGGAGAACATGGTCAGTCATCCTCTTGATGAGGACACGGAAATCTTGCCTCTTTGCAGTCTGGCACACATGGCTGAGTTTATGTTACGCTGCCTTTCCCATGACCCTCGTGTAGTCCAAATTTTGAGTAACAGTCATCCCTGGTTGGTGACACTTCTAGACCCACGCTACAAGGAGAACTTTATGTCTCTTATTCCCTTGCAGGACAGGCCTAATAAAATGGGGCAGTACAAGAAGGCTCTTGCTGCGGAATTATTTCATAAATTCCCATGTGAAAACGCTGGTGGCAGAGGTCACAGTTCGTTGGACAACCAAGGAGTACAGGCAAAAGAGACACAAATGCAATCCAGCAGAGGCACGGGAACACTGTCAAAGTTCTGGGACAGTTTTCTCAGACCCTCCCATCGCACAGGCCCTGAGGCACGGGGTATTCTCCCAAGGAATTAAAAGTTTCGGAACATGGTGAGGGAGTACCGTGCTGATCGTACCAACGTCCTCAGTGTTTCCTATGTGCCCTATAATTATTGGGTATCCAAGCTGGACACGTGGCATGAACTGGCTCTCTATGCCTTGGAGGTCCTGGCCTGCTTCCTAATAATGGGAACATTGTTTTCAGGAGACCCTCCGATCTCTACGTCTCTTACAAGGGGCATTGGAGTTCCTCCAAATTTTTGGCAGCCGTTGCAGTCACTGCATACGCAACAACAGTATAGGAGACCCACTCGTTAATAATGGGAACAACAAAGCAAAGCCAACTGCTGGCCCTTTAAGAATAGTAAGGGCCGCTTGATGGCCCTATAAAAATAGTCTTTGTGACTTTCAGAGTCCCTCCATCATAAATGAAACTGGATGTGTCTGATGATGTGTCACACACCACATGGCCAGATAAGGTAGTAAAATGTCATTTACTGGTAAATGTTTTTTCACCGTTTAAAGCAATGCAAAAGTGCAAAAACGCACCAAAAACGCCACATGTGAACATAGCCAAAGGTGTGGAGGAGCATTTTTGTTTTTGGTTATTTATTTTGCCTTATATACAGGTCATTACCCTGGAAAGGATGTTCCTTAGCATATTTACCATGAAAATCCATTTTGATTTTGTTTTTGTATGTTTTATTGGGAGTCCGTAAAAGTGGCGCAATACCTCTGACAACATTGTTGACAGCAGTGACCTGGGAGTTAGAAATGCTTCCACGGTTCTTCACCATGCTGTTCCCATGTCATTTGAGCACTGTTCCTATCGATTTGGGCAATTTTTAGTCCCTCTGCAGACCGCTGAGGGGGGCCAGAAAAATGCTCGAGTTTCCCATAGACTTACATTGGGCTCGTTAATCGGTCCGAGCACTCAAGCATTCCAATTTGCTCGACTCAAGCAATGAGTACCCGAGCATTTTAGTGCTCGCTCATCACTAGTTCCTTTCACATTGGTGAGATGGAAAAATTTCTTTCTTTGCATTAGTCAATAGTACATGAGATTATAAGAAACTTTGTAATGTATCTGATCAGAGAATTCAGATTCCTTCCTTACTTATCAACCATTTCTTCCCCTCCCCCTTGCCTCCTGAACTTACCATCCACTCTGAAAAAAGCATCTCAAATCCACCTTGGTCAGACAAGACAGACTGCATGTGTCATATGAGACACCCCATTATACTTTATGGAAAGGGAAGGGGGAGAAGAAGTGAGAAGCAGAGTGAGGAAACAAGCAGAGGGAGACACAGAAAGAACTGAGCTTTCTAACAAGTCTTTTACCTCAGTCCAGTGCTGAATTTATATCTACAATAATCAATACTGCTACAAAATGTGCTCTACAGTGGCATGCAAACGTTTGGGCACCCCTGGTCAAAATTACTGTTATTGTGAACGCTTAAGCAAATTGAAAATGAAATGATCTCTAAAAGGCCTAAAGTTAAAGATGACACATTTCCTTTGTATTTTCAGCAAAAAAAAAAAAAAAAATAAACACCAATGTCCATATATTGAGATAATGGCACTCCAACATAAACTCCCACAACAATGTGCTCAAACTTAATCTATTAAAGCAAGAGCCATAGAGAGATCCATCATTAAAATAACCAATGTTTATTGAAAATTATTAAAATCATTATAAAAAAGCAAAGTACCATATGGGGACATAGGAACAAGGTATACAAGCAATGAATTAGGGAAAAAAACAAATGAGGTAATATTGGTGCCGTGACCTCCCTATATATTTAAATATAATGATTTGTCGGGACAATATACCAACATACCACAAATAAATAAATAGTGACTATGTATAGCAGCAATCCAAATGAAGTGACATGTGCAATCGTTATCTGTACACCTCACTGAAGACTAGATAAGAGACGTGTTTAATAATAATATATACAGTACAGACCAAAAGTTTGGACACACCTTCTCATTTAAAGATTTTTCTGTATTTTCATGACTATGAAAATTGTACATTCACACTGAAGGCATCAAAACTATGAATTAACACATGTGGAATTATATACTTAACAAAAAAGTGTGAAACAACTGAAAATATGTCTTATATTCTAGGTTCTTCAAAGTAGGCACCTCTTGCTTTGATGACTGCTTTGCACACTCTTGGCATTCTCTTGATGAGCTTCAAGAGGTAGTCATCGGAAATAGTATTCCAACAATCTTGAAGGAGTTCCCAGAGATGCTTAGCACTTGTTGGCCCTTTTGCCTTCACTCTGCGGTCCAGTTCACCCCAAACCATCTCGATTGAGTTCAGGTCTGGTGACTGTGGAGGTCAGGTCATCTGGCGTAGCACCCCATCACTCTGCTTCATGGTCAAATAGCCCTTACACAGCCTGGAAGTGCATTTGGGGTCATTTTCCTGTTGAAAAATAAATGATGGTCCAACTAAACGCAAACCGGATGGAATAGCATGCCGCAGCAAGATGCTGTGGTAGCCATGCTGGTTCAGTATGCCTTCAATTTTGAATAAATCCCCAACAGTGTCACCAGCAAAGCACCCCCACACCATCACACCTCCTCCTCCATGCTTCACGGTGGGAACCAGGCATGTAGAGTCCATCCGTTCACCTTTTCTGCGTCGCACAAAGACACGGTGGTTGGAACCAAAGATCTCAAATTTGGACTCATCAGACCAAAGCACAGATTTCCACTGATCTAATGTCCATTCCTTGTGTTCTTTAGCCCAAACAAGTCTCTTCTGCTTGCTGCCTGTCCTTAGCAGTGGTTTCCTAGCAGCTATTTTACCATGAAGGCCTTCTGCACAAAGTCTCCTCTTAACAGTTGTTGAAGAGATGTGTCTGCTGCTAGAACTCTGTGTGGCATTGACCTGGTCTCTAATCTGAGCTGCTGTTAACCTGCGATTTCTGAGGCTGGTGACTCGGATAAACTTATCCTCAGAAGCAGAGGTGACTCTTGGTCTTCCTTTCCTGGGGCGGTCCTCATGTGAGCCAGTTTCTTTGTAGTGCTTGATGGTTTTTGCAACTGCACTTGGGGACACTTTCAAAGTTTTCCCAATTTTTCGCACTGACTGACCTTCATTTCTTAAAGTAATGATGGCCACTCGTTTTTCTTTACTTAGCTGCTTTTTTCTTGCCATAATACAAATTCTAACAGTCTATTCAGTAGGACTATCAGCTGTGTATCCACCAGACTTCTGCACAACACAACTGATGGTCCCAACCCCATTTATAAGGCAAGAAATCCCACTTATTAAACCTGCAGGGTACACCTGTAAAGTGAAAACCATTTCCGGTGACTACCTCTTGAAGCTCATCAAGATAATGCCAAGAGTGTACAAAGCAGTCATCAGAGCAAAAGGTGGCTACTTTGAAGAACCTAGAATATAAGACATATTTTCAGTTGTTTCACACTTTTTTGTTAAGTATATAATTCGACATGTGTTAATTCATAGTTTTGATGCCTTCAGTGTGAATGTACAATTTTCATTGTCATGTAAATACCGAAAAATCTTTAAATGAGAAGATGTGTCCAAACTTTTGGTCTGTACTGTACATAATAAGCCCCAATGTAAGGCACCTGAAATACATAGTCCCTTCAGTCCAATAGACAAGTGTCTTAACTGTTCATGGTAAGGATAAAGAGCTGCAAACCAAACATATTATTGTAACTGGAACAAGATATCCAGAACGAGTACCCCCTAACATAAGATGTGTGGGAGGTAAATGCTTACCGAAAAGCAAGAGATGGCAGGTGATGGTAGATACCCTGGTCCCGTGTGTGCTGCTGTGGTCCGAGTGTGCTCCTATGTCCCCTCACCCCGACGCGCATTTCATCGCCAGCTTCTTCCGGGGGTGTGTCAAGGTGAGGGGCAGTGGCCATTTTATAGAGAATCTAATAGGTGCCGTCAGTGAACCATATGGTATGCCCACCCATGACGTAACTGGCGCATGTCATCTCCGCCGCCTTTCCGGTACGGGGGACTTCCTGGAGACGCTCTCTGACACGCAAGCGTGGAACGCAAGCATGTGAGGAACAGTGCGTCACAGGGAGTCCCCGGAGGCTCGAAGGTGACGCATGCGCTTTGTCTAGGACAGGGTAAATGCCAGAAACGTGTGTATAACTACGCTAAGATACCGCACTACCAGGTAAGAAGGTGAATGTCCGTAAGAAGGGAAAAGGAAAATATGAATCAAAGTGATGCTATAAAACTAAAATACGATTAACCCTATATATATGACTGCACTAGAATGCGGGACTGCAAGGGTAAACAGTGAATGTACAAAAAAGTGAAGATGGAAAGATAAATCGCCATGATGCTATAAAACTGAATACATTTAGACCTGTGTGTGTCCAAATAATAAACAAACTAAAATAACAAAAAGTTAGTGATATATAAAATGATGAGTGCAAGTGTATGTATGTGAAAGATGAACCAAGAACTAATATGAGATAAATATATATGCTAAACATTTTTTATAATGATTTTAATCATTTTCAATAAACATTGGTTATTTTAATGATGGATCTCTCTATGGCTCTTGCTTTAATAGATTGAGTTTGAGCACATTGTTGCCATTTTTTACATTTTAAAAATTACAAAAAGGAGAATGGGTAGATGCAAAAGTTTGGGCACCCTTGGACATTTGTGGGGTTAGATAACTTTGACCAAGGTTTCAGACCTTAATTAGCCTGTTAGTGTTATGATTTGTTCACTATCATTGTTAAGAAAGGCCAGGTGATGCAAATTTCCCAGCTTTATTAAAAAACAGCCTCCTCTAACCTTGTGCCAAAAAACAGCAGCTATGGGTTCTTCTAAGCAGCTGCCTAGAACTTTGAAAATGAAAATGGTGGAGGCCCACAAAGCAGGAGAAGTCTATAAGAAGACCGCAAAGCATTTTCAAATTGCTGTTTCCTCAGTTCGAAATGTAATTAAGAAATGGCAATTAACAGGAACAGTGGAGGTCAAGATAAGGTCTGGAAGACTAAGCAAAATTTCAGTGAGAGCTGCTCGTAGGATTGCTAGAGAGGCAAGTCAGAAGCCCCGCTTGACTGCAAAAGACCTTCAGAAACATTTAGCAGATTATGTAGTTACTGTTCAGAGACACCTGCACAAATATGGCCTTCATGGAAGAGGCAGCAGAAGAAAACCTCTCCTGCATCCTCACCATAAAATTCAGTGTCAGAAGTATGCAAAAGAACATCTAAACAAGCTTGATGTATTTTGGAAACAATTCCTGTGGACCGATGAGGTTAACATAGAACTCATTGGCCACAATGATTAAAAGGTATGTGTGGAGAAAAAAGGGCACAGAATTACAGGAAAAGAACATCTCGCCAACCATTAAGTATGGGGGTGGATCAATCATGCTTTGGGTTCGTGTTGCAGCCAATGGAACGGGGAACATTTCATAGGTAGAGGGAAGAATGGATTTAATGAAATTCTTGATGTAAACATAACACCATCTGTTAAAAAGCTGAAGTTGAAAAGAGGATGGCTTTTATAAATGGATAATGATCCTAAACACACGTCAAAATCCACAATAGATTACCTCAAAAGGCACAAGCTGAAGGTTTTACAATGGCCCTCACAGTCCCCTGATCTGAACATCATAGAAAATCTGTGGCTAGACCTCAAAATAGCAGTACATGCAAAACAAACCAGGAATCTCACAGAACTGGAAGGATTTTCCATGGAAGAATGGATGAAAAATGCCTCAAAAAAGAATTTAAAAGACTCTTGGCTGGCTACAAAAAGCGTTTACAAGCTATGATACTTTCAAAAGGGGGTTCTACTAGGTACTAACCATGCAGGGTGCCCAAACTTTTGTATCGGCCCATCTTCCTTTTTGTAATTTTTAAAATGTAAAAAATGACAATATTTTTTCCCCCTAAAGTACAAAGGAAATGTGTCATCTATAACTTTAGCCCTTTTAGCCCTTTTAGTTCATTTTCAACTTGCTTAACTGTTCATAATATCAGTAATTTTGACCAGGGGTACCCAAACTTTTACATGCCACTGTATGCTGCTGCTCGCCTCTAAAAACTGAATGAGGAGCTGTGCTGTCTGTGGTTGAAGTCACTGCAGTTTGTCTCCTCCCTCTTGCTCCCAGTGGATTGTAAATTAGAAATAGAGCCTGCAGATAGGAAAACTGGTGAAAATTCAGAATGCAAGTCATATAATAATTGCCAAATATAGTGTTATTCCTCATGTACATGTAAGGAGATGGACATACTGCCCACGTTTCCCTCTTGAAGAAACAAGTTTAAATGTTATGTGGTGTAATGTGAAATGTAATGTATAATGTGAATTGTAATGTGCGATAAAGGTGTTAGCAAGATTGACAGTGTGTGTAGTTTGACAGTGGGGATAGTGAGAATTAATGGTTGGGACTAACCCAGAGTGGGAGGGAATAAGTTAAAGGGAAAGTCACAATTTCCTGTTAAAGAGTCAGATAGAGCCTGGAGTGCATAGAAAGAGGACCTAAGATTCATTGTGAGCAGTGCTGCATTTTGGAGTGTCTCTGCAGTGAGAAGAGATTAAAGGAAAGACATAGCGAGATCCAGAACAGAAGTGACTAGGAGACAAAGTAATGGGCAGAGGAGTCATAGAAATGGGATGGTGAGCCAGAGGAGACGCCACCCAGTGAAAGGTGGAGCCATAACCGGCCTCAAGTGGTGATGGAGATGGCGCTATTTGTGGGTTGTGAATTATGCAGGAAGCAATGAGGTAAAAAGAGAAAAATGGAGGAATCAGGCCGATCACTCCAATGGGTGGAAGAAGGTGCCGAGGACCCGGAGCTAGCTAATGCACTGTCGGAGGAAGCAGAAGCTTGTGGCGGGGGTCCAGAACCAATAGGTTCCACCAGTCGGATGGGCCCTGAAGGTAAGATGTGACCTACACTTCCGGGCTTCCTAAGGACCGAGGAGGGAAGAGCGAGAGTCTGACAGCTCATAAATGACCTGAGGGGTCTGAGCTGGTCCACCGAGGTGAAAAGAGGGGCCAGTACTCGGGTCGGGAACATGTTGGTGTGTTGCCTGGCTTAGCGTTACTAGGAGCTGGCATCCATAGGAGAAGTCATTCACTATGACCTGCAGTGGGGGCATGGTTCATTCCAGAGTTCGGAACTGGTCAACTTGTAAATAATTAATGAAAGAGTAAAGTTACATTAAAACCAAGCACACCATTGTTTTTCTTATGAAATTCTCAATAAGTTTGATGTGTCACATGACCCTCTTCCCATTGAAAAAAATAAAGTTGGATCGAAAATGGACGACTTAAAAATGGCCGCCATGGTCACCGCCCATCTGAAAAAGTTTCTCTCCTCCCATATACTAATGTGCCACAAACAGGAAGTTGATATCACCAACCATTCCCATTTTATTTAGGTGTATCCATATAAATGGCGCACCCTGTATATGTATGCCCTCTATCCTGGTATATATGTACATAATTCTGGTCTCATCCTGGAATATATATATATCCTCCATCCTGGTATATACGTTCCCCTTCCTGGCCCCATCCTGGTATATATATATCCCCCATCCTGGTATATATGTCCCTTATCCTGTGACCTATCCAGGAATATATATCCCCCATCCTGGTGTACAGTTGCTTGCGGAAGTATTCACTCCCCTTGGTTTCCTCTAGTGAACAGCAATCCTCAAGTCTAACCACAGATTCTCAATTGGATTAAGGTCTGGGCTTTGACTAGGCCACTCCAAAACATTTACAAGTTTTCCCTTGAACCACTCGAGTGTTGCTTTAGCAGTATGCTTTGGGTCATCGTCTTGTTGGAAGGTGAACCTCTGTCCCAGTCTCAAATTACTGACAGACTGAAAAAGGTTTTGCTCAAGAATATCCCTGTATTTTACACCATCCATTTGGTCTCATCTGGCCACAGCACCTTCCTCCATACATTGGGGGATTCTCCCACGTCTTTAGGCAAACTCAAAATGAGCCTTAATATTTTTGTGTAAATAAAGGCTTTTTTTCTGTCCATTCTGCCCACTCTTCAAAGAAGGTCACCTCTATGGAGTGTGCGGCTTATTGTGGTTATATGGACAGAAACTCCAGCCTCTGCTTGGGAATTCTGCAGCGCCTTCAGGGTTACCTTTGGTCTCTGTGGTGCCCCTCTGATTAATGCCCTCCTTGACTGGACTGAATTGGTGGCCCTCTCTTGGCAGATTTGTTGTGATGCCATGTTCTTTCCATTTGATGATAATGGATTTGATGGTGCTCCAGGGGATCATCAGAGATTAGGATATTTTTTTATAATCCAACACTGACTTGTAATTCTCAACAACTTTGTCTCTGACTTGTTTGGAGATCTCCTTGGCCTTCATGATGTTGTTTGGTGAGTGGTGCCTCTTGCTTAATGGTGTTGCAGCCTCTGTGGCCTTTCAGAAAAGGTGTGTATATACTGACAGACCATGTGACACTTAGATTACACACAGGGGAACTTCCTTTCACTAAGCATGGGACTTATGAAGGTAATTGCTTGCACCAGAAATTTTTAGGGGCTTCATAGCAAAAGGGGCAAATACATACCAATTTTTAGTTATTTTGATTCCATACATTTAATTTATGCCTATAATTTTCTCACTTCACTTCACCAACTTTGACTATTTAGTGCTGATGCATCACACACAAATCGGATTACAAAAATATTTAAACACAGGTTGTAATGTAACAAAATAGGTAAAAATCCAAGGGGGTGAAAACTTTCCCAAATCACTGTATATGTCCCTTATCCTGGGCCCCATCCTGGTATATACAGGTGCATCTCACTAAATTAGAATATCATCAAAAAGTTAATTTTTTTCAGTATTTCAATACAAAAAGTGAAACTCGTGTGTGTGTGTGTATATATATATATATATATATATATATATATATATATATATATATATATATATATATATATATATATATAGAGTCATTACAAACAGAGTGATATATTTTAAGTGTTTATTTCTGTTAATGTTGATGATTATGGCTTACAGCCAATGAAAACAAAGATGTCATTATCTCAGTAAATTACAATAACTAACAAAAAACATCTGCAAAAGCTTCCTAAGCGTTTAGAAAGGACCCTTAGTCTGTTTCAGTAGGCTCCACAATCATGGGGAAGACTGCTGACTTGACAGATGTCCAGAAGGCAGTCACTGACACACTCCATAAGGTCCCAGAGTTCCAATTTTCATTTAGAAATCAAGGTCCCAGAGTCTGGAGGAAGAGTGGAGAGGCACACAATACAAGCTGCTTGAAATCTAGTGTGAAGTTTCCACAATCAGTGATGGTTTGAGGAGCCATGTCATCTGCTGGTGTAGGTCCACTGTGTTTTATCAAGACCAAAGTCAGCGCAGCCGTCTACCAGGAAATTTTAGAGCACTTCATGCTTCCCTCTGCCAACAAGTTCTTTGGAGATGGAAATTTCATTTTCCAGCAGGACTTGGCACCTGTCCACACTGCCAAAAGTACCAATACCTGGTTTAAAAACAACAGTATCACTGTGCTTGATTGGCCAGCAAACTCGCCTGACCTTAACCCCATAGAGAATCTATGGGGTATTGTCAAGAGGAAGATGAGAGACACCACACCCAACAATGCAGACGAGCTGAAGGCTGCTATCAAAGCAACCTGGGCTTTCATAACACCTCAGCAGTGCCACAGGCTAATCGCCTCCATGCCACTGTTATGATCTGTAACATGTACTAAGGAAAGATAAGGGAAAACTGTCCCTACAGTAAAACTAAGCTGAATCCCTAAGATGTAGCAGGCTGCCTGTTCCTAGCGAACAGACCCGCCTTAGTCCTCGGCTAGTCTGAAAGAAGACCTATAGCATAAGGGGAGGGGTCCCTAAAAGAACTAAGGACTGGGACAAAAATGGGACACCTCCTAAACAGAGAAGTTGCTGCAGAACACAAAAAGACAAAAAAGTACTAGAGGTCCCAGAAGGACAAAACGAACTGACAGAGAAAGGCACAGAACCACCTGACTAGAGAAACAGTCAAACACTGAAGTCCAGCACAGCCAAAAGGGCGGAGCTGGAATATAAAGGAAGATGGTCATGTGACCGCAAAACACAAGATGGAAAAAACAAACAGGAGGGTTCTAACAGTGCCCCCTCTTTTATGAGGATCCTCCGGATCCTCCAGGCCCAGGCCCATCCGGAAACTTCTTGTGGAAAGCTTTAACAAGCCTAGGAGCAGAGACATCATCCTTCCTTACCCAGGAGTTATCTTCGGGACCGAAACCATTCCAGGAGACAAGATACTGTAATCTCCCTCTATGCCATCTAGAATTCAAGATAAGAGAAATTTCATATTCGCCGTCTTCCACCACCGGAGGAACTAAGACAGTTGCATCCCTATCTGATACATCAGCCTTTTTCAACAATGAAACATGAAACACAGGATTAATCTTCCAGGAAGTAGGGACATCCAACCTAACAGCAGATGGGTTAACAACCTGCAGAACTTTAAATGGACCCACAAACTTAGTACCCAGTTTTTTAGAGGGAATCCTCAACCACAGGTTCTTTGAGGACAACCAAACCATGTCACCCACAGTAAACAAAACCTCCTTATGTCTCCTGTCAAAATACTTCTTGGACTTCTTGTTAGCCTCTTGCAGGTTGCAACGTACATTAGTCCAAACTCTCTCCAAATCACCGGAAAAATTATCCTCCTCCGGCACCGCCGACCCCAATTTGGAGAACGAATAAAAAAAAGGATGTCTCCCAGTACAGCAAAAAAAAGGAGAACACCCAGCAGAGGAGGATGTATGATTGTTAAGAGCAAATTCTGTGAGAGGCAGAAACTCAGACCACACCTCTTAATTGTCCGCCATAAAACAACGCTAAACTGTTCAACATCCTGGTTCTTTATTTCAGTCTGTCCATTGGACTCAGGATGATACCCAGACGAAAACGACAAATGGACTCCCAACCTGTCACAAAAAGCGCGCCAAAAGTGAGCCACAAACTGAGGTCCTCTTATCAGAAACAATATCCGTGGGAACACCATGAAGCTTGACAAACTCCTTAACAAACGCCTTAGCGAGTGTCTTGGCGCAGGGCAACTTAATGAATAGAACCAAATGACACATCTTACTAAAACGGTCCACGACCACCCAGATGACAGTAAAACCCTCGGACACAGGAAGATCAGTAATAAAATCCATTGTGAGATGCGTCCAAGGCGCACTAGGAACCTCCACAGGGCAAAGCAACTCTGCAGCAGGAGTATGTGAAGCCTTTGACCTAGCACACACAGTACATTGACGCACCCACTTGATGACTTCCTTCTGCCATCCAGGCCACCAAAAACTGCGACTGATAAGTCTTTTAGTCTCCAAAATTCCTGGATGACCTGCCAACCGAGACTCATGACACTCCCCAAACAAATCTCTCCTAAAGGCTCTAGGCACGAACAACCTCCCATGGGGAGTGTTAGATGGAGCATCATCTTGAGCTTTCAGAATCCCATTCTCCAAAACGGAGTCCAATGCCGCCACCACAACTCCTTTCTGTAAAATGCTCTCCTCCTCCTCGGCACCGACCGTAGGAGAGAAGCTGCGAGATAAAGCATTGGCTTTAACATTTTTAGTACCAGGGATATAGGTAACAGAAAAATGAAACCGAGAAAAAAAAAGTGCCCACCTAGCTTGATGGGCATTCAAGCGCTTGGCAGCATCCAGATAGATCAAATTCTTATGATCTGTGAAAACCTGAATAGGAAATCTAGCGCCTTCCAAAAAATGACACCAATGTTCAAACGCGAATTTAATAGCCAGCAACTCCCCATTTCCAACATCATAATTCAGTTCGGTTTCCGAAATTTTTTTCGAAAAGAAGGCACAAGGATGTACTCCATCCTTGTTCTCCTGAGACAAAACTGCTCCGACCCCCACCGATGAAGCATACACCTCGACCAAAAAAGGCTTGGTCTCATCAGGCTGCATAAGGATAGGGACAGAACTGAACCTCTCTTTGAGATACTCAAACGCTTCAATGGCCTCAGTAGTCCACTTGGCCGTATTCGCACCTTTCCTGGTGAGATTGGTCAGAGGCTTAACAATTACAGAAAAATTCTTAATGAATTTCCTGTAATAATTGGCAAAACCCAAAAATCTCTGTATAGATTTCAAACCAATAGGCCTAGGCCATTCCTGCACAGCCTGAACCTTCACCGGGTCAATCTCAAAGCCCTCGCTGCAGACAATGTAGCCCAAAAAACTAATTTTATGCACAGCGAACTCACATTTCTCCAGCTTAGCAAAGAGTGAATTATCACTCAATAACTGCAAAGCTTCACGTACACTCTTCCAATGGAACTCTAGATATGGTGAATAAATCAAAATGTCATCCAAATACACAACCACATTCTTGCCAATCAAAGGTCTCAGGCTGTCATTAATAAGGTTCTGAAAAAATGCAGGTGCATTGGTAAGACCAAAAGGCATCACCAGATTCTCAAAATGACCTACCGGAGTGTTAAAAGCAGTTTTCCATTCATCACCCTCCTTCACTCGTAACAAATTGTATGCCCCCCGCAGATCAATTTTGGAGAACCACTTGGCCCCCACCAACTGGCGAAACAAGTCAGGAATTAACGGCAATGGGTAGAAATTGCGTACGGTAATCTTATTAATTTCACGAAAATCCAGACATGGACCTAAACCCCCGTCCCTTTTTTTAACAAAGAAAAATCCAACTGCCACAGGCGACTTAGAAGGTCTAATGTGACCAGCAGCCAGGCTAGTCTGTATGTACTCCTCCAAGGCCTTTCTTTCAGGGATAGTCAGATTAAACAAGCGACTCTTGGGAAGAGTAGCTCCAAGAACAAACTCAATGGCGCAATCATAGTCCCTATGAGGAGGTAAAACTTGCGACTCCTCCTCTGAAAAAACCCTCCAAAAATCTTGAATAGGTACAGGTACTTCCCCTTTTTCCACAGCCGCAATGCGACCATTACAACATTTATCATAGCACTTCGGACTCCAAGACTTAATCACATCAGTAGACCAGTCCAGCAAAGGATTGTGCAGTTTTAACCAAGGCAATCCTAGAACGGAGAGGGTAAATTATCTAATACAACCAAGTCCAAAATTTCTTGGTGAACTCCATTGATAGTGAGGGGAAATGCAGCAACCTTGAGAGTAATACATTTTAAAGGGAGTGTTATCAATTGCAATCACAGAAATAGGTGATGACAAAGTTTTTGATTTCAATTTAAGGTTTTCCAAAAACCCTTTATCAATCACATTAAGTGTTGAACCACAACCCACAAATACCAGAAATTCAATCAAATTTTCCTGCAAAGTAGTACTCCCAGAAAGAAATACTCCTGCAGAGCGTAAACAAGCTATACGGGTGTAACTGACCTTTTTTTTTTCTTTACTTAAACGAAGCTCACAATACTTAATCAAATGGTCAGCTTTACCACAATAAAGACACAATCCCTCGGCGAACCTCCGGTCTCTTTCCTGAGAGGAGAACGAGTTCGCCCCAACCTCCATCGGTTTTCCGTCGTCAGAGCAGATTTTCTGGGGACTAGGACCTGGCATCACAGGAGTCTTTACCTCATTCTGTCTAAACCTCAGTCTCCTATCCACAGCTAATTGCATGGCATCCTGCAGAGTCTCAGGTGCGGGGAATGCAATTAGCAAATCCTTAACCCTTTCACTCAGACCAGCAAGAAATAGACATTTCAGAGCTGGATCATTCCATTTAACTTCTGAAGCCCATCTTCTGAAGTGTGTGCAATAATTTTCAACATCACCTGATCCCTGATTCAAACGCCTGAGTTCTGTCTCAGCAGATGAGATTTGATCAGGATCGTCATATAATAGCCCCATAGCAGAAAAAAATTCTTCTACAGACCTTAAACATGGATCATTAGGTTGGAGAGAAACGGCCCACCCCTGTGGTTCTTTGCGCAAAAGTGACATAATAAAACCAATGCACTGTGATTCATTCCCAGAGGACCTTGGTCTCAAGCGAAAATATAACAAACAAGAATTTTTAAAGGAAAAAAAAATCTTGCTGTTTACCATAAAAAACATCAGGCAGTCCTACCTTGGGTTCCACAAAATGCGCTTCAGAACAGCTACTCACGTGTTGCTGGAACTTTGCTACCTCCAGAGACAATACCGGCAGGCGTTGAGCCAAATCTTGGATGGAAACCATACTGATCCCCGAACATGTACTAAGGAAAGATAAGGGAAAACTGTCCCTACAGTAAAACTAAGCTGAATCCCTACGATGCAGCGGGCTGCCTGTTCCTAGTGAACAGACCCGCCTTAGTCCTCGGCTAGTCTGAAAGAAGACCTATAGCATAAGGGGAGGGGTCCCTAAAAGAACTAAGGACTGGGACAAAAATGGGACACCTCCTAAACAGAGAAGTTGCTGCAGAACACAAAAAGACAAAAAAGTACTAGAGGTCTGAACACTGAAGTCCAGCACAGCCAAAAGGGCGGAACTGGAATATAAAGGCAGATGGTCACGTGACCGCAAAACACAAGATGGAAAAAAAACAGGAGGGTTCTAACAGCCACGCCGCATTGATGCAGTAATTGATGCAAAAGGAGCCCTGACCAAGTACTGAGTGCATTTACTGAACATACATTTCAATAGGTCAACAATTAAGATTTTAAAATCAATTTTCAAGCTGTTATTATAAAGTATTCTAATTTACTGAGATAATGACTTTTGTGTTTTCATTGGCTGTAAGCCATAATCATCAACATTAACAGAAATAAACACTTGAAATAGATCACTCTGTTTGTAATGACTCTATATAATATATGAGTTACACATTTTGTATTTAAGAGCTGAAATAAATTAACTTTTTAATGATATTCTAATTTAGTGAGATGCACCTGTATATCCCCCATGCTGGTATATATATCCCCTGTCTTGGTATATATGTCCCTTATCCTGGGCCCCATCCTGGCATATCCGTTCTGCCGCTGTTCTTTAATGCATAGAAAAAAAACAAAGATTTACACTCACCTATTTGCTCCCCCACTGCGTGGTGACCTCTTCTGAAGCCGGCAGCTGACTTCAGTGTGCAAGCAACGGGAGAGAGTGACGTCACTTCCATGCGCTCCCAGTCACGTACTCGCCTATGTAAGCTGCTGACCTCTGATTGGCCGGCAGCGTGTATTGCCATGCACGGACCCAACGGTTCTCTGCTCCGCAATACACTACAGCTGAATGTGCATACAAGAACGCACATCAAGTTTGCACTGGCGTCGGCGTGCCTCTCACCCACACAGGCTCAGTTACGGTTGTGACCTCAGTTGTTTTGCCCCTGGCAATAAATACCAGGGTCCTAACCGGGAGGACCGACTCGCACGAAGCGGAAAGTAATACTCACCAATATAAGTAATGTGCAGGAGAGTGGCTTAACCTTCATCATAGAATCATAGAATGTTAGAGTTCAAGGGGACCTCCAGGGTCACCTGGTCCAACCCCCTGCTTAATGCAGGATTCACTAAACCATCTCAGACTCTGTTTAAAGATTACTAAGTAACTGGTCTAAGTAATCTGCAGGACAGTGTTCTGGCATTGAGTATGTGACGCTCGCAGCCCTACCCTGGGAAGATGGGGGGTACTCAGAGCCGGGTCAGATGTTTGGTGGGTTGTAGCCGTGGCCTGGACCCGTTCCGTGCCCAGGGCCGTCACATTAAAAAAAGGATGTAATGGGCTGACAGGGTTAGTGTTCATCGAGTGGTGAAATCGACTACGCCACCTGTGGTACCTAGTGAAGGCCACCAGCGCTGCTGCAGTCCTCTGAGGCGGGATGTTGTGGCAGCCGACGTTATACAACTCCCCACAGGCGGAGCAGGGCCTCAGGTCAGAGACGCGGATGGAGGGAGTCGTAGTGGAGGAGGTCTGGTGTTGTGCGGTGCAGAAATAAAGAGTCCGGAGGCTATAGGGGTTGACTTCCAGGGTTTTTACTCACGGTAGAGCATGCAGCTGCAAGGCTTCTCCCTGCTCCTCACGGAGTTCTACGGTCACCAGGACCGGGGGTCCGACAACCTCCGAGTAATTCAAGCGCTTAGTCAGGAACCCACACCAGAGTGTTCCTAGACTTCAAACTGAGTCCTCTCCTGTCTGTGTGTGTGTAGAAAGGCCGGGTCTCCCTCTGGACTACGCGCAGAACAAGGGTACGGGTGGCGGCTCCGCTCCGTCCGTTACCCGGTGGGATCCACTGTACTTTCCGGGCTTCCCTGACTAGGACGTAGAGTAGCAAAGTCAGGTTTCGGGGGCCGGTACCCCTCTTGCAGCCGGAATCCCTCTGACTAGGCCAGAATAGGGAGAACAGGTGGCGTATACCGCTCCATCTGCATCCCCCTGGGATCCTTTTGCGGTGGAGCTAGTCTCCTAAGTTCCAGGCCTTCTTGGGTAGGGACTTTGACCGGGTTGAGACAGCCGTTAACTCAGACCCGCTCCTCGACTCAAGGCCAGAGTACGAGGACCGTGTCCCCATCAACTGCAGGTTCACACAGAAAGCCACGTTCAGTGATGAAGATCACAATCAAAAGACCATAAGCCCAAGATGGCTGTTTATTAAATATGAATTATTAAGTGTAACCTATATGTGCGTCTTCCACCCTCACCCACTACATGGTTCCCCCTATCTTTTGGTTCCCCAATCTCCCATTATCCCGGCTGGGAAAGCACACTGGTGCCTATTGGACCCCCCCTGGTGGGAGAAGTGTGGTGTTGGATGTAGAGGTGGGGTCCTGACGATTGCACCATCCTTACCTCGAAGGAGAGGTACCACACTCCATTAAAGAGGTGCAGCATCTCTGTGGCGGTTGAACCCCCAGGGGCGCCACAACTGCAATTGATGATTATAAGTTATGTGTAAGAGGGTGCATTGGTCTCTTAATGCTACAGGTTCCGGATGACTATTGTTAAAGAAGGGGGAAATTTAATGAGATGGACATACTGCCAACTTTTCCTCTTGAAGAAACAAGTTTAAATGTTATGTGGTGAAATGTGATGTATAATGTGAATTGTAATTTGCATTAAAGGTGTTGGTAAAATTGATAGTGTGTGTAGTTTGACAGTATAGATAGTGAGAGTTTTGGGACTAGCGCAGAATGGGAGGGGCTAAGTTAAAGGGAAAGTGACAATTTCCTATTAAAGAGTCAGATCGGGTCTGGAATGCATTGAAAGAGATGCATTGAATTTTGACCAGTGACGCATTCTCGGGTGTCCCTACAGTGAGATACGGAGCAGAAACTAAGAGACAGCGTGATCTTCTGGAGACTGGTCCTGGGAGAGTACGCCTGCAGAAGGATCCAGAGTTTATAACTCTTGAAAGTAACAGGCTAGACAGAACTGAGTATGTGAAACGAGTAGAAGGTCCTGGGAGGGAGTTCCGTATCGTCAGCTCTAGAGAAGATTAAAACCGGCCATACTGACACTCTAAGGGGAAAGTAGATGCGTACAAGAAGAGAGAGTAAAGAGAAAAGGTGAGGATAGAGAAACAAAGGAAGGAAACTGTGTGGAAAATGCTTCGAGTTGTAAAGGAAACATTCATAAGACTGTGTACCCTCCATCTTTTGTACATATTCCCTACCAAGTTCCAGTTCAGTAAAAAGTTTATTCTTGACTGGTGGTCTTCCTCATTGAACTGTAAAACACCTGATCCTGACAAACCAGCAACATCGGTTATATGCAGTTTCCACGGGCGTAGTGTCCTCACAGCACAAGTCCACACACTAAGTCAGGACCCCCACCTTCATGTAACGTTCTGGGGAGCAACAGACGAGTAATTCACCCACAGCTACCACACCATGCCACGTTACATACACGTCGGACAACTCATTCTGAAAAGGTACTTGAAAGTATAGTTACCCTTTAAATAAATATTTAAGATGTGTGAAATAAGAGATCTAAATATATATACAATCTGTTATAAAATATGCCATATTAAATACATAGGAAATGGTCGGGGGCTGGGCAAAAGTCATGACATACCTTGTATATTAGTTAGAATTAACTTTTCCTGGTATCTTGCATATATCATATGTATATCACATGTAAGGAAAACGCTACCTAATGCAAAGTTAGAATAGTTAGTAGGAGTGAGTTACAACAAATACGTGATGTTAGAACCCTTTAAAGGGAACCTGACACCTTGTTCATGTCTCCGAAACCACCACCATATTTTTATTGCTGTGTTAATACCCTGCCTATCAAGTCTTTTTTATTTTCATGTGACAAAAAAGAAACTATTTCATAACTGTAGTGGTGATATTCTAATTAGTGGGTGACTAGTTTTCCCCAGACTAGTCATCCCACTAATCATGCTATCACACCCATGTGATTTGCAAGCGTAGCGTCACTACTGGGTCCTTGGAAGTCTCTGCCTCTCTGACAATGTGCAGTAAACTGGATATACGCTTGTGACGCCTCTTCTCGGAAGCCCTTTTGTTTACCCTGGGAGATGGGGGACTCGGAGTCGGGTCCTGTGATGGAGAGATGCGATGCAGCCGTGGCCCGGACCCGACCCGTGCTCAGGGCCGTCACATTAAAAGAGATGGTGTGGGCTTGTCCGGGTTGAGTGGCTGATTTACGACTACACCACCTGTGGCACCTGGTGAAGGCCACCAGCGCCGCTGCAGTCCGCTGAGGCATGGTGTTACGGCGGCCAGAGTTATTACTACTCCCCACAAGCGGAGCAAGGCCTCAGGGCAGAGAGACAGGAGGATGGGGGTAGTAGTAGAGGAGTACGGGCGCCGCGTCGCGCGGTGTGGCGCAGAATAAACAGTCCGGAGGCCATAGGGGTGAACTTCCAAGGCTTTACTCACTTTAGAGTTGGCAGAAGGAAGGCGACTCCCTGCTCCTCGCGGAGTCCTGCGGTCACCAGTGACGGGGGTCCGACAACCTCCGAGTAAGTCCAGCGTTCAGTCGGGACCCTACACCAGAGTGTTCCTGAACTACATACCGAATCCTTTCCTGTCCGTGTGTGTGCGAATAAGCCGGGTCTCCCTCTGAGCTCCTCTCAGAACAAGGGCACGGGTGGCAGCTCCGCTCCGTCCGATACCCGGTGGGATCCTCAGGGCCTACCGGGTTTTCCCGACCAGGACATGGAGTAACAAGGTCGGGTGTCGGGGGCCAGTACCCCTCTTGCTGCAGGACTCCCTCTGAATATATCAGCTGGTGAGGACAGGTGGCGTACACCGCTCCGTCTGCATCCTCCCCGGGATCCATTTGCTGTGGAGCCACACTCTTAAGCTCCGGGCCTTCTTGGTCCTAGTCCTTGACCGGGTCGAGACATTCCTTGTCTACAACCTACCCCTCGTCCCAAGGCCGGGGCACGAGGGCTGTGTCTCCATCCGATGCGGGCCCACACAGGATCCGCGTTAGGGTGGGAGATCACAGTACACTCAGCAATTGACAGCATAAAGACAGTCAAAGAGCGATCAAAGAACAGTCAAAGAACCAAAACCCAAGATGGCTTTTTATTAAATATGAAATTTAAAGTGTAACTAACTTGTAAGTCCTCCACCCTCACCCACTAACTGGTTCCCCAGTCTCCCTGTAACCAGGAGGGCAGCACCTAGTGCATACTAGCCCCCTCTGGTGGAGAAATGTGGTGTTGGATGCAAAGGTTGGGTCCCGACTATTACACTGTTCTTACCTCAGAGGAGGAAAACTACACTCCATTAGAGAAGTGCAGCATCCCTGTGGCGGTCGAACCCTCAGGGGCGCCACACGCTCTCTGGCTTCATCGGCGCACAACGCATGTCCAGAGAGGCAGGGTTAATGTAGGACAGATGGTTGCATTCAATGACACCACTGCCTCCTTTGTCATGCGCCGTAAATCACTGACCATGGTGGCTTTTGACAGCTGATGTGACATCACTACTGCAGCCAAAACACAGAAATGGTAGCAACAGTGGGTAGCTGGCGCTGAAACTAAGGAGGATGAGTACTATCTGTATTTGATAATTTACTAGAATCTGATCATTTAGGAAAATCCCTTTAATGTTTTTTTTAGCACAGAAATGCTATGAGCCCACACTTAAAACTGCCATTGTGATTTGAAATGTGATTTTTTTCAGGCCCCATCCTTAGAGGTCTATGGGGAAAAATGCACAGTTCCATAGTATCTTTAACGCCTTCAGGCCATGGCCATTTTCATTTTCTCCTCCCCTTCTTCCAAGAGCGATAACTTTTTTATACTTTCATCAATATAGCCGTATGAGGGCTTGTTTTTTTGTGGAACAAGTTGTACTTTTGAATGGTGCCATTGATTTTACCATATAGTGTATTGGTAAATAGGAAAAAATTCCATGGGCGGTGAAATTGTAAAAAATGTGCAATTCCACAATTGTTTTTTGGGTTTTTTATTTACCATGTTCACTATATGGTTAAACTGACCTGGCAATTTGATTCCTCAGGTCGGTATGAGTGCACAGATACCAAACATGTATAGTTTAGCTTAGTGAAAAAACACTCCAAAATTTGTATGAAAAAAAGTTTTGCGTTTGTCGCCATATTCTGAGACCTTTAGTGTTTTCATTTTTCGGGATCTGGTGCTGGGTGATGGCTTATTTTTTGCGACCTGAGCTGACATTTTTGATGATTTTGGGGTAGATATGATGTTTTGGTCTCCTCTTATTGCATTTTATTGCAATGTTGTGGCTGCCAAAAAAATGTAATTCTGGCGTTTTGACTTTTTTTTTTCACTCTTTACTTTAATAGTTCTCTTAGGAGACTTGAAGTTGCAATCGCCTGTGCAATACGTAGCTAGCATAAATCACGATCTCCTAAGAATGCTAACCACTTTGCACTATTTTGATAATTTTGGAGCACAAACATCAGGAAATATGACAAGATAAAAAAGAAAAAAATGTACATGATGAATTGGCCCTTAGTTTTTATCAGAGGGTGACAACAAGCCATTTTTTTCTGGAATTTTTAAATATCAGGCTAGGGCAGTAAACTGATATTTTACCTAATTGAAGGTGTTGCGCATCTGCCTTGGCTTCACCACCTTCCCCTATGGCTGCACCCTTCTGCTGTGTTCCACGTCGGGTTTTACGAGTGGACCAGCGGGCTTCCAAGGCATCATCTCCCTAGGTCTATTTAAGGCCCACTAACACACACACCTGTGTCTTTGTGTTAAGACTCCAAGTCCTTTTTGTTTGCTGTGCGCAGCCATAAGCTCCTGGTCTGCATCTGCCTTGTGACCCTGCTGCCTTCATTGCTTCAGACTTTCCTATTTGCATCTGTCCTTCTGTGGTGTCCATTGATCCAAGTTCTTGCTCCACAAGTGCCTACCTGCCTGCTACACCAATCCACGTTACCTGGTGAGCCTAACAAAAGGAAATCTTAGCTACAGTTCTGCCCAAATAATTTTTAGACCGCAGCTATCACACGATGGCTGCAGCCAACCACTGGCATCAGGTCTAGTGCCATCTACCTCAACATCACCGCTGAGCTCAGTGAGTGGTTGCAGTGGTCAGCTGTTGTCAAAGTGATGGCACCACTAAAGCCCTACAATCAAAGAACAGGGTGCAAAATAGAAGTGGTGCAGGGGCAGCAGAGAAATTAAAGGGTAGGTTCACACACAGATTTTTTTTTTTTTTTTTTGAGGATTCTCACTGATCCACGCCAATGTCTTCCAAAAAAAAAAAACCACTTCAAATCTTGCTTTGCATGCTCTTCCTATTTCAATGTAAAATCCATTTTTCTTTCCGTATGATAAATGAAGTGACATGCTACTACTTTGAGGTGGAATCTACTCTAAATTTGACACTGTCAAGTGTAAAGGCTGCAAAACATAGCGTGAAGGAAAAAAAAAAGCTGAGAAAAATTAAAGACCGTTTTAATGCAATACTTCAGGGAACAAAAAATGCCTGCAGCAACAAAAAAAGAAAGGAGTGTGAAGCGGATTCTGTTTCCAAAACTCTACATTTTTATATGCCTGAAAAAAAAAAAAATCTGTGTGAACACAGCCTTGTAGGTAATGCTTATTTTGTTATTTTATATTATAGCCTGCTATTGACCCCATTTAACCCTTTTACCACCTTGGGTTTTTCCATTTTCATTTTTTGATCCCTTTCTTCCCAGAGCCAAGAGCCATAACTTTATTTTTTAGTCAATGTAACCACGTGAGGGCTTGTTTTTTGAAGGACTAGTTGTAATTTTGAACCACATTATTGATTTTACCATATTGTGTACTGGAAAATGGAGGAAAAAAATTCCAAGTGCAGTGAAATTGCAAAAAAGTGCAATTCCACAAATGTTTTTTTTTTCCTATGTTCACTAAATGCTAAGACTGACCTGCCATTATGATTCCCCAGGTCATTGAGAGTTTGAAGATACCAAATATGTATAGATTCTTTTTTAAGTGGTGAAAAAATCCAAAGTTTGTTAAAAAAAAAAAAAAAAAAAAACCTCAAACATTTTATGGGATCTGGGGCTGGGTGAGGGCTTATTTTTTGCACGCTGAGCTGAAATTTTTATTGATATCATTTTGGGGTAGATACGATGTTTTGATCGACTGTTTATTGCAATGTTGCGGCGACCAAAAAACTTAAAGGGTTTTTCCCACGAACAAAAGTTCATTCTAGAAATTCTGTCTGACCATGTACGACCACATCTCCTGGGCAGGGGAGGAAGCAAAAGAGTATACAGACAGGACAGCAAGGGATCACAGAGGATTCATTTTGTGAGGTAAAATATTGTTTAAAAAGACACTGAAATGTTTTTTTTTTTTTTTTTTTTGTATTGATCAGGCAATTCTGAACATGGCCATACCAAATGTGTATATTTGATTGATTTTTTTTTTTTTTTAACCCCTTTAAAGCCCAAGAAGTAATAATAAGTATCTGCGCCCTGGGCTTTAAGAGCCTAACATGTATTAGTACGTCTTTGTGATCGCACACGCGCTGTGCAGGCGCGATCACAGCCGGGTGTCAGCTGATTCTCACAGCTGACACCCGGTGACATGTGCTGGGAGCTCCCAGCACATTAACCCCCACAATGCTGCGATCGCAGCATTGCGGGGACAAGGGGAGGTGATCGCAATACTCACCTCCTCTCCCAGCCTCCAGAGCTGTCTGCTGCGGCTTCCCGGATGTTGCCACGACGACCCAATGTCGTCATGACAACATCCGGGTCACCAGACAGCAGGAATACACTTTGGTCATGCACTGCGCATGACCAAAATATCTTCTGCATCACTGACAGCCTGTATAGCACAGGGATGGTGCTCCATCCCTCTGCTATACAGGTGATCAGAGTAAAAAAAAAAAGTGGAAGTCCCATAGTGGGACAAGGAGTAAAAGGAAAAAAAAACGGTCAAAGTGAAGAAAAAAAAAACAAAAAAAACCTGTAAACATAATAAAAAAATAAATAAAAATATAATGTACCCATCAATAAATATTATGAAGAAAAAAACAAAACAAAAAACAATAGAAGTACACATATTTGGTATCGCCGTGTCCAAAATGACCTGACCTATAAAACTGTCCCACTAATTAACCCCTTTAGTGAACATGGTGAAAAAAAAAAAAAAAAAACACGAAGCAAAAAAACAATGCTTTATCATCATACTGCCAAACAAAAAATGGAATAACATGCGATCAAAAGACGGATATAAATAAAAATGGTACCGCTGAAAACGTCATCTTGTCCCACAAAAAACAAGCCACCATACAGCTCCATCAGACGAAAAATAAAGTTATAGCTCTCAGAATAAAGCGATGCAAAAAAATATTTTTTTCTATAAAAGTTTTTATTGTGTAAAAGAGCCAAAACATAGAAAAACTATATAAATGCAGTACCGCTGTAAATGTACTGACCCGAAGAATAAAGCTACTTTATCAATTTTACCACACGCGGAACAGCATAATTTAAAAAAAAAAAAAAAAATTCCTGAATTGTTGGTTTTTGTTTATCCTGCTTCCCAAAAATCGGAATAGAGAGCGATCAAAAAACGTCACGTGCCTGAAAATGTCACCAATAAAAAACGTCAGCCCTTCCCGCTAAAAACAAGCTGTCACATGACTGTTGGCCAAAATATGGAAAAATTATAGCTCATAAAATAAAAACTAGATTTTACAAAAAAAATGCGTCTTTTTAGTGTGACAGCTGTCAATCATAAAAACCCGATATGATTCTGGTATCGCTGTAATCGCACCGACCTGAAGAATAAAGTCATCTAATCACTTATACCGCACGAGGAACAACGTGAAAAATAAACGTTAGGGTTGGGATTTTTTTCAAAAGTAAAAAAAAAAAGATGACGATATGGCGACTAGTGTTGAACACAAGTGCTCGCTACTTCAGTTTGCATTGGGTGCTCTGGTATGCACTGAGTATCGCGGGTGCTCGAGTGACATGCTCAAGTCTCCGCCTCATATGCTTCGTGGCCAAAAATACCTCGTGGGGATTGCCTGGCATGCACGAGTGATCACCGCATGTTGTTGTTTTTTTTTTTTTTTTTTGGGGGTGTGTAATAACCGTGAAACATGTGGACGGGGACTCGAGTATGTCACTTGAGCACCTGCGATACATGGTGCATACCTGAGTACCCGATACAAACTCAAGTAGCGAGCACTTGCGCTCAAGACTAATGACAACTTATTCAATATGATGACCTAATGTTATCAAATTCTATCGTACCTCTGGGTTCAAAATGTTCACTATACCCCTTGATAAAATCTTTGAGGGGACTGGTTTCCAAAATGGGGTCACTTGTGGGGGGTTTCCATTATTTAGACACATCAGGGGCTCTCCAAACGCGACATGGCGTCCGCTCTCGATTCCAGCCAATTTTGCGTTCAAAAAGTCACACAGTGGTCCTTCCCTTCTGAACTCTGCCGTGTGCCCAAACACTATTTTCCCCCACATACGGGGTATTGGCGTACTCAGGAGAAATTGCACAAAAGCTTTTGGGGTCCATTTTCTCATCTTACCCTTGTGAAAATAAAAAAATTGGGGCTAAAACATCATTTTTGTGGAAAAAGTTTGATATTTAGTTTTTATTTTTTTTATTTTCACAGTTCCATGTTATAAACTTCTGTAAAGCACTTGGGGGTTCAGGGTGCTCACCACACATCTAGATAAGTTCCCTGAGGGGTCTAGTTTCCAAAATGGTGTCACTTGTGCCTAAACAGTGGAAACCCCCACATCAGGGGCTCCCCAAACGCATATGGGGTATCTGCGTGCCCGGGGGAAATTGCACAACAAATTTTGGGTTCAATTTTTCCTGTTACCCCTGTGAATATAAAAAAAAATGGGTGTAAAGTAACATTTTTGTAAAAAAAAAAAAAAAAGTTAAATGTTCGTTTTTTTTCTTCCACATTCAAAAAATTCCTGTGAAGCACCTGAAGGGTTAATAAAGTTCTTGAATGTGGTTTTGAGCACCTTGAGGGGTGCAGTTTTTAGAATGGTGTCACTTTTGTATATTTTCTGTCATAAAGGCCCCTCAAAGTCACTTCAAATGTGATGTGGTCGCTAAAATAAAAATAAAAAAAAAAAAAAAAAAAAAAAAAAAAATGGTTTTGTAGATTTTGTTGGAAAAATGAGAAATCGCTGGTCAACTTTTAACCCTTATAGCTCCCTAATAATAAAAAAAACTTTGGTTCCAAAATTGTACTGATGTAAAGTAGACATGTGGGAAATGTTGTTTATTAACTATTTTGTGACATCTCTCAGATTTAAGGGCATAAAAATTCAAATTTTGAAAATTGCTAAATTTTTCAACATTTTTGCCAAATTTACGTTTCTTCCACAAATAAACGCAAGTGATATAGAAGAAATTATACCACAGTCATGAAGTACAATATGTCATGAGAAAACAGTCTCAGAATCAGGGGGATCCGTTGAAGCGTTCCAGAGTTATTACCTCATAAAGTGCCAGTGGTCAGAATTGTAAAAATTGGCCTGGTCATTAACGTACAAACCACCTTGGGTAGTAAAGGGGTTAATTTTTTATTTTGAATGGGGTAAAAGGGTGGTGATTTGAACTTTTTTTTATATTTTTTTTAATACTTTTTAAACTTTTTTTCTTTACTTTTCATTGGCTTGAATTGTTTCCATGGGAGACTAGAAGCTGTGATCATCTTCAGCCCTGCTAGGTGTAACACTGGGCGGGGCTCACAGCAGATTATTACAGCCACAAAGGTCTCCTGCAGACCCCAGGTTGTCATGCCAACCCATCGGCGCACTGCGATCATGTGAGGGCGCACCAATGGGCGTGGTTTGTGACGCGCTTCCGGCACAGCAATGTTAAATGCCGTTGTCGGAGATTGACAGCGGCATTTAACATGTTAACAGCTGTAGGTGGATCGCGATTCCACCTGTGGCTGTTAGGGGCACATGACAGCTATACAGATCAGCTGTCATGTGCCCAGAAAGGTGCTGGCTCAACGCCGGAGATTCCCATTAAAGAGGGGGAGGCAACCTTGGATGTACCTATACGTCTAAGGTTAAGGGGTCAAATGGTGTAAAGCAACTTTGAAAGAAGACTGGCAAAGTGCCTGTGCTGTGAATATTTTGCTTTTTTATGTTTGTGCATCATTAAAAGTATACAAACTAGTTTATATTCACAAACGTACAATACAGAGTCATTGGTGGATAGTTTAGGAGTCACAGAACAACTTCCATCCTGTCATGACCCTGATATTCACAGTATACCGCTGCATTCAGCAATTCCTCTTCTGAAGAGGATGTGTCTCTCTACATGCTGACACTATTCAGTGAGTCCAAGCTCGTACACGACAGTATTTTTGATCCGATGTTTTGTCGGATCGCACTTGGACCAATGTTATGCTATAGGGCCATGCATATGTCAGATTTTTCCATCAAAGGAAAAAAATTGCAGCATGCAAGATTTTCATTCCATATTCTGATCTCACTCAGCCATGCAAGTCAATGAGTGTGTGGAAGACATTGGACTGCACTTGGATGACATCTGACTGCAGTCTGATTTCCACAGACTGACAGAATGAAGAAGATGCAGATTTTTTTTTTCTCCATCTTCTCATCAGCGAGATTTGGCTCACACTATGATACTCTAATCATAGATTAATTTGCATAATTGACCTGATTCTCTCAGATGAGCGAATCTAGATGCACCGTTGTCTGCACCTAGTCTAAGCTTGATGGTCACAGTGAGAATAGCCATTCCAACTTGCCACCTTTTAAGATACTTGTAATAATCAAAAGGTTTCTGCTGCAGTAGTAGCCTGCTGATGCTTCTGCGGAACCCTCTAGTACACTAGGCACGGGTCGGATCCAGAGGTGTATCTCTATGTCCTCGAAACACTAACCTTCATGACGTGTAAAGTACAGTAGCAGAATGTTTTCCCCATAGTTGCTATGAGTAACTTGCTCCTGGCTGAGTGTTCTTGCATTCCAGGCACGCTTGCAATAGCAGTTATACCCATGTGCACGAGAGAATCAGGGAATCACTCCACCCTAGTAGTAGACCTTAGAGGTTTTCTCATACTTTCCTCGGATTAGCTACTCCATAATGGAGGAACAGAGGAATAAATTCCCTCACATGTTTCTGCTTGAGTTGTTCTTGTGCTGTTTGGCTCACTGTACTTCTCTTCCAGACTCCATTCTGAACTCTTGTAGATTCTGACTGACTCGAATTATTCTTGCTATAACTTTTATGTACATAACTCCACCCACCAAGCTATTCTCTTAGCAACCTGCCTTGATGAGGAGATTTGACTATATCTTTTCCAAACAGAGTAACTAACAAGTTACAATCATATAAACCTTTACATATTATAAATTTTCGCAGAGTTTTAGTAATACACACTCTGGGGTTTTACAAGCTACCCCTATTTTAATAGGCCTGTCCCCAGTCATGGGACAAGGGCAGGAAGAGTGGCAACATATATTACACCAGTGGTGCTGGTGGCACTAGAGTGCATATTCTATATTCATTATAAAATATTTGGAATACATATTGTGTTGATACAGTTTATAATCTTAATCAGCCAGATGATTAGATTTGTTAAGCCAAGAGAAATACACTATTATCTTTATGCTGACTTGTGAATGTATGTGTATTTCTGTGGCTGGTCAAGAAGGACAGACCAGTATTTGTATAAAACTGAATGTTGACTTGTCTTCGTTTGGAAACAATGATGTTAATATGCTAATGATGACATATTGTACTGAGCCAGCTAGATGTGAATTTAAAGAACAGGAAAGATACAAACTATGTAAATAGATTAGCTCAAACAATGAGACCTGAATCCTGTGAGCTACCCTCCCCCCCCCCCCCCGACCTGTGACTAATAACCTTAGCCACAAATGTAAATATAATTTTTTTTTTTCTATCCTGCTGCAAGGAGAATCAGAAAGATTTTACAAGGAGAATGAGAGACATCCTTCAGGACAGTAGATGGATAGCATGGCGGCTCCATCCAAAGATCAGATTTGGATTCTACATGATTCCAGCCTAAGGGTATATGGCCCTGACTGGAAAGATACGGATCTGCTCCATTGACCATCAGAGAGCCCATGGATACATTTTGGGGAGACCAGGTTGGGGCGATGAAGTCACCTGGCCCCATGGATATGTTTGGGGTTGCCAGGTGCGACCCTCCCGTTACCTGGAACCCATGGAAACCTTCAAAGAAGCCAGATTGGGATCAGCTGGTCATCTGGCCCCATGGAAACTCTCGGAGAGGCCAGGGTGGGACCCTCGGGTCTCCTGGCCTTGTACCTCGAAGGACTGCTAGCTTCCTAAGCTTGCTGCTACCTTCTCCCTGTGGGGGCCTGCCTGAAGCAGGGAGCCACTGGTTGAGGTACTTAGCCCTGGAAGTCCCAAAGTCGCAGCTGTTTTATCCCAGGTGGGGATAAATCTAATAAGCCACAGCTTTCTTTGTGTCACTGCTAGGGAACTGGGGTGATTACTGTAGTATTATACACCGTGCACTTAAGCTCCCCTGATGAACCTGAAGGGGAAACTCGTCGGGAGACGCACACTGTAATACTGTTGGCCTTCTACATATAAGGGCTAGCTGTGGACTGCCCTTGTGAGGGGGGGAGCTCTGGGGTTGAGGAATAGAATAGCCTATATAGGGCTTAATAGGATCTCTCTTCCTGCTCCTCCTAACAGTGACCCTACTGGCTTGAAGAAGCCTATCACTGAATGCCATGGACCACTATTCCCCCTGATCAATATTGAAGAACTCTGGGTGAGACTGTTCTAATTTTATATTCTGATCTGTTTAATAAGATGACCACTGTCACTTAGCATTCATAGACCATCTTCATATTTTGATGTATGACTTCTGGTTGATTGTTTTTAAAGATTCTTTTTTTTTTTTTCCATGTTGATGGATATATGTGGTTTTTGATAATGTCTATTATATATTATATGATATTTTATATATGTTCTCTATTGATATGTTTTGACTCTTCAGTCACCTGGAACCCATGGAGACCTTCAGAGAAGCCAGATTGGGACCAGCCAGTCATCTGGCCCCATGGAAACTCTAGGAGAGGCAAGGGTGGGATCAACGGGTCTCCTGGCCTTGTACCTCGCTGGACTGCTAGCTTCCTAAGCTTGCCGCTACCTTCTCTGTGGGGGCCCGCCAGAAGCGGGGAGCCACTGGTTGAGGTAGTTGGCCCTGGAAGTCCCAAAGTTGCAGATATTTTTTCCCAGGTGGGCCAGCGGACGGGTGAGGCTGTGTAATGTTGTACCATCTTGGGCATTTGCTTGGACTGTTCTGTGTATATTGCCTGTTTTGTGGTTCAATAAAGTATTGCCACACTGTTTTA